>NC_134697.1:36824638-37132365 GCF_050947455.1 Rhinoderma darwinii | reverse complement strand
GCTATATTTCTCTGGCCTCTGCAGGGGAAATGTATGACCAGCTGCTGGAGCTTTAATGAGAAAAGTCCTTTAAGCCATAGACCTAATATAGCTGCAGGCCGGCTAAAGCGGACTGTGATTCCTGTGGAAGGAGGGAGATAATCAGCCGCCAGTCACCTCTGGTGCAGCTTATGCCATGTAAAATAAAAAGATCAGTTTGACATTAGATTGCCAGAAGATCCCATCAAAATCGTTTGCATTAACGGTTTTAGTTAAATAAAACAAAACCAGAAAACCATAAAATTGCTAAGGCAGAGAATAGTACGAACCCATTACACAGGCAGATTTCTGCCCAGAACAAGTACAGATCAACGCTTGTTTAAAGGCCCTTCTACACCAGCCGATGCAAACTGTATGGGGGCTAACAATCATTAATACAATCATTCGTTCCCTATACAGTTTGCATATTATCCGAAGCACATCCCCTATTTACACAGGCAGATTTGCTGGCGACAACAATTTTTTTGAGATTGCACAAAATATGCGATGAGGCGACAAACAAGCAGTTGCTCTTTTTTACAGCTGATTGACGCCCTATTTATACTGGCCAATAATCGAGAACGAGCATTCTTACGAACGCTTATTTGGCCAATTATTTGCCTGTGTTAATGGGCCCTAAGGAGGTGCTCCCAACTAAGACATTTAAGGCATATCCACAGCTCTGGGACCCGCACCTATTTATCCAGAACGGGGATCACACTGGTGCCGTGGCCGATTCCAGGCGGGGACCAGTGGGGAGAGAGAGCAACGAGCACAATTTTATCATCTCTTCTAGTGAGTTTTATGTTCGAGACAATTCTGAAGGCACTTTAGGTGTAAAAGTTATGTCGCAATTACATTGTGCGTTACTAAAATGTTAAATCTTATCAGTATGTCTACCAAGAAAGTGTTTGCAAATAATAGGTCAGTACAGATTTTGGGAAACTTTACACTTCCTGCTATATTCTCTACTAACAGACAGCTAGTAGCGTAACTAACGCTGTAGCAGCCATAGCAGCTGCTACGGGGCCAGCGGCTCCAGAGGCCTGTGCAGCCCGGCCCATATAATTATGGGCCGGGTGGCACAGACCTCTTCATGCCCGGAGGCATCGCTTTAGAATGATTGTGGGAAGGTTTTGATAAAAGTACTTTTATAGTAAGAGGGATAGGTAGGCTTCCAGGAGGTGAATGCAGCAGAGCTGTAGTATGAAACATTATTGTAATATACGAATAAGACCTCGTGTCCGAAAAGCAACAATGCTATTAATTTGGGTCATTAGACCCGTGGTCGGGACGGAACTTGCATAGGTAATACGGATGCGAAGTGCGGTTGCATTTTGGCCTTTTGAATTAGATCATATTTGTTAAAATGCGTATTTCATCAGTATTGTATCCGTATCTCTGATGGGTTGTCTTCCAGGGAGGTAATTGAAATACATAAGACAAAACGGATGCAATACTGATGACCGATAATATACGAATGCATCCATATTTTGAACACTCTCCATAGACTTCAATGTGCGTTTTCTATCTACTAATAGATGACAGTAGCACATGCTGAGTTTTTTTAAGCTCTGTGCATATTTTATACGCCATGTGAATAGCCCCATGGATTACGCACCAAAAAATACGGATGACATACTAATGAAAATTACACTTGTGTGAAAGAGACCAAACCGCGACATCTTAATATTAGGTTGGGCTCACATTTTTTTTTACATTTAACCTCTGCAGTGTTTGATGTTAGCAGCCAAAATTGACGTAAGTTGTGAATGGTCTCAGTACGTTGTGACGCTCCTATACGTCTGCCACTATATGTGCATGGGGCCTTATATCCGTTATATATGTGTTATTCCAAACTCTGTGACTCTGCACTAGATGAGTCGGTAAGATACAGAATTCTTCTTCCTTCCTCAGAGCTGCAGCTGCCGGTGTGAAGGAAACAGCCCCAGTGTTTATTTACACACGTGGATAATGAACGTTCCGAATTCTCAGGGACTCTCTACTTATTGCTGATGTAATGCTTATTGTTGCTTGTCCAGTTGATTTTCTTATGTAATATCCTGGTGTAGGCACAAATAGACGTACATTACAGGAAGTCATGTATATACTGTTGAAAGTCCTATATAATAATGTAAGTGGATAGGGGTAGACCTCTTTAGATTGTTTGCATAGTTGGGGGGGGGGGCACATTTTTATTTTCTTATCACTTCTTGGTGTGTGTGGTCGGGGAAAATTCTCATGGCTTGAATACTTCACAGGGATGGGGTGAGGAAAAGAGACTTGTGTACAACATCTCTCACCGCCTTCATACCAGGTTAATTTGGTCTTTGGTACGTGCTGCCTTCGATGTAGTAGGTCCGATAAATGGATTGCGCAGGAAATAGATTTGCTAAGCCTCGCCTTGTTAAATAAAGCAGCTTTACGGAAATGATCGGCAGCAACTACTCACGTTAGATCAATACTAATTAGATTTCACATACATTTTGTCTAATTGATGTATGTTGGATCTTGGCAAGTCTGTAAAAAGTTTAAAGATTCGCTAGAACCACTTTACAATAAAAAAAAAAGAGGTAAGGCATAGATTGCAATTCCCTTGTATAATGTTATAGTGCAAAATTGGTGATAGACATAAGATAGATATGTCTTAATAACATACCCATTCAGGTTGGCAGGATGGATATTTCGTTTCTATGGAAGGAGAGAGATAAGTGGTCACCAAAAAAACCTCTAGTGCTGTTTATCTCCATTAATAAACCATGTATTGGACGGGTAAAACTTTATTTTATTTACTCCCTATTGCTTATATAGCGTCAACATATTCAGCAGTGCAATACAGAGATTGTAATTACTCAGATCAGTCCCTAATGGGGCTCACAATTTAAATTTTCTAACACACACACACACTCACCAGTTCTTCAAGACAATGAGGTTGACGATAGATTTCATCAAAATTCCTCTGACACAAATTTCATGGCCTGTTTAGGAGTACCTGTAATTTTAAATTTGGATACCTTCAGTTTGCCAAGGATCCCCTTACCAAACTCTCTTCTCCAATCAATCCTGAATGCAGCAGCCAGGCTGTAATGTTCCTGACCAACTACTACACCGATGCCTCTAACCGGTGCCAGTCACTGGTTGTCCATTTCCTAAAAATTGTATTTACGTTTTTAAATCTCTCCACAGTGCCCCACATGTCTGCTGCCCTACGTGTTCTCTATATTCTGACAACGATCTAGGACTTACATCATCCATAATAAGAACTTCTTACTCCCTTCTCCAGGGTTCTTTGTGCTGCACCAGTTCTCTGCAATGCGCTTTTCCCAACAATCAGATTAATTGTCGACATCCACAGTTTTAAGAGTGCCCTAAAACACGTCTCTTTTTGGGAGGCCTATCGCATTCCCTAATTTGACTCTTTTCCTTTTAACACCGCCTCTACATTATTCTTCAGAACCCAATCCCTTCATTTAACTTTATTTCCATGCACCCTAAAGAACTTTATATCTTTGTCTACACCAATACTGGCTGGATGACTGACTCCTGCAGCTTTCGTCTTTCCCAATTTTGTACAAAAATTGCTGGACCATTTAACAAGTCAAACACTCCTACCTCTTGCGTCACCCCTATTTCCTTGTAGATTACTCGTCACTCTGCATTTTCTGATTTTGGTTGTACATTCACCATCTGAATTGTAAAGTGCTGCAGTATATGTTAGCACTATAGAACTAAAGATTATTATTATTGATTCTACTTTTATTAAAGGGCTTTCTCATGTTGGACATTGGTGGCGTATCCACAGCATATGCCATAAATGTCTGATAGGTGTGAGTACGAGAGGTTGGACCTGCATCTATCTCTAGAATGGGGCCTCCTGACAACCATCTGACTTTGTCCCGCTCCCACTGCTTTCCAGCTACTGTTTGACGAGGTGGTCAAGAGTACGAAAACAGCCAAGCTCACCATGCTACACTATTTTTGTAACTAGCCTTCCATTTATATAACCCTTACGGGAACAGCGCAGATCAGTGAACTCGGCTGTTTCCATACGGTCAACCACCTCGTCAGACAGTAGCTGGAACGCAGCTGGAGAGGGTATGACGGACATCAGGTGGACCCGTTCTAGAGATGGGTGCGGGTCCCAGAGGTGGGACCCGCATCTATCAGACATTTATGGCATATGCTGTTGATATGTCATAGATGTCCAAGATGGGAAATCCCCTGTAAGTAGCTGTGGGTGTATGTAAATGATGTTTTCTTTAAAGTGGCTTTAAAGATGGAACTTCAATTAAATCTTGCATAGCAGCTGCTGTTGTAAAATATGCAAACAGTAAATTTCTTTCATCGGGATCTTTTCAGCTGTACTGCAGATTTGGTGTCTATAGTTACCATTTACTAGAGACAATGAGAGCACCACCTTTCAGCTGATATTTCCAAGTACCTATTCTTAGCGGTGCCTTGGGAGGTCTGCTGTGCCCGATCCAAGTGTGAGATCCTCGTGATTACACTGAGATACAAACATGTCATATGGGTATTTTTATAACACAGGGATTTAAATATCAATTTCACTCCTCTAATTCTTAAGTGGTTCCATTTTAAGCTAAATTTTAATGACCTAGGGTGTTAGATTGGATATCCACTCAGGGTCACTATTAAAAAGACACAAAACTGGCAGCATACTTGCCACTTGTCAAAAATTACCGCAAGTTTCTTGCGGATATCGAAGGTCTGTCCTTTCCTGGTCTTTTTAATTTTTTAGGTTTAGGGGACTTTGCTAAAGATTTGTGGCTTAGGTTGCTTGGTCTCCATTGCAGACAAAACAGTAGCAGCATACACCCTGACCCTTTTCCAGAGCTTCTTGTTCTAAATGTTTGAATGGTACTGGAAAGAAAGGGGGATAGATAATGGATGTCGCCTAGATAAAAAAAAAAATATTCCCGCTAGCATGTTTGATACATTGCAAAACATATTGGTTTAGAGTAGACTATCAAAATGGATGATACCTTTGTCAAGACATGGTGAAAAACGTATGTTTTCTGTCACATATCACTGGATAGCCCTATGCCTGTATTCACGCTTGGCCGGTTTAATCATAGTTTTGTTCTAATGTTCTTTTAGGAAGGGAGTACAGGTGAACACTACTGATGAACATTCATTCGTACACCTACAGTACCATTCATGAGGTGGGGTGTGGCTGCTCAGGATTAGGCTTTATGCTAATTTTTATGTGATTTTTGGAAAATTGTGTCAAAAACGTGCCATTTTGCAAGAATTGCCACAAAAAAAACTTAAATTGACAGTGAAGTGTGAGAACATCCTTACAGTTGTTCAAAACTACGAAAACAACGAAACTACTCATGTAAATACCCTAAAGGTATCAGTCACAGGATTACGTGTAGTGCACCATGCTGACTAGCAGTCTATTAGTCACACCCATACTTAGATTAGAGTTGCCCAGCAACTTAAGAAACATGAGGTATTCGTTAATATTTTGTCCAAAATACTCTAGCTTGCCAGCCGTACAGGTCTTGGGCCATTAATTTTTTTTGCCTTTTTTGTTACGCCCATTTGTTAGATGTGCGTCGGAGTTTGCCTTGTATATCATCTGATTTGGCAACTACACTGAGGCTCTGTACTAAAAATAATTATTTAATTAAATTGATAACCTCTTAAACGGCAGAGGTAATTAAAGACTATTATATGTTTTACTGCTGTTTAGGAAGCCAAGATAAATTGTTTGGAAATTGTGCTTGTAAGCCCCTGTGGTTGCTGTATTTTCCATAAAACACCTATGGATTCTGTGAGGTTTCCTTTCCATGGAGATGTCATTAACTGATTCAAAGCTGTCTGAGAACTTAACGGGCTGAAAGTTTTACTTTTTAATCCCGCTTGGCTGGGATTCTGACCCCTGGAAATGCAGCCTGCAGCGTCTTTTTGGCAGAGTTACATTTTAATGATAGTAACAGTTTTGGAAAGTGTCAATTATTGGTTGTTAGATACATGGGTAAGGTTTCTTATCATTGTTTCGATGTGTCTGTGTTTTTTTTTTTACAAATATATCTCCATTAAAACCTGAAATTTTCAGGTTTACCTCACATAATCAAGTCCCTAGAAATAAGGGTCGTCTGATTTTGCTGGTCATATACATTAGATTTTGGGGGGGATCGGACAGCTATCTAATGTGTATGGGGACCTCACAACTCTCCCATGATAGCAGTTGTCAGGGGAAGAGGGGTTGGGCATGTTGGATTTCAACATGCTGGATTCTTTGTACCTCTGCGAGATAAACTGCTACCCTCCTTTTTACTCTCCCCATTGAAATTAACATGCACACTCGGCTGAAAATGCATTTTTATGGGTAGTCAATAAATAGCTGTTGGACAAACGTGTGACCCCCAGTGCAGGAGAGCGAGTAGCTACTCCCTGATTCTTTCACGTTCATTCATCAAATAGTCATCATGTAATACTTAATTTAACCTGCGGTGGTGCTGCAGGGGAAGTGATTACTTGCAGACTAATTCCTCCCAGATAACAGCTGGTTGTTTGCTATCCCTGCACACAGGTGCACCCTGTTATCTTATCGTTGAAGGACCCTTTAACAAAAAAAAGGATCGTAAAAAGTGGACAAATCTTAGGCTAGATTCACACGAGCGTATGAAACCTCGGACGAGAAAAACGACAGCTTTTCACGTTCGAGGTGAATCCGTGCTGCACCCCTGCGGGACGCGTTATCACACATCCCCCATAGACTAGAGTCTATGGAGGGATGCATGAAGTCCTATTTTTCAACGGACTCTTCACACGGTCCATTGAAACAACGGCCGTGTGAACGGCCCCATTGAATTACATCGGTCTGTGTAAACGGCCCCATTGAACGTTCGTGTGAATAAGGCCTTGAAGGGTAACTAAACGTTTGACAAACTTATGACATGTTATAGTGACATGTCAGAAGTTTTTATTCGTGAAGGTCCGAGCTCTGAGACCCCACCAATCGCTAATACAAAGCGGCAGAAGCGCTCATGTGAGCGCTCAGTCGCTTTGTTTCTGTTCGGCTTTCTCTGGAAAGCCGATGTATCGGACTATGGGCTGATAGACTTTCTATTGAGTTCGTACTCCGATACATTGATTTCCGGAAAAAGACGAACAGAAACGAAGCGGCTAAACACTCACATGAGTGCTTCTGCCGCTTTGTTTTAGTGGTTGGTGAGGGTCTCGGTTCTCGGACCCCCACCAATCTCAACTACTGACATGTCAGAAGATTGTCAAACGTTTAGTTACCCTTTAAATGTGGTCTGTGATAGCCTGAATCTTGCATAAATATAGGTAAACAGATGATTGTGAATTTTCAAGCAATTTTGTATTTTATTATAGGGAAGTCAATATGAATATTAAGAATAAGTTTGTCATTATAAGCAATTATTCTATACATCCGATCATGATCTGTCCTGCAAAAAACTGTGCATCTCTACCCTGCACTAGATTACCTGGTAAACTTGATGTGTCTTTCACAATAAATGGTATATCAGTTCCCCATGAAGTGTGTTTTTTGTTTTTTTTTTTGTTTTTTTTTACTATACCTTGACGAAGTTACAGTTATATAGGACCTTTGAGTGGTGGGAAGATTCATCAGACCTTTTCACTATTGGTCATTGTTTTGTACAGTTCCCCTTATGTTTTTAACCTTTAGGATATATCAAAAATGGGACAAATAAAAGGTAGAATGTCAAAAGTGTTATTACGTAGCTCCTGGGTCCCAAAAATCTGTAACAACGCCCCACTTATGTGCCATCTATAATACTGGTGTCTTATAAGGCTGGGTTCCACGTCCCGGAATCGCTGTGGACGCTACAGTTAAAATCCGTTAAAAATTGCGCCTGTTAAAATCTGCAGCGGATTACTCTACAGGGATGCAGTATGGATTTTAGAATCCGCAGCATGTTAATTTCTTTGGACGATTTTTCAAACCTTCTAATGTAGCGGGTGGGAAGGGGAGGGGGGTGGGCTGGGATCTTCATCAAAATCCGTGGCAAGAAGCTGCAGTTTTTACAGAATTGTGATGTCCCCCTCCCCCCCTCAGGCACCAGGGCCCGGGTGTGACTGCTAAATCCACACCCCCATAGCTCAAAGTACAAGTGAGAATACAGAAATAGGGTTGAAAATACATAAAACTTAAAAAAAGAAACGAAAAGATAAATATGGATAGAACAGTCTGTATTATTTGTGTATTACATATTTAAACAATGTTTATAATGTAAACGAGGCTCAATGGTAATTTAAAAAGATTGTATGAAATAATAATTAAAAAAACATGTCCGCTTCCTTCCATAAACAGCTTCTAGAAGGAAGCAAACATATTTTTTTCATCATATACAACTCTTTTAATATGGGCCCAACGTATCAAAATGTTCAGTAGTCAATAACAAACTTTTATTTTGTAAACTGCACTGGAAAAATGAAAAACCACCTTTTCTCTCTGGTACCACCATTGAATGTTCTTACTAAATTTAGTCCTCTCCGGCCCTTTAATTCTAGAAGTCAGACCTCCAGATTTCCCGAATGTTGTCATCACCATAACAGCTGTGCAAATGCGGAAGGATTGTCCTGTAGCGGAAGACGTGTGATGTTTAGACAAAACAATCTTGTTGTGACAGCAGGAAGTGTCTTTTTACATAGTGACCGGCTTGTTGTGTCATGTTTCACGGCGGTTAATATTTGATTTATGTGTATTTATTGGTGTTGCTTTTTTTTTTCTCCATTTTCTTATTATATATTGACATCTGTCATTGTACAGCAGCAGACGTTGTTTTAAAAGGACATACACCAAATACCAACCTGCCATAAGCATGATACCCGCAGGTCATATGTTACAACAGCTGTCACCCGATAAATCTACTTATGTGTTCCCAATACCGTGATCTGACCAGAGCCTTCAAGTACACGTGATATATTGTTACAGTTTCCACTTCCACATTCAATTACAAATTTTTTTTTGTCTGAAACAGAAATGAATCCCAGCAGAGGAAAGATGGTAAATATTTCTCTGCTGAGATGAAGGATTTTGGAAGAAAAAAAATAAACCAATTCCTTACACCACATGTATATATGTATTTATTTATTCTATCCTGCATAGCAATCCATTATAGATCTGGTTGTAACTGCTGCCCCAGGCATTGTGAATATATACAACTTGCAGCGGATTAACACATTGTGATTTTTGCTACAATCCAACCAAAATTATTGTCCGATTTACAGCAAATTATCTGATCTGTTAAAAATTTGACACCCCCATATTTTTCATTTCTAAATTTGTCAAGTGTAGGCTGTAATTGGCTCAGAAAACCCAATTTGTAATAGCATGGTTTTAAGGCTATGTGGCAATTTTACAATAAAATATCATATCTCCAAAAAGATCTAAAAAATAAAAAGGGAAATAGTCTTGATTAACAAAATAATTAGAACTAGATATATTGCAGAACTAGAGATTTCCATGGTTACAGACTACAAACAAACTCTGCGTTATCAACTCCTGCAGTCATGTAACCACCTGCCATTTGCCCCCTTTTGTACTTTTTGTATGTTAGTGAGAAGTGAATGCAGTTGGGATACAGGATCAGACTACACAGGGTTTGTGTGTAGTCTGTAACCATAGAGACCGTTTTTTGTTTACAGATCCTTTGCAATGAATTTATCTTTCTGGTTACAGACTACAAACAAACCCCGTATAATCTGATCCTGTATCCCATCTACACCTACTTCTCACTTACTTACAAACCGTGGAAGAGGGTGCAAATGGCAGGTGCTTACATATTACTACAGAAACTGATAACAGATTGTTGGTTTGTAGTCTGCAACCATAGAGCTACATTTGTCTGCATAGGATCTGTAAACAAAAGAATGTAAGATGTTTAAGTTGCTTCATTTTATTTCTTTTAGATGCATTGATACCAAGCAATGCCTTATTTATGGATTCTTAGGGACTATGTTCTAGCGGATCTGTGATCACACTATGCTGACCCTACCAGTGCAGATATATGGCAGCTGCCAGTAACTGGTGAGAGTGGTGGGAATTCAGTGGATTTATAACTGAGCCCCTGTGTACTTTGTTAGCTATTCTTAGCCAAACGGCTCCGATTTTGTTTTTTTGTGGCATTTGGGCGAATAGTTCCCAAACTATACTGTCCCTAAATAGGAGAACACAGAGTCAGATCTGCATTAAGTTGTTAATTTCTATATTCGAGAATGATGCAACTTCTTCCAGTTGTGTATTGCTTTGTTCACATCTGCGTCGGGGTAGTCAACTATGCTATTGATTCCATCAAAACAACGGAAACCATACAGAACGGTGACAAGCGAAAACCATTTGCAACGGATGCGTTACCATTGAAATCAATGGTAATGCAAATGGAATGCTATGGTTTCCGTTTTTCCGTTCATGGGTTCCCCTGACGGAAAGGTCCAACGGTACCCATGAATGGAACCCCAACGCAGATGTGAACGAGGCCTAAGCTTTTCATTGAAAAGTTACTCTGGATACAGGGATGAGCTTCTCTGGTATTACAGGCACTTGAACATAGATTTTGACACTCTTGTCATGTGGGGGTTCATTGTTTTTAATGTTACCATTTTAATATCCTACATTGGTTACCTTGTATAATGTTTATATCCATGTAATAACGATTACTTTTCTCCTGTCTTCCCACAGGTGTACATCATAAAGGTGACCTGGTTGGATTCCACACAGCATGTCATCTATCGAAGATACAGCAAATTCTTTGATCTTCAGGTAAGTTGATCTTAACCTAGATTTTCATTACTATAACACAGTATCACTATATACAGCAGCACACAATCATTCCAGAGACCTGGCTACATACAGTACTTGAAGAACGCTCCATTATGTCCTCTAAGGGCAGTGACGCTCAACCTTATTACTGTGCGGATACCCCTTAAAAATGCTTAAACTCCCATGCTACCTGTACTCTTATTACGGTCTTAAAGAAGCTTGATATAGAGGCGCTTAAAGAATTCTTAAATTTTTGCCCAGTACGTTCATTTGGCTGAGATATGGTGACTGCCTTGCCAAGCATCTTTGAGTAGTCTTTGCTACTGTAAAAGTTACAGGTCTTGCTGTGGGGAGCCCCTGATCAGGACTCAAAGAACCTCATGGTTCCTGGGATTTCTGGTTGGGAGACACTGTCTTAGCGTCTCGAACATTATCTTCTAAATTACTGGAGATGCAGTGATGATGAGGATCACCAAAATGTACAAGTATGACGCATATCGCTCATAGGTCACCGCTCATAAAACAGGTTCAAAAGTTTTTCTACCTATTGTAGTTATCCCTTAAAGGGACAATAAACCGGGAAAAGGAATGAGGGACTTCAATCTGCAACCTCTTGAATCTCTCTACTCTATAGGATTCTAACCAAGAAAACGGGGGTCCAGGTCCATCTCCCCCTCCTATGCTGGGCCACTGAGGGCTAGGGCTTTGATAAAGAGGGAGGGCTTCTGGATGGTATGCATTGCACAGAACGGACTCCTGCTTCTGGTATTGCAGTTCTGTGCTAAATGCAAGTGTCTGATTATCTGATATTCTGGATTACAGAAATGCTGGATTAAAGGAAGGGTCACTGTAATGTATATTTAAAAAAAAAAAAAAAAAAAGCTAATGTCTGTTCTACTGTATATGTATGTCAATATTACCGTCACTTTATTGACTTAATTCAACAGCCTACATTTAGACTGTTCACATCACTACACGACATTCGGCATATGTCCCGGAATCCAAACATATCCATAGGGCCCCATTGACCCAACGTATGCCAAAAGAGTGCCATATGTTGGGAAAGTATGTTTCGCATATCTTTTTTATAATGTATGGAACAGCGTAGTAGACTACACTATTCCACACAGAGGCAAGTTAAAAAATAAAGGAAAAACTGTGCAGTAAACTGTTTTGTTTTGTTTTTCTACAATGAGACCCTATGGGTGGTTTATGCCTATACAGTGGCTTGTGTCAAAGCCTCCCGTCGCAGGTGTACATCAGGAAATACTTACAACAGAAGGCGCTAGCATGATGTGAACAGAGCCTTACTAAAGGTTGTTTTATATCGGCAAATTTCTGCCGCTAAACGAGCGCAGATCGATATAGCACGTCGATCAGCGCTCATTTTGTTATATTTACAGTACATGAAGCAATCATTGTACTATATGGGGATGAACAAGATCATTTGTGCCCGTGCAGTTTGCATCATTGTTGGCAGCACATCTGCTGCCGACAACGATGATTTTTACTGCCGCATTGAGACCATGCCCATTTTTCTCATCACTTTCCAAGTTTGAAGACTTACAAGAAAGGTCACAAATTTGACCAAATTTATTGCACATAACTGCTTGCAACTTTTATTGGTGCAGTGTACGCCAGAAACTGCCATACGCAGTGAATTTAATTTTAGAGATGACTAGTTTGCACTAAATTAGGATGATGAGAGTTGTAAAGTGGTTGTGCCATTACAGCGTTAAAAATGAACTGCATAAACCCTCTGATCAATGAAGGGGTTAAAGAATAATGCAGAAAATCGCACATTTTAGATACAGCCATTTCCTTTACAAATACTTAGTGAAGTGTATCTTTATATTGGCATGACTGAAGATTGTGTGGGCTTTTGTTCACACATTTAATACCCTAGATCCATTTTCTAGAATATGTTCGCCCAGTCTCCTGGTCTTTCCTGGTAGATTTGAAAAACTTTTCATCAGGCCAAGCCTGTCAATGGGGTTAGTGTTATGGGCAGGAAACGTTGTCTCAGTATTGGAGAATAAGTCTTGAAAGCTTCTATTGATAAGTGAAAGGGTGCCTAGCGTCAATGGAAGCACCCACTGCTTTAATGTTTTGCCCTATACCATATGGAGTAAAGTTAATTAAGCATTTTGGGTTTAACCCTTTTTGCACATCTGTTGTATTCATGTGTGGTTGACTTTGTCATGTCTGAAATACATGACTTAGTTGTACATTGAGCAAATGCTGTAAGGTGTGTAGGAGTCAGTGGAATTCGAGTAGTAAACCAGTGTAAGACTTCACAATTTGAATTGTACATTACAGGATAGGCTGCAAAAAGAGTAAGCAAGTGAAAAGTGGAGGAATATTCTCAGATGGGATCCTCACTTTGGCCTTGAATTCCTCCAAAACTAGTTTAAAGGCTATGTACACCTTTTAAACATTTTCTTTTTTTTAAATAAAAATGTCTTTCAGTCAATTTTTACTTTTTGAGATACAGCTGCTTAGTATCCTGTATACAGAGCAGCTGTATCTTGCTCTGAGACCTGAATATATCAGGTCAGCAGTACTGACTGGTTCAGTGTCAGCAAGGGACACACATTATTATTATTATTATCGATCAAATCTGTTATGAACTTAGATGTGATTAGTAACTTTTTTATTAAAAAAAAGTTTTCAAAGGTGTACATAGCCTTTAATTACCAGCATCTATTATGTAAAATAATAAATATGATAGATACATGTAAAAATAAATGTTTAAATGCTGCCACGAAGCCTGTGAGTCCTGCTTCATCCTTCAACCCACAATGATTTACATTGGTTTCTGCATACAAACTCATACAGGAAAATCTGTCAATCATTGTGTGCAGGTGGGGAAAGCAGGACTCACAGGCTTTCTCTGAGTTGTGACAGCATATAAACGCCTATTTGCATAAAAAATACTGAATCAAATCCTAGAAAATGATATATACTTAAAGGGTAAGTAAACTTTTCTATAAAAACTTTTGACATGTCAGAAGTTTTGATCGGTGAGACGAAGCTGCAGAAGCACTCGGGTGAGCCCTGTGCTGCTTCGTTTGTGAGCGACTTTCTTCGACTTTCCTCGGAGCGGTGTCTCAATAGAAAGTCTATGGGTCCATACACCGCCCGCTTGGCTTTCTGAGGAAAGCCAATCAGAAGTGAAGCAGCACGGCACTTACCCGAGCGCTTTCCTCCGCTTGATTTTAACAATTGGTGGGGGTCTCAGTGTTCGGATCCCCACCGATCACACTGCAATTCTGTCCTCCGTTTAACGTATATGCCGGGAAAAGCTTCTGACCTACATGTTAAATAAAGGCTGTTACGGATGCCATAAATTGGCATCCATCACCCATAGAATAATATGGTATTCGTTCAACCGATACGTTTCTTTTACAGAATACTGCAGGATGGATTAGCGTAGTCTATTTCTCTATACTCATCTATTTCATACTTCGTTTTGGTAGTTTAATCTTTTGGCCTTAGTCTGACTAATGGACCCTTATGGACACATTTAGTATGTACATCGGGAGCTTTCTCGATGTACACGCTAAACAGAGGACAAAAATACAGTGTGAACCCAGTCTGACCCACTTAACTCCCACCACTGAACTCATGCTGCCCTCCTCTTTAATTCTGTAATGCTAGATAAAACGTAGAAGGTCTGTTCTTTCTTTTTCTCCTTTTATCATCTAATATGCTCTACAAGCAGGGGTCTGCAGAGTATCCAGTTGCGTTCCTTTAACAATAGTCACGTAGGTGGGAATGTTGAGGCTTGTTCAAGAAGACATTAGATACTTGACTCTATGGTAAATAAACATTTCACCATCACAGACATGTTGTAATGGTGATTTTGATAGTGTAATTTGCGATATTTTATAGTCCTGCTCAAACTTGCAAATCACATGTTCTCTGTTTTTGTCTTTTACTTTTATTTCTGAGAATTTTACGTTTTCTTCTCCTGGTAAAATACTTGGCACTTGGAGAGCAGGACTCCAGCCAACAATTATTTTCTGTGGCTCTTCCATTAACATGAACACATGGGCATATTTTAAAAGGGAAAGCAAGATAAGTAGTTGTGAGACATCTCTTGTGTAGTTCATCCACCCTGTCCATTCCTTGTTTTCAATTGTGAGAGATATTGGTCTGTCCCCATATATGTTAGATTTAGAATATCCCCTGTGTGTGGCCATATGAAGAATATTTCTCAACATCACCAATGTCCAAGGCCTCTTACAGATGATTATCCACCATTTCCAGTTTTCTCCGCCACATAAAAAAAATAAAAAAAACATCCCATAATACCGTAGAGAGTGGTTTGGCAATAGTGTAAAGGTTGGATATTACTTGTTGTTGCCCCAAGTTCATCTATACGTTTCCTTGTTTGACACTCTGTAAACCCAATACTGCCCTCCCCTGTCTCATACTCGCAGGGTTCCAGCAGCTAAGATACGGGGAACTGTTTGGTAAATTTGTGACATTGTGGGCTGGTACTTTGTTCTTCTGTAAGACAATTAAGTAGCTCCTGGATATAATCTTAGGCTTGAAGACCATATGTAGTCAAGATTAAAGTGACCTAATATCTACAAATAAAGCCTTGCCAACGCTAATCTACTAATGTACTAATCACTCTCCCCCACCCCCCATGGAGCACGGAGTTCATGCCCAAAGTGTAAACTTGTCCCATAAAGCATTATAATGCTGGAATTTGTCACCACTTTAGGTGTAACATACATGGCTGCCATTACTGCTTTCACAGGACTTGTCTCAAAGGTGCCCCAGATTTGCACTATTCTATGAAAACTCGATGACCACCTCTATAGTAATTCCATTGCTCATAATGGTTGTCACTCAGCGTCCCTAGAAACCAACATAACCAAGAAATGACTGAATTAAATATGAATAGATTTCCCTTACGAGGTAAACTCAATGATTAATATTGACAGGAGGCGGAAAACTCTAACGATAAATAATGCACAAAATATTTCATACACGTGATTACCCTAACCCATTATAAGTGCTATGAAAGCCTGTAAACATCAATTACAACCAGTGCAGACTGCCGTTTGGTTTCTCTAACAAAAGAATTTGCAGAAAGGGTCACAAACCAAATAGTGTATTTAATTGTTCAGATTTGAATGCAGACAGAATGATGCTATGTCCCAAACTCTGAACCGCAAAATCCTGTGGATCTGCACAGGATATTATGACTCAAGTACAGTAACTGATCCCAGGTGTCGGAGGTTCTGATTCATATACAGTATATGCCTTCTACTATTACGGAAACCCATTTTTTTGGGTTTCATGAGAGGTTAGTGATGAAGTTTTAAAATTGCCAACATCATATCCTTATCTAGAGGAATCAGTGTCACACATTACAGGTTCTTCTGCATAGTGTTGCTCTGGGAACTTTGCATCCCTATGACACAACAACTGTAAACACTTGCGCTGGGCTGTCCTATTTCACCTGTATACCAGAATTATTTAATTTGCTAATTTTACGTTATTTCTGTGAGTAATATAACCCATTTTTTTATCAGCATCTCCAAACCTGGTCATTTACAACACCTGTATTTGAAAATATACATTTAGGGATAATTGTATGGTAGTTCTGATGTGCACCAAGAGGAAATTTCACTCGCACAAGAAAAAGTTTTCACAAGTTTAAAGGGAACCTGACACTGGGAAAAAATCCTTTACATTAGGGCATTTTACAGAATAATAGGTACGGACGTATTAGAGTACCCATATAGGACTCCCTTAAAAGTTGAATGGGGCCTTCACTATACCTCCTTAACTCTGTATGGCTCCATATGAAATCAGTCTCTTTTTTTTTTTTTCTGTCGGATTGCATACAACCAGCTTTAGATCATATTTTTCCCTCTTACATTTTATCCACAGGGTCCCACAGATTTTTCCACTGTGTATCCAAGAGGGTACAAAACATGATCTTTATGCTTCATAATAATAATCTCATTTCATCCTCCCTAAAATATCCTTCATTTTTCCACCAAATGTTCATAAAGTGTTACCAGATAGAGGATGGAAGACGTGTGGGGGGTGGGGGGTAGCCCAGGGTCACTGACCATTGAACTGTATGGGCCCCAGATATTTTAATTCCTACATTATCCACGATGTCATTATCTTCCCAGAACGCCACCCGATATAACTTTAAACCCTGATTTACTTTTGCGGATTTGACTTGGCTATAAACAGGCAGAAAATTTCCTTTGGGAATACTAGACGTTTAAATGTCATGACCCATTACTTGTCATTTAGAAAGCAGCAATCACTTTTATTACAAGAAAGGAAATGTGTGCACGTAGTATAGCAAGTGTGTCTCTACTTGTTGCCAAGCAAATATCCTCCCCAAGAGTCCTAACTGTGTCCTGTGCAATGTATTTTACTCTGATTATTCAGACCTCTTCCTGTAGGACGTCCACGGCGCATATGAGAGTAAAAGCAGGAAGCACTGACACCATCGGGACTCAATGACGGAAGGGCCGTCTGTCTTTTTTTTTTTTTCATTTCTTTTTTTTAATGATGGTTAGATTAGATGCCAACCCATGGTGTGGTGCGCAACCTGTTCCTCTCCAGCGGTTGCAGAGCTAGTCATTTAGTAGCATGCCGTGCAGCACCAAAGGCTGCATATCACTTGTTCTAATTCTAAACCACATCCGTCAGTAGTTGTTTTAAAAGATGGAAATAGTTAACGGGGTTGTCTCATCACAGACAGACCCTTTAATATGAGAGCCACAACAGCAACCAGCTCAAGTCCAGCTGCTGACACCCGCGCCAAACAGCTGATTATGCCTGTGAAAGTTCTCATCAGCTGCTCATTTCCCCTGTAGTGACCACCACAGGGGAAATGTAGTATTACATGCGACCAGGTCTGCTTTATAGTGGGTTTTAAAAATCTGCGACTTTTAGAAACAGGAGGCAGGGCAGATGATAGTATTAAATAATAAAGTAGAAGATACTCACCCCCTAAATTGCCCCCTGCTTCAGCGCTGAGACCCCGTTCCTTGCCGCTCCATTCCCGAAAGCCACTGCAGCGTTCACATGCCGTTCAGATGTCATGTGCAGCTGCAGCCCATCGTGGTTTTCAGCGGTCACTTGTCGTTCATGGTAGCATCGCTGCTGAGGCCAGCGTTTGGCTGCAGTTGAAAATGACAGATGAACGTCACGTGATCGCTCCAGGAGCTTCCGGGACTGGAACGGTGGAGAACGAGGCCTCAGCACTGGAGCAAGGGGCACTTCAGGGGCGGAATATACGATCGAATATTACTTTATACCATCCCTTGACCTAGTGACGTTTTTTAAAAGTCCTGAATGACCCCTATAACTAGAGCTGCTACTTTTTGGCAGATCTCTGCTCTGGCTCGTAGAGGAACCACCTCTGTGATGTCAATTTGCCCTAATGGGACATTGAAATGGGTTGTCGAGATTAGACAAACAAGTTCCTGTGACTACATTCAACCGTTGCACTCATGGTATATGCCAAATGCTTTTGAAAAGTCACAAACCGGTGTATTTTTCCGTTGACCTCTATGCTTATAGTTAGACCCAGGCTAGCCACTGTCGCACAGAACTAACTTTGTATGCCTCAACTACTTAGTGGACAGGTTACAGTTTTATTCTACTGTCTTGAAATACTCTGTGCTTGAGTGAACCTTATATTTAATCTGCTACAGGTTTTTCTTTTGCTTTTCAAGGTGGTTTTTACCTGCTCCTGCTCCTCTTAAAAAATCTATGACCCAGGTATTAGAATTTTCTAAGAGTAAATTAATCTGAATAGATTAACCACATGGTGCCTGCTATGTCGTGCTGAGGAAAAATGTGCAGCCTGTTCTGACATGAAATATTACGTCATTCATTATTTAATGTCTAAACCTGTCAGTAGTGCCAGATGTCCGATTCCAAAGTTACATGGTCACGTTTTTTCCTTTATCTTGGAATGTGTATGGAGCCATTTTCATATTTAGTTCTAGGTATTGTTGAAGATATATGTAGAATTGCCACGCATTTTGTGTCTGCTAGTGCCAGTTAAAGTGATTTATTGTTTTTTTTTGTTTTCCTGAGCATAAGGTTACGGTCAATGTGTGTATGGTTTCACCCTGTATTAAAATACATAAATTGTTTGGATTTCAGATAGAATGCAACGTAGGTGGAGACACTTAAAACACAATCAGTGCCCTCCTATAGTGGCCGCACCCGCGGGATGTCGAGCTCCGCTCTCCACAGTGGCAGCCAAATTTCAATTAAACATAGAAAATGAGCTAAAACAAAGATAGAAAAATAACAGAGGCACGTTACATCGGCACTTGATTATTGTGAATGTTAGTTTTTTCTGAACATGTTAAGAAATTAACATTCACAATAATCAAGTGCCGATGTAACGTGCCTCTGTTAGATACATAAAAGCCCCAATGGGGAAGGAAGACTGGGCTAATTTGAGCTAGGGATGTCCTCTTCACGGGTCCTGGCGCTACCCTTCTATTACAGACCCCCTTGCTTGTTAAATGGGAATCCACGGGTTTAGTCGGGTTTTTTGGCTATCTTACTGTCCCATGCTATTGTATGGTTTCTTAACTAATGGTCCACTGACAAGTTGGTGTGCCATACCATACTGATGCATATTGACACTTTCAGGTAAGATCGAGAGTCTTGATCAACCTCTTAAGATACAAATAAAAAGGGCAGAATTCACTAGGCCTAAATACAGTGCAGATTTGATGCACACTTTGCTTGTTTTGTGTTGTTGTTTTCTTTCTTTCTTTTTTTTTTTTTAAAGACAAAACCACAATTGGATCCAGGAGAGGAGAGACTTTAAGCATATTTCTTCTGTTTAAAGTACGATCCCTGGTTCTGGTTTAAAAAAAATAAATAAATACATGCAAAATCTTCATTAAATCTGCACTTTGTGGACAAGGCCTTTAAAAGAAATACATGTAAGGCCATATTCACACATTCAGGATATGATGAGGATTTAGGCATGGATTCTGCCCCAAAATCCTCATTAAATCCGCTGATATTCTACATCCATTGCAAGTGAATGAGGTATTTTATACTCCATTAACATGCAGCCGAACAAATTCGCAAGGAAAAAATTACCACGTTGCGGATCTCAAAATCTGCAGCATGTTCAAAATTCATCACGGATAAGCTGCGTATTAACCCCTTTGAATCATAATGGGGCCAATCTGTGTCCAGATCCGCTGACACTTCTGCGGCTGAAATCAGTGTCTGCTGCGAATTCTTTTAAAAAAACAGCTTCAGATTTTCTTACGGCAAATCTTGAACGAGTGAACATACCCTAATGTTTCCAAGGCAGAAAATATTTTATACGATTTCTTATATGGAACAGTATATTCTAAATTTGTAAATCGGACAGTTGTCATCTAGGACAGAGATTTGTGTAATGTGCCCTGTGGGTTTATCGACTATGCTCATAAGCTCCCATGAGAACTGTTAACGTGGTTTCTATGATCTAACGTTTTCCATAGCATCTGCTCATTAAATACATTTTCAGTGCATACAGTATATGTAACCCAGCCTATAACCACCTCAGGGGGTTGGGGGTGCACACTGAAAATAATTGTTTCAGATTTAACACTCCCAGAGTTTACATTCTAAACGGAGTCCTCTACAAGATTGTTTTAAAAAAAATAATATTTGTCCTTGTCATAAATGTACTTTCTTGTGGATTTGGCACAAGATTCATACAGAATGGCACACACTCTACTCCCATGTAAACGTCACAAGAGATAAGTCTGTATCTGTGGCGAGACTGGCTGGGCTGGAAAGTTGAAGCCTTATATCTGCATTTAAGGAGGAAAGACAAGGCGTCTCAAAGAGAAAAGACCTTATTGTGTTTTATTAAGGAGACGCGTCACACTACCAGCATAGATAGGAGGAGCACAGAGGATAGCCCAAACACAAAGAATGTGTAGTCTTTGCCAAGTAATGATCCATGCTGTCAAACACATTTACCTCTCTCCAGTTTCCCGCCCGCTTTCAACGTTTTTTTTTTCCCCTGCAGAACTCATTTGCAACTTTTATATGGGACGATTGCAAAAGCAGGATATTTGTTTTTGTTCCTATTCTTATACCATGTGGGGTTGTTTCTGTAACTGTTTTGTTTGCTTTTTCTTAGTTTTTATATTTTTTGTTCCTTAACATTTCAGTCTGTCAATCTATATGCACCCGCAAACCAAGCCTCTCTCCTCATGGACCATAGTGTCCAGATTTAAAGGACGTGATTCCGTTTTTTTATTGGTTGGGTGAAGGGTGGTACTGGTGGATGGAGTGAGAAGAATGTGACTGGCACTGGAGAAGAATTGTGGCTAACAACATTGTGTTTCACATTTGAGGTCATTTTAGCTGGCACGGTACGGAGGGGCACACCATGTCTGGCATTTTATGAATAGGTACACCATGGTTGGCACTCTATAGGTTACACACTGTGGATGGCAATGTATCAGCTTGGAAATGCTGTGGCTGGCACTGCTTTGGGTCCACATTGTGGCTGCACGTATATATCTTTTCTCTTAAGACTTCACAAATTCTCTGGTTGGGTGGAGAGTGGTTGGTCACGCTTTGGCATGCACTATATGGAAAGCATACTGTGGCACTGTTTGGAGCGTATAAGAGGTCCTGTTCTATGCAAATTTCCATGAGTTCTATTTATATGAAATTGACCATCATAGTAGATAGACAGTAATGGAAAAATAACCAGGGAATAAAAAACAAGTAACAAACCATGCAAATACACAATGAGGTAAAGAGTAGCACTCACACCCAACGCGTTTCGCCACCAGGCTTCATCAGGGAGAAAGATTTATTCCCCCTGACTAAGCCTGGTGGCAAAATGCTTTTGGTGTAAATGGGCTCCCGGCACATTGTTACTCTTTACCTCATTGTGTATTTGCATGGTTTGTTACTTGTTTTTTATTCCCTGGTTACTTTGCCATTACTGTCTAGCTACGATGATGGTCAATTTCATAGTTCTAAATTTGTCTCCTGACTTACCTTTGATTACCAACAATGTATTATACTATGGTGTAGATGTTATGGCCAGTAGCCTACTCAGTACTTTCTCACTGTGTGGACTCTTTTTAAGTTTTACTTTTAAGCTACTGTTTGTATTCTTAAATTATGTCTCAATAAAAAAACATTTTATTTGAAATGTTTGGGTCATTTAACACTAGACAATCGCATTGGTGCTTAAGTTATGATTTTGGTGTTTGACCAGTTATATATTGGGGCACATTCTCTTTGGTGTTATATTAAAGACCATCTTTAGCTAAACCTTTCAGACAACTTTTGATAGGACTTCTGAATTGGTTATCTTTAGCATTCTATCAGATGCGGACAAGAGTACCCTTTCTAAACTCCATAAATCTACTGTATATATTTGGGCGTGGAATGGTTAAACACGATTTTGCAGAAAGAGACACAGACAAAGCGGTTCTTTTTAACGTGGCCATTATTTTTAATACACAGTCCTTAACAATGCGCAAATCTAGTCATGGTATTCTTTGGAACTATTGCATGGACGAACACCTATTTTCTTATTGTAATGTATTTGTATACTTTGCAGGTGGTGATATGGGTGGAGGGGTTAAAGATTGATAGGGAGGGGGGATAGTTGGGGTTACCTGGGGGTTAAAATTGTATTACTATTTATATAATGGTATTACATGATGTAGGGGATTCACTGGTGCGATATATGAGTAAAATATAACATTTATTTATAACTCTCTAAAAACAGGGGTACAATCACCACTGTGAAAAAGCCCCACCGTGTGTATAAAAACGTATTAAATAATAAACTCTGAGTTCTAATTCAATTGTGAACCTACTATAGCTCAGTGTTCAACAAGAATATCAATACGGAATCAGCATTTGAAAAATGGGCATAACAATAGTCTTGACCCTAATTCACACTAGAGTCCGTGATAACCGCACCGGAAGCTCCTAGTGTTAAGGTATACAAACAATGCTAGTGTTCCCTATGCTAAAAAATTCCTATTCACAACCGAGCCGACCCGACCATTAACAGCACCTCCATGCTGATGACTTCCATTTTTCCCTGCGCTTTTTTGCTCAATTTTCTGACTTGCTCTTGCTTTTAAAAAGAGAAATCAGAGGACATCACAGTGACCTATATTTACAGATGTTTTTTTGTGTTGTTTTTTTGTCAACTTGTCATGATGGGGACAGATTTTGTCATGAGGGCGGTGGGGCTTGTATCGATAGTACCCTACGTGACTATACCATAATATTTTTTGAGCAGCTCATTGTTCCTAGAAATTTTCTTGGAATGTTGGCATGGATATCTGGAAGTGTGGAATAAGAGGTAGTCTAATAAGCATATCTAAAATATGACTACCGCACCCGAATCTGCAAAGGCTAATTTTATCTGTCAAAGTAAAAACAAAACCAAATGTTTCCATCTTCTAGAACTGCCAGGCCTCACCCTCCAAGATTATTTGCACAACATTGCAGTTTATTAATTAGCTGTTGACAAATTCAGACAAGTTCAGCCCTTCCCTTTCATCAAAGATGTTTTAGCAGCTCAAGCCTCACATAACCAGATCAAAGATACAAAGAAAAACCCCACAGTTATCAACATTGGACCGGTTTCCTTTAGTCCCCCAGGGGAAATTATTCTGGGTCCATTCGCCTCCATCTATACCGAACCTGTTCACGTCCACTTTCGATCTTTGCTATTATTGAACTTAGAACATATCATCAATAAGGTCTAGTGACAAGTAACTGACTCCAAATGGGAAATCAGACAGCACTTCAAAAGTTAAAGTGATCCTTTTATTCCCACATACATTTGGAGTTCTGTCTGATTTCCCATTTTTTTTGTTCATCAAGGGGCCATTGGACCGTGTCCCTAAGGCATACACCCACCTAATTATATTTGTCTTGGCTTAGTGTTGCTGATATCCATTAAATTGGCTCGAAATGGGTTGTCTTCTGCTGATCCTTTGTTATATTAAGGGCCCATTATTGTATCCGAGTCTGGTCCCACTAGAAGATCGATTGGTACTCTGGTGGTCCAGTTTTGTCCTGATGAAACCCCTTAAAAATCCATAATGAACTATTTGTCTTCTTAAACTTATTAACTGGTTGTATCACCTACCACCTTCAGCAGCAATCTTTGCAAGTCTGTTGCGCCCACATTGGTATGATGTTGTTCTCCCTATCCATTCTCTGTATAATAGGGGGCAGTTCTTCAGCAGTTACCCAACAAACTGCATCTATGCCATCCTTCCCTACAAGTTCCATCGTCCCTTGTGGTTATATGAATGGCCCCAAGGATGATGTCCACTTGTATCAAATACCAGCTCAAGAATTCAGGCTGGGGCTAGATCATGACATTTAGTTGTTCACAAGTTGCGGTAAAATTGTGGTATAATTGCAACCTCCGTTTTTGTCTATGGAAACAAATTCACAGATGTCCTTACCACTTCACAAAATCCCTAAATTTTACTGTAACTTTTGCTCAACCAAATGGCGTGTAGCACCATTCTGAATATAATGCTTGTCCCTTTTTGTTATCAATTGTAATTATTCGTATATAAAGATGTTGTTAATGCGGACAGTAACCCTCAGACAAGATGGTGACACGGCTCGGAATTAGAATTGCTAAATGGAATCAATTTCCCCTATGAATTTTGTCGCTAAAATACGCTTAGACTTAAAGGGAACCTATCACCTGCATTTCACCTATTAAACTAGCAATATTAGGTGCTAGTGGGTGGAAAATAATTTCTATATAACCTATAATTGTCGTCTTAGTCGGCTCTGTAGCTTTAGTATTCAGCTTTTAGTGTTCCCACACCGTATGCAAATGAACAGAAAAGAGTCAATCTTCGTTTGAAAAGAGTCATATCTTCATTCCTCAAGTCTTTCCGAGATTACCCCGCCTCCTTACTTTTGATTGACAGCTCTTCACCTTCCCCCAGCACACAATCCTGCGCTTGTGCATTGATGTCCTCTTCTGGTGTGTGCGCAGTTTAGGAGAGGGGATAACGGCAATGAACTTTTGATAGCAGCGGCTGGTGAGGGATAAGTAAAGCTGAATACGTGAAATGATGGTGACAGGTTCCCTTTAACGTTTGTCCAGTTTCCATTGCGTTCTATTGCGCCTTGTCTCCTGATATTCCTAATCTTAGGGAGAGTATGACTTTTATTTTTATTTTTTTCTCTGTATGCTATATACAAATTATTAATGTGCTGAATATTAAAGGTATCCCTACAAAGATGACATCCAGTGTGTCAAAGCCAAGACCAGAGGCCAAAGTCCTAACAAGTGTGCCACCATACTATATGCATTTACATGTAGGTTTAGATTCCTAGGTTTACTTCGTCATGACCTGCCTAAGTAGAGTCGTGTGTTAGTGCACCTTCCCTTATCCTTACCAATCCCTTCACCTCCCACCTTTAGGAAAAAGACACGTGACACCGAGGTTGGATGTGAAATGGCCACAGCAGCCGTTTTATTAATTTCACAGTTTTAAAACAAATTAAATCCGAAACATTCGGATAACTAATTAGGAATCCACCAGAGAATTCCTCCTAATAATTCACATGACCCAACATGGGTCAGAATCATAAATAACAATTTAACGTTACCATTAGACCGAGCAGGGGCAGTCCTTGAAGCCATTTTAGATATTCCTTTTTTACACACCTCGAGTTAGCCATCTGCAAACCACTAATTACCTCCAGCCGTAAACCGCTCACCTCTGCAGATGGCTCCAACCACCAGAAGTCCACTTCAAGGGGATAACACCCGATGAAGCCTTCAAGTGCTATACCGACCACTAGAAGTCCACTTCAAAGGGATAACACCCGATGAAGCCTTCGAGTGATATACCTTCCACCAGGAGACCACTTCAAAGGGATAACACCCGATGAAGTCTTCAACCATGTACCTTTTTTGGGGGACGCATACCCCCGATGCGACCCCCCCACCAATTTTGTACTGACTGGCCTCAAGGACTCCCCCCGCCACAGCGAAACAGGCCTTGACCACCTTAAGCCTGTGAGTTCCGCCACACCACCACCGCCCTTTCAATTCCTTCTGCTATTGCCAAGCTCCACAGATCAATCCCAACCTCGGTCAAATGAACCCCATCGCTCCTCCAGTAGTTCCCCACTCCTGACTCCAAGTCCCTGTGCCGAACGCAAATGCCCCCGTTTTTGGCTACAAATCGGGACACCGCGCGATTAACCTTAATGCGAGCCTTATTGACTCTTTCCACTGACCTAGCCAGCCGCCAATGTTTTCTTGGGACAATGTCCGACCACACAATTACCAACCTGGGATAAGAAACCCACAAACACAACATATCGTGTTTAATATCCCGCACCAACTCACGAAAAGGGCGGACTCCCAAATCGTTCCCACCCACGTGCAAGACCAAGATCTCCGGGACCCTATCAAGCCGGGCATATGTCTGGAATTCTGCTAACACCCTACTCCACGACATACCTCTAAATCCCAGCCAATGCAAAACCGCATCCTGTCGCGGAATGCGCAACTGGCGACCGTCCGGGCGGACGTCCGCCCTCAAAGCCCCCCAATGCACGTAAGAGTGGCCCAGCAACCACACCAAACACGGAGGCGGATCTGAAACGGAAAAGCAAGTTAAATACCACCACACAAAACATTCTTATAAGTGCAAACAGCAAAACTCATAACAGATGGGGGCGGACATAAGACCTAAATCTGTTGGACTCCCAACGACCGATGCGCCGCACCCCCTCATCATCCAACCCCCAGCGCCCTGCTTCCGTTGCTGCGCCAATCCTGAAGGAATGAGATGAGTACACGTCCGCCGCGACACCGACCGCCGCCAAACATTTTTTAAAAACAGCTCTAAATTGAAATCTAGACAAAAATAACCCGTCCTCGTGACATAGCAATGGCAACTCCGGAGACCCCACTTGTGGCTTAAAACCCTGCCTGCACGCCACCGGACACATAGCCGAACCCGGGAGAGCGAACAACACTATCAGCTTCCCCTTTCCTAATTGGTCAGTTTTTGACCGACGCAACCATACCTCCAGCCGATCTGTATATAGGCTCACGTCTCCCAGTCTCAACCCCCCAGCTTGCTTGGTACTCGGCGAAACCAACTCGCCGATTCTAAATGCCCCAAAGAACGCCAAAGAAAAAGCTAACCGAAACAACCTCATCTCGGCCGAAGAACGACAGACCGATGCCAATGATCCGCCCAAAGAGCTCAGCAGAGAAAACGACACAGGCCTTCTACGATCCGCCTCGACCCTACCTCGGCGCAAACCCTTCAAAGCCTGCCCCACTAAGAATTCCTTAGACACATCCCTAAAGCCCCGTAACTTGAAACCAAACGCCACCGCCGACATGAAACGGTTAACCTTTGCCAATGAAAACCCCGCCTCCCAGGCGTCCCCTAACCAGTACAAAAGTGCCACCAACCTGTCTCTATCCGTGTTGACGTCACCCAACTCTCTTACCCACTCCTCCCACTGCCTCCAACAAGCAGAATAAGCACTCCACGTTGAGCGCGCCAAAGACCTTTCCACCAATCGTTCTACGGGACCGAGACCAGATCCCAAAGATGTTCCGGGCAGACCAAGCCGAGATGTTCCGCTCCCGGTGCCAATTGCCGAAACCGGTCCCACTGCGAGCGAGAAAGAGCATCAGCGATACAATTCCGTACCCCCGGCACGTGCACCGCCACCACCCACGCGTTCAATGACAAGCACACCAACACTAAATGTCGCAACAACTGAATTACCGGAGGAGAGGACGCCGTGATGTTGTTAATGGCCAGCACCACCCCCATGTTGTCGCAGTAAAAACGAACCTTCTTATCCCTGAGCCTGTCCCCCCAGATGGTCGCCGCAACCACGATGGGGAACAGCTCGAGCAGGGCCAGATTCCGCGTGAGTCCACTGGACACCCAGCTAGCCGGCCATTGACCCGCGCACCACGGACCCCCCCCCATAAGCTCCAAAACCGCCCGCTCCAGCTGCATCCGTAAAAATATTCAAATCACTCGTATCCTGCGCTGGAGCCATCCATAGCGACCGACCGTTATACTGGCCCAAGAAGTCATCCCATACCTGCAAATCAGCCCGATGCTCCTCCTTGAGCCGTACGAAGTGATGTGCCGCACGCACACCCGCCGTAGCCGCCGCCAACCGTCTACCAAACACCCTCCCCATTGGCATAATCCGGCAGGCGAAATTCAACTTCCCCAGCAACGACTGAATCCCCCGCAGCGTAATTTTCTTTAACTTGCAAGCCCGACGTACCTCCTGACTCAAAGCCACCAACTTATCCATCGGAAGACGACACTCCATAGCCACCGAATCTATCTCAATTCCCAAAAAACAAATCGTCGTTACCGGGCCCTCAGTCTTTTCTGGCGCCAAAGGGATCCCAAAATCCCTCGCAACCTTCTGCAGTGCATGAAGCAGATTACCGCAAACCGGCAAACCCCCCGGGCCGACGCACAAGAAATCGTCTAAGTAATGTATCAACGAATCGACCCCGGCTACACCCTTCGTCACCCACTCCACGAAGCTACTAAAAGCCTCGAAGTACGCGCAAGAAAGGGAACACCCCATCGGAAGGCACCGATCCACGTAAAAAGCCCCATTCCAAAAACAACCCAACAGCCGTTGGCTTTCTGGATGAACAGGCAACAACCTGAACGCCGCCTCGATGTCGGTTTTTGCGAGCAGCGCGCCTGGACCCGCAGCACGAACTAACCCCACCGCTTTATCGAATGAGGTATACACTACGGAGCACAACTCATGATCAATCCCGTCATTTACCGACGAACCCTTAGGAAACGATAAGTGCTGAATCAACCGGAATTTTTGGGGCTCGCGCTTTGGAACAATACCCAATGGGGACACAACTAAATCTTTTATTGGCGGATCAATAAAAGGCCCCGCCATGCGGCCTAACGAAACTTCTTTAAACAACTTTTTCGACACGACCTCAGCATGCAAGTAGGCCGATTTAAGGTTCCTCCGCGTAACCGGAAACCTCATAAGGAGGCGGAGGAATAATAAAACCAACACTAAACCCTTCGTAAAGCAACTTCGCCGCAGCCCTATCCGGATACTCATTTAGATAGGGGGCCATCCTTTCCACCCTCACCGGTGACAACCCCTTGACCAGCCGAGGAGGACTGGTTCCCTGACCTCTTTTTCCGCATACATTTTGCCGCCCCATGGGATGCACCATTACACTCCGAACACACGTGCTTGAACTTGCACGTGGCCCCGAACTTACACTGGCCATCGTTGAATTGCCAGCAGAATCCCAACTTTGCCCCACCACCCTGTCCGACCTGACTTGACTGGCCCCCTTGGCCAACGCTCCCGGGAAAGGGCTGCCTAACCGGAGCCGTGACCCTTAACCAGAGAGCAATATCCTTCTGGTCCCACTGAATCGCCGGCCGAACCGCTTTACGCTGACGGAATTGCTCATCGTATCTGAGCCAAGCCTGCCCCCCGTACACCCGATGAGCCTCCCCAATGGCGTCAAAATAACAAAACAACGCCGAACAATTTTCCGGCGCCTTTTCCCCTATTACACTGGCTAAGATGGCGAACGCCTGCGACCATTTAACGAACGTCTGCGGGATAAGCCTATACCGCCGACGCTCCTCCTCGTCCTCCTTGCTCTCATCCCGCTTGCTCTTATCCAAATTGAATTTAGCAAGCGGCAGAAGAGAAAAAATCTCAACGTATTCGTCCTTCCAAATACGCTCACGCACCTCCAGCTTTAAGTGCGCCCCCAACGGACCTTCAAAGCAAACATATACCTCCCCGCGAGCACGATCATCAATACGCACCCGATCGCCGTCTTTTTGTGCCTCGGTCTGTACCGACACCGCGACCGCCTCCGTAGCCGCCATTACGGGGCGCGCCTGTAACAATCCCACTTCCCTGGGGCCTTCCCAAACTACCGCCGGGGACACCTCCGTAACTACTGGCGCCGCCGCCCTATCTAGACGCCCGACCAGCTCCCGCAAGCAACCCACCAAGTCCGCTAGACCCGCGCCGTCGCGCCCGCCCGCGCCACTACCGGCCACCGATCCGATGCTAGCAGCCCCCCTGCCGACACCCGACATAAAAATCGCTGGATACGACAAAGATGGAGTTATGCACTCACCGGGCTGCACAGGCGCTGTGTTCCCGTCAGCCGGACCATCCTGCCCTCGCCGATACACGTCCAGTTCACCGTCTTCCAGCTCCTCTCTCGCCGACGACTGGCCATCCCACCGACATCTCCGAACCGGGGATGATGACGCGCTGGCAGATGGGCCGGCAACCTGCCGCCCGACCGCTGGGATCCAAACTTCCGACCGGACCTGTTGCCTCGACGTCGCTGCAGGTCTAGGCGTCCGTCTCGACGATCCTGATGAAGCCTGCCCCCTGGCCGGAGCATCACCAGGCGGGGCGGCCGTAACTAGTCTTCCCGATCTTGCATCTGATGGGGGGGGGGTGACAGGGAGCCCGGCCTGCGACTCCCTGAGAACCGCCGGACCCCGTCGCGGCCTGGGATTCCTGCCAGGACGCAGGGCCTGGGAAGGGACGGTCCTCCCAGCTGCCTGGCCTGCAGCGTCCATATTAGGGCTCCCCCTGCGACGCCGTGTCCGCGGGACCACCTCAGGGCTGAGGCGTTCTGGAGGTCGGGACCGCCGGGAGCGACGGGCAGACCCGGCCTGAGTCACCGTCACCACCGGCGACGCTCTCTGCCTCCTCTGAGCAGGAGCGGGTGTTGTAAACTCCCCCCCGCCGCCATATTACTGCCAGGAAGGGGGCCGGGGGAGGGGAGCCTGTCCCCCACTTCAACAGACCTCATATGCCGTGCCTGACGTGGCGAATCGGCGTCGGGGATCATAGTAAGTGCAGCCACGGTCTCCTCCAACCAACCGGGACCGTGGTGCACAGCAGCGGCACGCAGCCGCGCAAGCATATCAGCCTCAGACATGGCGTACAGAGCGGGGCAACGGGAGCTTACTTGGGTGAGTGGTTACTTCTCCCGCTGCTTCCGGCTCACTGCCGAAAAACAGCGGGAAGCTCCGTAACGGCCCCCTAACTCCTCCCTGTCCCTCCTCCACCTCTAACTTTCCCTACAAAGTTAACCCTTTCCCTCCTAGGGCTGTCATGGAGGCTTCCCTCCTAAGCCCTGCAGGCTGCGTCCAGCCTCGTCTTGTCATACAGTGCAAATCTCCTAATTTTCTAAACTCGTGTTTGTTTTGCAATAGGACAGGTAGTTACGTGTGTGTTGTGCCCATTGTTGCATTTGTGGAGGTGATAATTAGCATAGATTCAGTCCATCATTACTATTATGAATGCAAATTGTTGTTATGTATGGCAGGTATTTAGTATACCAACTGTTTAAAATTAAATTACCTGTCTATTTCTATACCAAGCTAACGCCCTTATAAAGGTGTTTGTCTTCTACATCCGGTACTTCTTTCCAAAGCATGTGAATTGCCCAGGGTGTCACGGATAGTTATTTTGATGTATTCATTCATGCGGAATATACAAATCTCCAGTTGGTCGCTTAGTTCTGAGAGAGAGGCACGCAAACCGTTTAAATGGATGACGGGTAGCAAAAGAAACACAAGGTTTCGTCATTAACAGTAGTAGTGAGTGATGCTGACGTCATCAAGAAAATGGGGGAAGTGCATAGACGTGCTCTGGCTAGGAAGAAGATGAAGGTTAGTGAATTGTACTGTTCTATTCTGCTTTGAGTAATATGAGACGGATCAGCTAGGTGTTCTGTCTTAGGACCCATGCACACAGCCATTTTATGGATCTTTGTTGCATGGATCCATAATATGGTACCCATACCTTGCTATAGGGCCATTCCATACCATCATGTGCCTTCTTTTTAAAAACAATGATGGCATATTACCAAACATGCTTCTAAGGGAAAATACAGCGCCTCACAAAGGCAACATACAGCGGCACACGAAGGGACTCCATGTGCTGCCATACTGGGTCCGAGCATGCGGCTTTGCCATGTGCATAGACCCTTAGTTAGGTTGACCTCGTTCTTTACTACTGAAAATGAGATTTTGGCTTTGTAAACTGTAGCATACTGCTGCATTACATGCTTATATGTAATAATACACATAAAATCTTAAGGGACTCCATCTGTTTCTATATATATATTCTAGTGCAATGTATTAGAAAGAAATGAACCAGGTTTGGTTTTCAAAAATTAGCAGGTAAGAGGGGCACTCTCCACAGGATATGCCATAAATGACCGATAGATGCGGGTCCCCCTGTCCTACATTCTCCCGGTGTTTCTGGACTTCAGCCACTTAACAGGTGGTTGAAAGTATGGAAACAACAGTTTCATCAACTCCCATAGAAGTGAATGGGAGTTGCGGAAACCGTGTAGCACAGCACGCTACGTTGTTTCCAGAAGTCGGGAGGTACGGAAACGGCGTATCGCGGTGTCCTACACGGTTTCCTAAACTTTCATTCACTTCTATGGAAGTTACGGAAAACGCGTAGCTCAGCAAGCTCAGCTGTTTCCGTAGCTCCCAAGTTCTGGAAACAAAATGGAGACCAGGGGGCCTTGTTCTAGAGATAGGTAAGGGGCCCAGAGGTGGAACCTGCTTCTATTAGACATTATTTGGCATATCCTGTGAATATGCCATAAATGTCCTAGATGGAAATCCCACTTTAACCTGGTCATGTACATTGAGGAACGTTTGAGATTTGTCCACTGACAACATATGTCCTAAACACCACAACAGCACAAATACCTCTCTGTATTGACTGTAATGTGTTCCGTCAGGTTTCCATCATGTTTTCCGTAATTTTAATGAACAGAATAGCTCTGCGTGCTGCGCTATTTTGTCCAGGATTTTTTAAAGCATCTGAAACGGAGGCTCCTATGGAATTCTTCAAAACAAATGTGAACATATTCGTAGCCTGATATAAAATAAACATATTAAAGGGGTATATTCACACACGGCAGATTTGTTGCAGAAAAATCTGTTCCATACATTTAAGGCCTTTTTTCACAGGCCAATGATCGGGCAAACGAGCGTTCATATGAACGCTCGTTTGCCCGATCATTGCCATGTGTGAACAGGGCTACGATCAGTCGATGAACGAGCAAACTCTCATTCATCGGCTGATGGTATGGTTTATGCAGCAATAAATATTATCGTTGTTGGCAGCACATGTCCCAGGGAGATGTGCCATCGACATGATGAAAATGTATGGGAACAAACTATCGTAGTAAAGATCGCTTGTCCCCATACATAACCAATCCTAGCTCCTTGTGAAAGGAGCATACGAGCATCAATCAACGATGTCTCATTGATCGGCTCTGGTTTTCATGGCCCATATTGGCCCGTGTAAAAGGACCTTTAAATAGGGATGTTTCTGCAGTCTGTACTTCGGATTGTACAATCCCCATTTCAGATGAATTGGACAGTCTAAACAATCTGCAGCATGTAAATTTACCCTAAAATCTCCAGAATGGCCTTGGTTAAATTGCTGGGATTTAAGATTTCCTAAGAGCAAGAATTTCATATCTCCTTTATTTTTGTGCAAAAATTAATATCACTTCCTTCATATCCTAGCTACTAGTATTTTACCAGCGAACCTGCCTGCTACATGATCGCTTTCTTATTAATGACACCGTCCTGTGTTTGCTTTTTGTGCATTGACAATGTTCCACGTCCATCCTACCTTTATAGCCTGTCATCTTCCCACACTGACTAGCGTTTACAAGATCAACAAGGTTGCGCTTGATTTTGCCATCTGCTTTTTGTGGTTCATAAAATGCCCTTGAAGTGCTTAAATAAAATAATAATACATTCTATAAACGGCTTTGTGCCTATTTGGTGACCGCACCGGTCACTCTCTTCAGCATGGTAATTATCAAAGCATGACCTCTAATGCCCTTCACTTTTATAGTGATGCCTGTAATGGGACCCTAAAGGCTATTAGCCTAGAGAGTAGTCATGTACCTAATAGAAGGTCCGTATGCACATTTTGACCTACATTACATGGATCCTGAATCCAGCAATGACAGACCGCTATGGGCCCATGCTATACCTCTGCGTATCTATTTTTACATAGTGACAGAGAGAGGTTTTATTACTAAAGTATTCTGTACTGGAAGCATTGCTTTTCACTGAGACACCAAACAGTGGCACGTGTCCGTAATACAGACCATAAGGACATCATGTGCTGAGGTTAGGTTCACACAGGATTTTTCTCCCCTTGTTTCACTCCATATTTTTTTTTCTGTAATTAAAAAACAAAAAGCAATGTGTGCATATGTTAGGCTCTGTTTACACCACTTATAGCCTGGACATATACGACCGTATGCCCTACAGTTGCCATTGACTTTAATTTGTAAAAAGTGCTACCGTATACCACCCAAAGGTTTGTTAAAAGGTCACTCTTTTTGGCATGTCTAATACATTATAAGCTTTGGATACATTCAGCGTATACCTGTCAATGGATGGAAATCGATTAGTTGAATTTAGTGATCAATTTGTAGGTGAGTAATTGGGTCATTTTTATTGTACCGTAAAACGGTGAATAAGGTCTGAGAGGATAGAAATGAGTAATTAAATAATTTGCCAAATTATCGATTATTCATTGTGTACTATGAATTCTTCATTAAAAAAAATATTTTACATTTAATGCTTCAAAGAGTGGTTTGGAATTTTCTTCTGTGATTTTGTTTTTTATCGACTGCCAAAAAAAACGTTTCTGATCATGGTAAATGCCATTGATACCATTGGTTTGCAATAATATCTGCAGCTTCTGGGAGCTCGGAGCCCCGTGAAGGGGACGTCAATTCTACATGTGGTCTAAGAGCCATGGATTGGGGAAACTTCTAATGTTGAGCAGTATAGTTATTTTATTTTGGTAATGATGTATTCTAGATTTTACACTCTAGTTATTTTATTATGACTTATGATTAATTTTTTTTTAAATTATCTTTTTACATAATTTAAAAAGTATTTAACTTTGTGATTAAACTTGCAGGTTTAACCTAAAACCTTTTAAAAGGGGACATGTCGTCCTGAAGGCTGGCCCGTAGGTCCTTTCTATCACTAATATTTATATTTCCTTGGCATGGTTTAAGGCTCACTTGATGGATAGAACTTCAAAGTCTTCACTCCTCCATGCAAAATCTCTAGTGCACCACTTGAGCATGGAGTGAGACTACAGTGCTGAAGCAGACATGATCAAATCATTGCACCTGTCAAGCAATGGGGGGGGGGAGGGGTGGTCTAGATAATTTTCTATGCCCTTCCATCGCAGGTTCATGCCATTTGGACAAAGTTTCTGGATATTTGACTTAATGGAGATTTGAAAGAGACCTAATGCTGAAAACACAGCCAAAGTTAATGCATTGCTTAGCAGGCGGAATATTGAAACAAAAAATGTTGTTTATGTAAATAATTGCTGTGAATCAAAATAGGCTGTTCCAGCAGATATGTACATATAATACTCTATGTATACTTTTTAACAAAATTGTGGCACAATGCATAGTGGAAAATAAAAAACACCTTCCATATGTGTGTGTGTGTCTGTGTTTGTGCATATGTTTAGCTGCACATATATGTATGTAAGTGTATATTTTATATATAGTGCAGTTACATATACAGTTTTAGGCAGTTGTATAAAAATGCTGGAAGTAAGAATGCATTCAAAAATAGAAGTGTTAATAGTTCGTTTTTTTTAATCAATTAACCTCTTCCTGACCACCCCACGTCGATTAACGGGCTGCAGCACTGATCCTTGTGCCTGCAGCCCGTTAATCTACGTGTGCTCCTTACGGAGCGCACAGGCGTTCCCCACAGTCCGGCATCTCCCAGCACAGGCAGACTAGCAGCCTTCGTACTGGGGGAAAGCATCGGTTCGGATCACAGCGGTGATCCCCTCCGATTAGCCCCTTAAATGCAGCAGTCAATAGCCACCTCCGCATTTAAGTTGTTACAACCACGGCGCGATTGCGGGGTGCCAATGGTTGCTATGGCAACCGGAGGCTTAACAAAGGCCTCTGGTCTACCATTTACGGAAAGAGATTAGGTCCTGCCAGAGGCAAGACCTAATACGCCACCTGTCAGTGTGAAACTGACAGGCATAATACCCTGCAATACATAAGTATTGCAGGGTAATATAACAAAGATCCAACAGTTGGATCGTCAAGTCCCTTGTGGGACTACAAAAAAAAAAAAAAAAAAAAGTAAAAGTTCAAAGTAATTAAATTTAAAATCGCCCTTTTTCCCTTATAAAGTCCATTTATTATTATGAAAAAAATGAAACACTGCATAATTGGTATTTCCACATCCGTAACGGCTGAACTATAAAAATACAAGGTTATTTATCCCGCAACCTATAGCTTGAGAAAGGTTCAGGTGTGAGCTGAAATGTTGCTTATTCTGTTCACTTTGTGGTGAATAAACCAACATCTCTCCATCTTTGAAGTCCTGGTGATGTTACTTATTCTCTGTTTTTGAGATATATATATATATATATATATATATATATATATATATATATATATATATATATATATATATTAGTATTTTATATACATAATGATGTATTGCAGAAATTTCTTTGCAACAATTAATTCTGCCTAGATTTTGGGTGAAAATGTAATGGTGCAACCATCTGGATGCAGTTAGACCGCATATGAAATTAATACAGGGTAGTTAAGATCCATACATGATGTTACTGGGGTTTTCTAAGGATAAAGTTGCAAACCACCTACATTAGCTTGCCTTGAATTGAAATTAGAAACATACAGTCAATTAACTATATATTTTTTTATTAAATCTTTTGTTCCGTTTTATTATTAGGAACAATCTAAGGGATTAACATTTTTTATGGTGTTGCTGGAACAGTTTTATAATCTTAATGTTATACTCAATACCTCTTTCAATTTAAAACTTTTGCTGGTCTTTTCTAGGGTTATATATTTTTATGCATTGTCAGTCAAAAATGCAAAGGCTATGCACTATCCCTAGCCTTATTTAAGACCATAGACAAAACTGTTAGTCGTAGAGAACTGTCGGCGGCTATCTCCCAGAACTCCATCGTAAATGTACTTGTACAGACATGTTATTTCTATGGTGAGAGTTAGATAAGTGTTTAAATCTGTTTGATCCCTGGTTCCCCCATAGCAGACATTGTGGGTTTGTCCTGAGTAGTAGTGATATTCTGTTTCTGAGTCTATATTTTAATGATACATGTACACCACTCAGCATAGCTTTAAAAAAAGCTCACTGACTCCGCTCGCTTGTCTTCTTCCCATAGTCTTCAGAGTGATTGACGAGAAGGGCTAGCCTTTGCTCCCACGGCTTTCACACGGTTCACTGGTTGTCCTACCTTCCTACTGTAGAGGCACACTTTTCGTTACCCTTCCCAATGCCTTTCACTCTTCAAAAGCATCTTATTGTTCGCAAACAAAGAAAATGGGAACCATCTAGAGGTCATATCGTCCTTCTTTTCTACAAAGGGGGGGGGGGAGTGGGTGAGCAAGTTCTGGTCCTACTAATCCTATAACGTTTTGGGCCAGTGTTGTGAACCAGCATGGTAGGCAGGGGGTGTTGGTGTCCATTCCATTTTGGCTCCTACTGTAGAGCCCCACTTTCTATGCATTCCCCTGCTGATATCAATGCATATACTGTACTTAACTGGTTTACTGCATAATATTAGAGGTTAGTCTTCAGCACAATATGTACTATGAAAAAAAACCTGCATTCGTGTACACAGATATCACAAATGCTATATAAGTAGCGCACGATGTCAGCAGCCACTTTTACCGCACAGAATATTACATGCTAGATGTGGATTTTCAATCATGTTACAAGTATGTTTAGCGATCTCTGGCATGGCACTATACACAGGTGGGGAATATCAAAGTGGACAAAAACTGTGGGGTCAGTAAGGGCACTTGCAAAGCTCCGTTAACATTCAGGAACAGCTATTTTTTACCAACTGCTCTTGACTTGTAGACACTTTCAACTTATGGAAATCTGTTCACCTTTGTTCCTAAGCGGCAGAGATTTTTTAAAATGATATGGGCTGTCCATCTGTCAGTATAATGAACCTTGCGAGTTCTCCCAAGTAACGTAATGTTAGGTCTAAATGGGAACACACTATACATGCCAGAAACACGCCTCCGCTCTGGGATGAAGAACTACAGCTGGAACTTATTGTATTTAAAAGGTTCATCCTGCTGACTGCTGTACAACTCTCTCATGAGAATATTACAAGGTATCGGTTACATACGCAGCTGTATACGTCTTGATACTATAACTGATGAGGTTCTTCTTTAAACGGTTCTTAATCACAACCATTTTAGTTTATACCTGAGAAGGCTGATTTCATATTGGCTTGAAGGCTTTCCTAAAATTGATATTGTTTTAAGAAATTTAGAAGGCCGTTTCATTGGCATGCTATGACTTTCCTGTCCCAGTTACTAGGGTTAATTTCCAAACACAAAGGGTGTCATGTCTAAAAAAAAAAAAAAAAATGTCTGTGTTGCCTGAGAAATGAGAGAGGTGCAAATTTGACTTATTGGTGGGACGTATGAATACAATTGTCCTAAAATGTAAAAAGAATGTCATGTGACCACTGGCAATAGTTATTTACTGACGCTCGAAAAAGCTGTAAAATATTTTTTGCTTATGTCACACCGACTAATTTGATTTTATAAAAAATATAAAAAAATAAATTCAAGCTTGCTTACTGTACGTTTTCCAAGTATATGCATATTAGACGTAAGCCCAAAAATCTTTTTATACACAAATACTTTACTATCCCAAGTTCTTCTATAAGAGAATGAGGGTCTCCTACATTGAGACTTTCAAACTGCTAGAAATCTTCGGGTATGTTCACACAACAATGCAAAATACGTCTGAAATTACGGAGCTGCTTTCAGGCTAAAACAGCTCCTGAATTTCAGATGTTTTTGCATGTACTTGCATTTTTCGTGACGTCTTTTACGGCCGTTATTGGAGCTGTTTTTCAATGGAGTCAATGGAAAACGGCTCCAAAAACGTCCCAAGAAGTGTCCTGCACTTCTTTGACGCCGGCGTAATTTTACGCGCCGTCTTTTGACAGCGATGCGTAAAATTACACCTCGTCTGAACAGAACATTGTAGAACCCATTGCAAGCAATGGGCAAATGTTTGCAGACGTATTGGAGCCGTCTTTTCAGGCGTAATTCGAGGCGTAAAACGCCTCCATTACGTCTGAAAATAGGTCGTGTGCACATACCCTCGGAGCCAAATCACTCAATATGTCTTAAAGGAGCTACAATAGTTTACACAGCAGGAGGACTCCGAATCCCCTGTAGCAATAGAACAGTACATGAAAAAATTATTATTATATTCTGAAGTAGCATTGATCGATTACATCCTAAGTTGTAAATAAATGTACTCATTCCTGTGGTTTAGTGTGAATCCTAAGAAAGGGACCTGCATGCATCTAGATGTTAATAAATAGGTTGCCGCTTAGAGAACTATTCCAGGAGGCCCCAAAGATTGCTGTTACAGATGTAGATTTGCTTTCTGATGACAATACATTGTTTTTGTCTTCCTATATAATTGTATTTTTTATTTTAATCCATAATTTTATGGCGTAAAGCTCTTGCATATTTGGACAGGACTTAGAGCACTGGTCATTCTAAGCTTTCTGGTTTAATCAGAAAATGACCTATCGAGTTTTTATGTTATAAAATCTTGCCGTTTTCGCTCTGGCCACTGAGCCTCACAATAGACTGACCCTTCCTGTTCTGTAGAGATCGCTTCTCAGCAGTCATCTCATTATCGTCACAGGCAGGATTATAATGACAGGTAACACCTATATATAGATAACACAGGATCCACCATTAGCAATAGGTTATGGACACCCCCGCCTTCCTGTACAATGACTTCTCCAAAGGTCACAGAGCGTGCCCAGAATACTATCCCATAGAAGTCAAGGGGTCATCTCCAGACTATTGTTTTCTATGGTCTATGTGGCTGCTTTAAAACATATCTCTAATTGCTGTTAACAGCAACTCAGGCAAGATGGCTTCCCCCATAATCATGTACAGAACATAGAATAAAAAATCAACAATGAAAAAATAAAAACAGATTAGAAAAAAAGAATGGTTCACTATCTGTTTTTAATTATTAATTAGTAAAACAAATATAGTTGATACATGTCTTTTAAGAATACAATTCCTGGACTACAAAACTGCTATAATGTGTGAGTGCAGATGGAGAGAAGGATCAGGGAGCTTGTAACTTTGCATAATAATTTCATTATTTGCCATTTAAGGCCTGGGTGGCAACATATTTGGACACTTTAATGCCTAACATTCAGATTTGTCGGCCAATCCACTTAACTTGAAAATTACTTATGTTGTATAGATGCTGTTTTAAAACCTGCTGGTGTAATTGGAAATAGTCAACAAGCTTTTCCATAGATTCTCCGCTATCGTCTATGTTTGGACCCGCTGCCAAAACGAACAGAAATTGATGCTTCTGTCTATGGACTGCTTTAAAAGTGGTGCAACAACCAAACTTCTATATTCTTTTTGTAATTACTTTGATTCGTAAATTATCTTTATGATACGTACTCTGGGTCGAAAAGCGTAATGGAAAACTCCAGTGACAACCAGAATTTCCCATTGTAATTATTCATTAGGAAGACTTTTCAGACTCTCTCTAATGAAAAATCACAGCAAGCGCAAAGGCAATGACCAAATGAGTTTAAGACGACACGGAGGGCCCCTATGCAAGAACAATCTAGCTCATCATAGAGCACCCATCATATGTCTCTCTAAGGCCAGGGCTACACCTAAACTTTTTGTAGCACTACTGATTGATTTTAACTATTGAGCTACAACTGCACTCCAAATGAATACATGGAGTTGCATGCAGTCTTGTGGACTGCAGCTGTCACTAAAATCAATCAGTAGTGCTACAAAAAGTCTAGGTTAAGCCCTGGCCTAACAGTCCACCAGTAAGTGTAAGCCATTGAATTTTTTTTGCGACGTTCCTTACACAAAATATTAATGACCGTAAGATTTTGTTAGCTACGTTTAACACGGCAGCTGCACAGATTGTACATATGGTATGTCCGCCGCTGAGTTTGGGTGGTTGTCTAGTAAGAGCCCCACTGCCAAACATGACCAAACTGGACCTCCATATTTTTATGAAGAAGTTCTAATGGTGTGTATTGCAAAGGGTAGAAGGGGGGTTTTCTTTATGATATAGTGATACTCCGTTTTTTGCCGTCTCCTTTCACTTCTGGCTTCAGATTGGCTATATTATTGGTTTAATAGCATTCATGCAAGTTGTACGTTAAGGTATGAACATCAATTTGACTCTTTTCAGTTACATTGAACAATTTACTTGACTTCAGTCTGTACAGTTCTGTGCTCTTCTGGGATATTACATAATTTCTATTGTCGTTTTTCTTTTCCTTTTGACGTTCTCTATACAGTGCAATTCTTTTCTGCTTCTATTTGGAAAAATCCCAGTGTGAAGGATTCTTTATTTTCCAGATTGCTTTCCCAAGCAGCTGTTTTCCTGCTGATTGTCAGGGGCAGTAAGTTATCAGTCCAGCTTGATTCAACAGAACTTAAGAAACTGAATTGTGTTTTTTCAACTAAATGAATGCCAGAAGTACAAAGGCTTTTAAGGTAACTTCAAAATGCAAGCAAGCAATTTCGTTACATTCCAAAGGATTTAAATTACTTTGTTCTTTGGTTTTTAAGAAGTACCCAGTAACAAATTGCTTTCTCTTACTTTAAAGAACCATCGGGAAGTAATAAAGACTTGGCTAATGTCTAAGTAAACTTACATTAGGTATGGTGGGTCCCATACGGTTCAAACCAGGGATTATCTTCTGGTCATTGATGTAATGGCATATGAGGTATTGGAGACTTTCGGGGAACGCCTCTTGAGAGAAGCTATGAGGAACTGAAAATTGCATTTTAATAACTCAAGGCCTGCAACATTAAAATCAATGATTGAATCTTCTACAAGAGTTCAAATTAGTTTACAATTGGATGCAGACAAACTGTATAAAATAATTTTAAGCCAGAATTCAGGTTAATGAAAATAAGAGGTGAATACAGAGCACATTTAAAGGCGTTTGCTGATGAATGAGAAATCCCAAATACTTGTACTTGAATTACCCTTAAAGGAGTATTTCCATCTTAGAAATGTATGGCATATCCACAGCAGTTCTTGCTCGGCTGTTCCGTTACTCCCATTGAGTAGAAGGGAGGGAATGCATGCGTCCCTTTCTCCACTAGTCCCCGTCTGGAATTTGCAGCCAGCGGCTAGCACACCTGGCAAAAAGGGGTCAGGTGGCCCCCATTCTCGGCATAGGTGTGGTTCCCAGAGCTGGGACCCGTATCTACCAGACATTTATGGCATATCCTGCGGATATGCTATTAATGTCTAAGCTGGGAAAACTCATTTAAAAGGGTTGTTTCAGAATTTCAATTAATGGCCTATGCTTTAGAATAGGGCATCAATGTATGATTGGTGATGAACACCACACCAATCAACAGAACAAAGGGCTGTAGCACTGGAGGCACAGTGCCATACATACAGGTGTGGTTGTGTCTGGTACTGCAGCTCAGCCCCATTCACTTGAATATCAAGGAGTATAGAGAAAAAGGTTGCAGGGTTTGGGTACGGCGTCTGGCACATCTAGGAAAACATTGGAGGCTTACATGAAAGAATACACTTCATTTATTGTAATAACGAGGACTGAACCGGTCCCTCCATCAGGTCACATTCCAGCTAAATGTAGGAAGCCTCTAAGGCAATGCTACCTGAGAAAAATATGCAAAATAGCTCTCGACCTGAAGGAAGAAAACTATCTCTCCAATGATACCCTTCATGTTCCAAGGCTCTTTATGGGGTCAGACATTGACTTACAGGGTATCCACCTATGACTGAACAGGGTACTGTTTTTTCTTTTTGGATTGCTTCAGCTTGTATAGGGACATGATTAGAGAATTCATTTATATTGGAGAATTATAATCTTTGTCGTTCCCTAACAGATCTGTGTGGTCACCAAACATGACGTCACTTTGCGTGCACTTTAATGATATTCCTTTGTGAATGGATTTCATTTGCTGTATACTGTTTTATATTAATCGTATACAGTATATTCTCCATTTCCACCTATTTAATCCCAGGCAACAGCTTTTGGGCTGGACAGCCTCTGATTTTTGGATGTAGAAATGCTTTTTGTCAGGTCTTTGGCAGCCATAGGGTTATGAGGATATTATATATATATTTACTGGAGGAGAGAATTAGTTTCCCAGCTCCTTATTTTTTCCAGTGTAACACTATCTATTTTACATCTCATAATTCTTGCAAATTGAAGGGGAATTTTCTTGATTTAAACCAGTTTTATAAATCCTTTTAACATCTTCATAGTGAAATTCAATATGTCTGTTCGTGTGTTTTTGTCAGTTTATATATCCTTTATAGTAAATGGTTTGGGTAAACTTAGACCCAAGCTACACTTAATGTTTCTGTAATGCTTATAACACATTATTCTAGTTATCCATTTTTGGAGAGTACGTCCTTACTATTACCCGCTCGGTAGCAAATATGGAGAGACGATCCATCATATTCATTATTCCTTTATAATTTCACAGAGCTACATGAATATAGTCCTTTGGCTTTATTACCTGGGATGTCGCCAAAATAATGTTTTTTTTTTTTAGATTGGTAAAAATCTGACCAACGGGGAGAAATACCATGAAAGATCCATTATTCATCTGGCAAATCCCCTGGCATTCCAGCACAGACGCTTACGTGTTCCCCGTTCTCTTTGTTTACAGTGCTGCAGCCATGATGTGCCCTTATACCCATGTGATTGCTGCAGCCAGTCACTGGTCTCAGTGGTATATATCGCAAGACCGCTAAGGCCAGTGATTGGCTGCAGCAATCACATGGGTATACGGTGACATCATGGCTGCAGCATTGTAAACAAAGAGTGGCATGGAGCATCCGGGCGGCTGCAATGGAATACTGGGGCATTTGTCAGGTGAATAATATCTTTTGTTGTTTTAAGGAATTTACACCACTTGGCCAGATTTTGCCAATATTGGAAAACCCCTTTTAGGCCTTGTTCATACAGTGCAAATTACCTGCAGATTTTGTGTGTATTTTTGAAGGTATGTAGAATTTCAACATACCCCTTCTTTTGTTTCTGCGGGAGATAAAGGTTAATTGCGATATCGGACAGCGGCTTGTTCCCGTCCCCCTATTGAAATAAACATGCAGACTCAGCTGCGTAAAGGTTATGGCTGACTTGTATGGCTATGTTACTCGGCAGATGCCAGCAGAGTTCTTTCAGTATCCACTATGTACTTTTATTTTTGTAACTACATAGGTAAGCATAGTCTGCTGCGCTTTCCTTTACTGAAGCATTCCGCAAAAAAAAAACCAAGAACTTTGTTTTATAATAGGAGCCAATTGGCAATGCATGCCACTGTATGCCACTAATTCCAATGTATACCCTCAATGGAAGCCTCAAATATGATGTGATCAGAGCCTAAGGTTGAGTTTATACAATAAGATAGTGTTGCACTTAAAGTGTACCTCCAAAGTTTGGCTCAAAAATAATAAAATCGCTTAATTCTATTTGGAAATACAATTAAAATGCTATATGATTTATGTTTCCACCTTACTCCATGGTCCTGTTCCAGCCATAGACTTTGATTGAGCTATGGCTGGCTGTGCAAATGGGTTGTCAATTCCGGGTCCTGACGTGAACGAAGGGAATGATGCCCAGCAAAGCTCCCTTAGTTCCAGTGCCATCGAGCGCGTCTCCTCATGAACGCACTCAGCAGGGCATCCAATCAGCATTCAGAAGCTCCTGCTTCTGTCTTTTACTGGCCAGCATCAGCAGATATTCTATACTACATGCATCAGGAATACGCATGCTTCCTGCGTGGCTCTCAAGATGCATCCGTTCCCCCTAGAATCCGTATCCAGCGTCTGTTAGAGCTGGACACGGATTCCTCTTGACGAGAGAGCAGAGCTCAAGTAACAGCGGGCAAACCAGAATGAGATAGGAGTGATGACCGGACAACAGGAGGAAAACCATAGGATATCGGTAATTACTATACATTATGAATATGGTTCTATTTTAAATTAGAAAACCTCAATGGAAAGTTAAAAACTTTGCAGGTACACTCTATTGCACCAAAAAAAAATCATGTTTTTGTTTGATTTGCTCTTCTTCCTACCTTGCAAAATTTGTGGAATATTTTGAGAGGGGAAGCCCGGTCTAGGTCTACTTCCCACATGGTACATATTACTTTGCAGGGATGGTTCACCATTGGTGGAGGCCCCTTGGAATAAATTGGGAGAGAGGCTCGTGTCCCCTCCCAATTTTTTGGGAGAAACGAAATACAGGGCATGGTGCCCTATTTGCTATCCCTATATTCTTGCCCTGCTCTGTTGGTGCAAAGCCATAACATCTCTGTATATCCATACACTACCTAAGTTAAATAAACTCAACATTAACTAACACTGTTACAAATTAGCAGCGCCAAGTTGCAGTAATGAAATAAGGGTGACGTACTGGGCAAGAAGGATAATGTCATGTTGGACTGTCGTTCAGCTATCACAAGTGCAGTGTGGTTTTTTAGGCTTCCTTTGCTCCTGTGAACAACGGATACTGGTTAAATCTATTTGTTTTTTTCACTTTTATGCATATGTTTATACATCTGGCTTCATTTATTCTACAGTTTATTAGGCACCATTTGGCTAATGGCCAAAGCTTAAGTCTGTGACCGGAAGCAGCTGATAGACTTGTATGCATGGAGTTTGTGACATAAATAAACTTCCCAAGCTTTTCTTTATATTTATTTTGACCAATATTAATGCAATCGCAGTGCTGTTTACATGCATTTTGGTAAAATTACAGACCTGAACCATTGATGAAGAATTGACCTACATATATTTTTGTAATGATTACGTTTCTCGTAACTACTGGAAATATTCAGATAAATAAAAAGAATGGTTTGCTAGTCTGTGCTCAAGTTAGTTTGGATCATTGCAAAGCAACAGGGAACACTAGTCGGCAGATGACTACAATATATCTCCATAGTTTTTGGGAGCACAGAGTAGGTAACCGGCACGTCTCTAAAAACCAGCGGGGTATACTGTATGATGTTTCAAAGCTTCTGCACCCTGGATTTGTAATGTAAAGATGACTAAAGAGTTATTTCTCTGACCAAGGATTTCTTTAGCTGTAGAATTTGAAGACGGTATGTTGTGCGTTAATAGTCTGCCCACCCTATTATTATTTTTAATGATGAAATGATAACTAACACAAGAAACAATATGATTCAAGAAACATAGCTGCATCCTGACTGGTTGCAATGCCAATTGAAACAAATAGACTGAGACGAGTTCCTTTCGTCAGAGGTATACGTCAGGTGAATTCCCGACCTGTACCTCTGACGGAAGCCTCTAAAGTATGTCACTGTTTAGCTATTTAGCTGTACAGTGACATACGTGGCCTGTTGGTCCCAATGTAAAAAAAAAACTTTTTCTGCGCGGTATATGTTTTCTTGTGGTGGCTCACTGCCAGTAAAACAAAAACAAAGTATACCAACGCATACCAGCCCAATGGAGTCCAAAAGGACCCTCTATTAGCCTCCTGCCGGCAAATGGATACCTTCGAATCTGTTCATGGGATGAAATGTGAACACAGCCATAAAGAAAACCTGTCACTAGGTCATATAAGTTAAGATTTACTGACCTGAAAAGTGCGGTCTCCCTGATTCCAGCGCTGTTTTTTTTCCCTAGACCTCCCATTCCAGAGATATGGCCTGCTGTCGTGTTGGCTCACTATATGCATATTTGCAGTTGTTAATTTTCTGGGTTAGTTGGCCCCAAGCTGCCTGGCGCTGATTGGTCAGCTTTAGAGGCAGGGAAGCTAGCTCCATCCTATTGGCTAATTACGGCAAATTAGCATATAGGGAGCCAACACAAAAGTGGACCATATATCTGGAACGGGGGTCCAGAAAACCAAAAACAGCGCAGAAGTCAGAGAGACATCCTATTCTGGTCAGTTAACCAGTTCAACTTACATGACCCAGTGACAGTTCCTCTTTAATTTTTATTGATCTTTTCAATGGACTGTGTGGGAAATTCCTGCAAACAAATACGTGCCCACTTTTATTTTCATCCTCTCGATAGAAGTGACTTAGTTGGAGTTGGCTCTTGGTTGTTTTAGTTCTGAACCTTCCGTCTAGTCTCACTTTGACTTGTATACAATGAGTCCATGATTTATTTTGAAGACCACACTTTTTTTTTGTAAAGGAAATTTTTCTTACTCTGATGTTCTGCCCAATGTCCTGTTTGAAGGCTAGCAAAATAAAGTTTCCATCTATGATGTATTATGTAGGGCTGGGTAAAAATATAACTATTTTTATGTTTTTAAAATGGCATAACATCTGTTCTTCTGAAGTGAAATTCAATTAGGTGGGTGGTCTCCGGTATACAGTAGTCCTTGCATTACTAGGCAAACAAGTGACCACCATCAAAAGACTGTATAGACTTTTTCTTTACAACTTTTACCAAAGTTGGGCATAAGTGGACTGTACAAGCCTAACAGCTTCCATACGATTGTGAGCTTTAATCAGTCCATTTATATTAGTGAGAAATATTCTTGGATCCTGAAACTAACATGTTGGAATATTTCCAACTCATTCTGTCTAAAAATACACAAAGGTAAATAAACGGAGGACTAAGCAAGGAACATGTGTTAGGACAACCCCACCAAAACATATTGGAGGCTTGTGTGACATCTGTAACTACCTACGATACTCATGTTTTTCCAGCCATAGACAACTAGGTGACATACAAACTCTTTTACGTAAGATGTGGTGCTGCAAATAAAGAGCAAGCAACAATTAGGCTGGGTTCACAAGACCTATTTTCAGACGTAATGGAGGCGTTTTACGCCTTGAATTACGTCTGAAAAAACGGCTCCAATACGTCGGCAAACATCTGCCCATTCATTTGAATGGGTTTGCAGACGTACTGTGCCGACGACCTGTCATTTACTCGTCGCTGTCAAACGACGACGGTGTAAAAAAGACGGCTCGTCAAAAGAAGTGCAGGACACTTCTTGAGACGTAATTTGAGCCGTTTTTCATTGATTCCAGTGAAGAGCAGCTCCAAATTACGGCCGTAATTGGGGCCTCGCAAAACGCGAGTACATGCAATTACGTCTGAAATTACGGAGCTGTTTTCTCCTGAAAATACGTTCCGTCCATTACGGACGTAACATGGTCATGTGAATCCAGCCTAAGGGTATGTCCACACGGCAGCGTCCATTACGGCTGAAATCACGGAGCTGTTTTCAGGAGAAAACAGCTCCTGAATTTCAGACGTAATGGCATGTTGCCGGCGTTTTTCGCTGCGTCCATTATGGACGTAATTGGAGCTGTTTTTCTATGGTGCCAATGGAAAACGGCTCCAATTACGTCCCAAGAAGTGACAGGCACTTCTTTGACGCGGGCGTATTTTTTACGCGCCGTCTTTTCATAGCGGTATAAGAAATTACCATCGGCACAGAACATCGTAAAGCCCATTGAAATGAATGGGCAGATGTTTGCCGGCGCATTGGAGTCGTACTTTCGGACGTAATTCGAGGTTAAAACGCCCGAATTACGTCCGTAAATAGGGTGTGTGAACCCAGCCTTATAGATAAAGCCAGAAACCATAGTTTTAGTGATATTAGGGATCACATTTTTAGGTAGTTTGAGACATCCCAATAATCCTTTTTCGTTTTTTTCATCTTCTCACCTCTTACATTTGGAGGTTTTGTTTTTCCTTGTTTATCACTGTAGGCAGGTACTATCACTGCCAACAATGTATAGCTGAAATGTTCTTGCTGCTCATCTGATGGTTGGCGTCTGTTGTAGCTATATTCGGTTAAGTCATCTTCTAATTTGGTTCTCTATTTCAATCTTTAGACAAAGTTATGCACAATCTGAGTCAAAATGTAAGTTTAATGGTTCTATAGTTAGGGTGTATTCAAGCATTCAGTGTTTGTTTAGGTTTTGTTCAGGTATTTTTTAATGCGTCTTTTAAGCCAAAACTAGGTGTGGATAATAAAGGGAGAGAATGTATAAAGGATAGATTTTATTTCTCTGATATGTTTCCATTCCTGGTTTTGGCTTCAAAAACTGCAAGTAAAATGTATCCTTTACAAAACGGGGCTGACTACTTTGGACAACCGTTATCGTTAGAAAATTCCCATGACAATACGATGATCACAGGGTGTCCCACTGCTGAGACCCCTAACAATCTGCTATAATCAGTGGGGATACCTGGCAGTAAGTGTTCAATTCTACTATGGTGCCACCACAGGGGAAATTAAGTACTACACGGTTCTCATGGAAATCAGTTTGCTGTCCATTTTGTACACCAACGTGCTGGGTCCTCCAGACTATAAGATGCACTCTCTAGACACTCTCTGCACTGGCTAATAGATAGGGGTCCTAAATGGGTTACCCCCTTGTATTAACTCAAAATACCCTAAAATTATATTTGGAAATTATTTCTCTGAACCAAACAATCTCTTTTTTAATAATGGGTTCTATGCTGCTGATTGATCCTGGACTTTTCTGGGTGGGTAGCCCTCTCCGATGGAGTCTTATTTTACAATTGAAACATTTTGTAATATTTGTAAAAAGTAATAAAAACAATGAAATTAAAATAATGGTGTTTCCCATAGCAAACAGGTTTATGATTACAACCTTCTGGAGATCGGAGTTCCTATGAACAACAATTTTTCATTCCTTTGCACTAATTCTCCTCCTTTAGTGTATATGAATCCAACTATTCAATTTCATTTGGCAATCAATCAAATATGGAAAAAAAATTGTGATTACTATGTGCAAAACCACAGTTTTAGATTATATATCACATGTTATCAAAGCAAATCCTTATTATTTAATTTGCCTCTTTGGGTGTAGAGGAGTCTTCGTCATATGAATTAAAGGGTCCTTGTCATCTGATGATCACACAGGTGCATGACTCGTAACTGTGTGATCATCACATGACCAAAACAGATTTTTGATTCCTTCTGATAAACAATGAAGCTTCCCATTCAATGTCTGCATGCAGAGATCTTGAACACCATGGGTAATTGAGCTGCAAAGTATATTTTAAATTTGCATAATCTTTTATCATGCAATGAATAAGCTTTTCTTTTGCCGGAACTAAAATATCCCTTTAAACACACCGCTCAACAAAGTGTATACTACATTTTGGCAATCCATTCCTCTGCAGCTGTTGTGAAACTACACTTTCTATCAATCCTTGACCATCAGGCCATGAATCGCTGAAATCTACACCCCACACCTAAAGATTATTGCAGCATACAGTGCATACTTTGGCATTTATTAAAGTAATAAACTGTATAAAGTATATCCTGAATGTCGTGACCTAAACTATCTAAAATGTTAATACCTGTATTGTGATTATTATATAGTTCATATAGTCCTCGTAAGAATTGTACTATATAATGTGTCAATTTTGTCCATTGATCTCTTATATCATCAATTTTCTGTTGCAGATGCAAGTTTTGGACAAGTTTCCTATTGAAGCTGGGCAAAAAGATCCCAAGCAAAGAATAATTCCATTTCTCCCAGGTAAAATACACATTGTTTCTTGCACACTGTCGATACATATAGTCTCAGTCATAGCGCATATGTAATAGAGTGTAGTAATAGCCATAGTGCATATAAAACCTAGTCGTACTACCCTTATAATGCCAGCCTTAGGGGTTGCCCACTACTTGCCTGCCATGTTGAACTAGGTACCTTTGCATGTTTTTCTGTGTACTCTTTTGTACCTTCGTTTAAAAATGTATCGTTTGGTCGCCTATTTAACAATGTCACATGTCGACTATCAATCAAACGATTAATTTTTACATACCACAATTTCAGAATGACCGTTTTGTGTTCGCATTAATGACCATCTACGCGATAAATGAGCGTTTTATTTCTAGTCGTTCAGTCGCTACACCGATTTGCATTAAGCAATTATTGTGCTAGCTCATTAAGCGTTTCAAACTGAGCAATTATTTGCTTGTGTTAATCGGCCTTTACGTGTGGGGAAAGCCTGACTGTCTCCTCACACCTGCCGTCGGGAAAAGAAGGCATGTTAGATTTCAAGGTAACTGCTTATTCCCTCATCTTACTGAAATAAACATGTATGTGTGGCCCATACTGCCGTGTAAGCTTATTGGTGGTCCTGGGTGGTGGATGTCGGCTGTGCATAGCTATCACCTGTGTGTGGCCGGCTAATAAAGAAGGTAAACCTCAATTGACAATATGACATGTAAATGCTTTTGTGTAGGATAGCTGACAAGTAGTATGTTTGGCCCTTCTTCTTTTAGCGGTCTACATAGTATAGTTGAATAGAAAAATATCGGTGTATCTAGTACGGCATGTAGTGTTGATCCAGAGGTAGGCAAAAACAAATTACTATTGCATAGCTGCCAATTGTAATCTATCTCATCTTCAAAAAGGGAAATCACTATATCAACTATCACAATGTTCAGTGGCAGAATGTACCATAGTCTTACTGTTCTCTCCTTTTCAACATCTTTAACTCAGGAAACTCTTAAAAAAGCAGCAAACCCTACCGAGAGTACTTACCGGACTGTAGTTGTAATATCAGATTCGCACCCCATCCAATTTGGGTTACTAACATGGATGCGCTTGTATTGCAGAGGCATGGTTGTGTATGTTGGTTTCGCAAGCTACACTGAAGGAGCCTAGATTAAAATATATACACTGTATTTATATTTTATTTTATTTACTTCTTTCCTCCTTTTTTTACATTTTTTTTTATACGATCATATTTTTATCACTTTTTAAGAGCTTCGGCGTGTTGCATCTTTGCCTCTCTATGGTGTGTCTATTCCCCCTTTTTTCTCTGAGTTGTCTCTCCACTCTCTCTGCAGTATGTCATTGGTGATGTGTGACCGGTCAGTATATTATCTGTCTGCCATTGGCAGTAGCTAGAGACGAGCATTTGGTTGGCAGGAGTAGACTGCTACTTTTGCCAGACAGTGGTCAACATTCAGGATGGAGAGAGTGCGCACAAAGGCCTCTTCTAGTAGGCAATTGAATTGGCTGCACGCGCAAGAAGGCCAGATGTTGGCATGACTGAGGCTTCTTCTATACATGTATCTTTATTGGAGGGGTGAAGTGGGAAGAGGTTAGAGGTCCTTAGTTAAAACGGGGAGAATGTAGCAGGATTAACTGAAGAAAGAACAAGACTTCTCCCTCCACCAACACAGAGACAACATAACACGGTGAGACCTTATTCTGGGGATTTCTGTCATTACAACAATGAAACTCTTAGAAACCAAAGAACCAATGCCGACAGATGTTGTTGATGTTCCCCTTGTTAAATGAACAGACCTCTGTATTGACCTTTGATTTATTTGTACATATTAATTATGTAATCTGTAAGCAAACTGAGTATGCTAAACTTCCTGGGAGCTGCAATCTACCCATTTCCTTAATTACTTCAGTTGTTAACCCCTAAACCCATTTGAGCTCTGCACTAGTCGCCAAAGCTTTACATATAACTTGCCGATAATTGCCCTGTGTAAACGATCATCTGCTGGTCGTATTGTTTTAAAAAAGTAAAATATTATCGTTGCCGACATGATGATAATGTATGGGGACGAGCAATCGGAGTAACGACCTCTCGTCCCCATCCAAAGCTCCGTGTGACCGGAGCAAACGAGCGCCGATCAACGATGTCTCGTTGATCGGCGCTCGCTGCACCAGCTGCTTATCAGCTGGTGTAAAAGGTACTTTACACAGTATTCCTTGGTCTGATTAGTGTGTAATATAAAGGTTGAACTCATAATTTTCATCTTGGTTTCGATGCATGCCATAATCTTAATTGCCTTGGCAGCAGCTCTCTGGCACTGGTTGCTACAATTATGCTTACTGCTATTGAGTCTCTATTATTTACAAGTACATATGTATGTCATTTTTACAGTCTGTCGCTTCATTTTGTGTCATGCACTTCTTAAAGGCATACAGAACTTGTTCTTGGAATGAAACTCCTTCAGGGACTAGTGGGTTTTACTTGTCTAGAATTCTGCAGTTCTTTCCCACCTAAATCAACACAATCAGCCCTTGTCAGTGGGAATCCCCATAACGCTGATGTAATTGGCAGAGCATAGCTTGGAAAAGTCCACTCCCTAGGTCTTATTTTTTATATAGAGCCAAAGAAACACTGCTGATTTTCGTCCTTGTTTGTAGTGTCAACAACGTTTCATTTTGTTTTACTTCATCTTAAATATAGGTTTGAACTACCTCAGGGCAGATTTGTTTAATGTGTTTTCCTATTGACCTCTGTGCTGTTTAACTTTCTATCTTTCTTACATAATTGAATTAGGTGGTGAAGTTTGTTTTACTGACACAATGGAAGTCATGTGTAAATGTGTCTATTTAACAAAATGTCGGAATAATGTTAAAAAGTGTCATATAACATTACAAAAATTCTCTAAAATTGTTCATTTACCTGTAAAAGTGCTGAATAACTAGCTGCCCGAGGCCCTATGCACACAACTGCAGAATTCGTCCGTAATTGTCGACCGTATTTACGGCCCGCAATTACGGACAAATTCACTTCTATTGACCACGGACACCTTCCTATATATTTACGGGAAGTTATCCGGGCCCTAGAAAGCCTCCGCAAAAGATAGGACATGTTCTATATTTTGCTTTTTACGGACCGTGCTCCCATACTTTTATATGGGAACACGGGCCCAAAATGCGGGCAACTGTCTCCGTAATTGCGGACTGAGATTACGAGCACGGACGTGTGCATGAGGACTTACACGGCCAATGTTAAAATGGTTTTACTTCTAACCCTACCCCAGATCTTAATGATCACAGCTACATGATTGGGAAATATCTTGGTCATACACGCTGCTTCGGACTCGGAATACAAAATATTTAGACCTTATGGACGAGATATGTAATCCGATAAATTCCCACTCCTTTCGCCATAAAAAAAATATACAGCTATTCAGAAGATATTGTTTTTCAGGCAGTGTGTACATATAAGATTATGATGAAGAGTATAGCTTGTGCTCAAATGTTCTAATTTACTTTATATCTTTGTTTGCTGCAAGCTGCTGTGTTGACATACAACTCCACCGGCATAGGACGCATCTGTCTGCATTTTCATCCATGTATTGCATAGTAGTGGTCCCTTGAGTTACAATGATCTCTGATTACAATATTTTCAACTTGGCCACTGTAGCTTAAAGCGGTATTTCCATTTAAGACCTTTATAGCATATCCATGGAATGTGCCATAAATGTCTGATAGATGCAGGTCCCAGTTCTGGGACCTACATTTATCTCCAGAACGGGGGTCACACCCAGGCAGAGAATCAATGAAAAGATGGCCCGCATGCTCGGCTTTTTCCGTAACTCCAATAGGAATCCATAGAGAGAGCACCCTCCTCACCCGGCGCCCTCCTCACACATCTGTGTGACCCACGTTCTGGAGATAGGTGTTGGTCCCAAAGCTAGGATCCACATCTATCGGCCAATTATGCATATACATCTCTGACTTATAATGGGGTCTGTCTAGGTTCCTGTTCTGAGGGCAAGAATATCGCTGTAGACTGCGCTATTCTTGCCATCAAAAGTACCCGGAAACCTCTGACGGAAGGGGCAAAATGCAAGTGGGAACTGAGTGTAAGCAGTTCTAGGACTTTGCCAAAACGCAACATTACTGATTGTATCCATGTGCCTTTGCAGCAGTTTTACTAGTATTGTAGCACTGCTGTGCTGGGCTACTACTGCAAAGTGTTAATTTAACCTAACAAGGTAACAGATATAACAACCGAATTCATCAAATGCAGCAGACACGATTTTCTCATTTGGCATTTGCACTTTTACATAGTACTACAGGTAGGCCTACCAGTGCATGCCCAAAATATTGAAAGACAAATTCTGTCCTGCTCCATCTGTGCTTACATTCATGGCCTTCACTTAAGGGGGTTTTACACTGAGCAATTATCGGGCAAACGATCATTCATAGAGTGCTCGTTGCCTATAATTGCCCTGTGTAAACAGGGCAGCGATCAGAAGATGAACGAGCAAACTCTCGTTCATCTGCTGATTTGCATAGTTTTAAAAAAGTAAAATATTATCGTTACCGGCAGCACCGCCCCCTACCCTGTGTAAACAGGCAGACGCGCTGCCGGCATGATAATGTATGGGGACGAGCAATCGTAGTAACGACCGCTTGTCCCCATCCATAGCTCCTTGTATTAGGAGCAGAGGAGCGCTGATAAACGATGTCTCGTTGATCGGCGCTCGCTGCACCGGCCAAAATCGGCCGACTTAATATGGCCTTCAAGCTAAGCCATCAATGTATGATTAGTAGAAAGAGAGGCAGCGGCAGCTCAGCCCATTCAAGTGAACGAGGCTGAGAGGTTGTACCAGACATAATGGTACTGCAGTGATCCTACATTGATGGCCTACAATGTAATATCCTGGAAAACTTTTTATATAGCTGACACTAATTTTGCAACCAGGTATAAAAAACAAAACAAAAACAGGGTTTCTCATGGTCCCTGATGTGATCTTTTCTCAAGACACAGTGTGAGAACAGCTTCAAGAATTGACGTGTGACTTATTTCCGTTTTACCAGTACTGCGCAGGAATAGCAGATACTTACTGTGTACTCTTTGCTTTTCTCATCATCAATACAAAATGGATTACTAAACCAAGTGATTGCAGAATGCGAGATTGTAAATGCTGCCGTCACTGTTGACATCGGAGAGATAGGATGTGACCGGAAATAACTGAAAGTCTGTGGCATGGAGTCTGCATTGCCAAACCTCTGTGTGTAATAAAACACATGACTTGTACCTTCAATCCCTCTCTCCTCTAATTGAAAACAGTAGTATTTTGGTATCTCATGAAAAAGCTTATGATTTAATAAAGTCTGTTTATAGTAAATAGAGCGCTGACTTGTAATGCCAACCACGCACTACGATATCCTGACAACTTAAATGATTGCTTTCCTGGTCACTGTTCTTAATCGTGATGTTTGGTAGTTAATAGTCTTTTCATTGTGTAATGCTGATGACATTATAGCATTATAATTCGTATTTATTAGATTTCTTGGACTCCGATGGAAGAAATCGTCCATATTTTATTCTTGATAATCCCTTCTTGAAAATATATCTGATCCCATGATCGACTGATCGCTCAGCTGTTATCACTAGGGCAGGTGTACCTGGGTCTGCTGTCAGGTGAAGGTGCGACTTGAACACCAACTGTAAGGCTATGTTGACACGAGTCGGATTTGCTATAGGCATTTTCGATCCATGTATCTGTGGCAGAAATCCAAGGGTTATCTGCCCCCTGTAGAGAGTGCCACATAGTGCTCCCTGTATAGAGTTAAAAACAGCGACAAACTCACCTGTCCCTGTTTCAACGCTGTCATGCAGAAGAGTCCAGGCCTTTTGCCATTAGAATGAGGCAGGACAATCGTCTGATTTTTCTTTGTCTTGCCAGCGCTGTTTAGGCTTTTCAATTGTATCTGCGGCCTGAGGACCGTTGGCGTCTGCAGTTTGGATTAGGACCGCGATCTGCCAGTTGAGTGTTCCTGCACTAGGGAATGTGGCAGGCACACACGTTTCCCCTCCAGCAGCAACTCACGCACGAGGACGAGGGCTGCTCCCCCAAACACGTCGCGTGATGGTGCTGTGGCGAACGCTGTTGGTTTTCTCTGTCCATTTCTAAGAGTTTGCATAAAGATGAAGATCATGAAGTACCATGTTTCAGATCTATTACATTAACTGCAGAGAAAATGTAGTATTTCAAGAACGGCAATTCGAATCACCAGCCACTTAATATACAGGACACAGGTTCTCCAAAGCAGGTATTGCTGATACTTTGCTGCTTTCAGCTCTGGCTCATAGATTGGGGTCTCAAGCAGGGAGCCCCTTCTACGACATTCATCTTCCTTGAAAAGACATATGGAAATCGCTTGTCTTAGAAAAGACAAACTGTAATGGATAGTGAGTGACTTTCTTGTATTGTCCTCTGATTGATATTTTCAATAACTTTATCAGGGAGTTGTGTGGTGTATTCTCGTTTGCCAAAATTTTATTCTACTAATCTCATTGGGGTAATTGCTGTATTTAAAAAAAAAAATGCCCTGCAGGATACAATGAAGTTCTTTACATGCAGAACCACTAGATGGCTTTCCATAGAAGTAGTTCTCGGAATATTATCAAACGACTTCAACTGTGGCAAAGCCAAGGCAAAAACGGCATGTCTTTTATGTATGGTTTATGTTGCATCCCTGCCAGCATGGGGGAACATACCCTTTTGACTTTTTATTATTTGAGTGTGCCATACATTCAAAACAATTTAGAATTAATTCCGTTTTGGTATGATTTCGGTAGAAGACGGTCGAAGTCTTTTTATAGGTTCCGTTCTCTAACAAGCTCAAAGAACATATTTACCTCCTTATTTATATTCTATTCCATATGGATGATCCTGATCTTACCCATTTCATACATACTGACTGACCCTAGAACCCTTCATCAAGATCTTTTTCCATACAGGTCTATCGTCTTGGTCTTCTATAGGAGAATACTTCCATAATGCGCTTTTTTTTTTTCTTTTTAAATAATAATATACTTTATAAGGCTTAAAGGAGCTAATACTAGAAAAAAAATACATATACAGTTTATAAAAACTTATTTTTCATAATACAAAGTGAAAAATAGATGGTTATGGTCCCTTTTAAATCTCAAAGTAAAATGACTCCTAGTATCATGACACAACATAACAATTACTTTTTTTCTGCTTACTACATTGAAATGCAACATATTGATATTTTATGCTTTATTTAGCTAAATACACTCAAAATGTCAAACATTTTTTAAGAAAGGGTTGCTGGGTCATATTACTTATAAAACGGCAACTATCCTGTAATGTCAAGCTTGCAGCACCACAATGTAGTGACTTTAAATCTTCAGCAGGGAGCACCTTTTTTTGCAAAAAATCTTGTACAAATCCCGCTGAAGAGCAGTTCCTTGGTTAGTTCAGTAGGTGTTGAGAGCACAGTGGTGCATTTAGTCTGGATTTCTCTATGTCTGCATTTATAGCCACAGACGACCTGGGGAAACGCTCTGCTCCTTGTGGTCAGAAGAGCCCTAAATCAGCCCATTATAATGGACTTCTGATGTTCAGTCCACAGCAGGGCTGGATAAGTTGGGATTTGTTACTTACTGGAAAGTGCGTCACTCATTCTTTTTGTTCCTTTGCTGTCACCTTAATTCAGTGACATTTTTACAATGTGTTTTATACTTAACCTCTCTCTCCTCTATTTCATAAATATTTCAGATTTGAGTCATTTGTTGATTCATCACAATACTCCATTGTAATTCGTTTTTGCTTTTACATTTATAAATTGTTGTATAATAAAAACTTATGTAACTTTCTCACATGTATCTGTTTCAATTCTTCATTATTCTCAGGATCTCTGTTTGCTGTAAGTGAATGAGAACATTCTCTGTGAGCTACATACATCAGCAGCACAAATTGTTCCAGTCCAGAAACATTGTTGTGTACCAGTTCAAGTAAAATGTATGAGCCGAAGTCTGCGTTATTTAGGATGGTTTTAACTAGATATAATTGTACTCTCAGATGTGGGATGTATTCGGTCTATATGGGTTATCAGCATTTTGAATAAAACCAGAATGTTTCTATCACTTACAGCAAACAGTGATCTTGAAAATGCTGAGAAACTGAAACACAAAGTATTTTAGAAAGTTGTAGAACTTTTCATTATAGATTAAGGTGATTATCTGGTTTAGAAAAACAATTTACTATATTCACTATTCGAGAATACTGAGGTAATTGATGGGATCCCGCATTGAGAACTGATCAATTAGTCAAAGCGGCTACAAAAAGCATCTCTCTCTGCAGAGGGCATGGCATTACTTGGACAGCCTATTGATTCAGATGGGGAAAAATGTAATGCTTAATTTTCCCTGTGGTGGCGCTGCATGGAAATTGAACACTTGCTGACCGGTTCCCTCGCAGATTACAGCTGATCACCGGGGATCTTTGAAATGGGATAACCTGTAATCGGCTTATTTTCGGGAGACCCTTCCAACAAAAAGGGATTGTAAAATTGGACAACTCCTTTTAAGTTTTACAGTACAAAAAAACAAATGTAGTTCTTGCTAGAAGGTGGAATAGTAATAGTTGATCTACAGTTTGTGAGAGTGCAGGATGATTTTTCCAGGGACAGCCTTCTCTAGCCAGGCATTGTGTACTATATTTGTCTGGTAGTTCATGAAGAATGCTGCATTCCTAAACGGAAGCCAATTTAAAGGCCTTATCCACACAGTGCAGACTATCTGCAGATTTTGAATGCATTTGTTTTAAGCCAAAACCAGAATTCGATCCAGAAGAACAGACATATAAGGCCTTCCTTTATATATTTCTTCTGTTTAGGTTTCATTCCTGGTTCTGGTTTAAAAAGTACGTGCAAAATCTGCAGCAAATCTGTACTGTGTAAACAAGGCCTAAAGATATTATCTGGAATTAGATTTTTTTTTTCCAGATTCAACACTACTTTTGTTTATGGGCTGTGTCTGGTATTGCATCACCACCATTCACACATTTATGCAATACCAAGTTTTTACATCAGACAAGCAGCGTCACCCACCCGAACATGTTCCATACATATATATTTGTTATCAATTAATAAACAATTATTTTACTTTTAGGATCAAACTTTGTTATTGTGGTTCAGAGAAGTTTCCCACACCAGAGATGACTTGTATGTTTTTTATAGTCTTTCTTGACGACAATACTGTGACACTAATTTCTGACCTATTATAATTTCACCACCCAGTGACTGTTACATCTGTCTGGTCTATTGTCTTATAGTTTGTTTTCTTGAAATATGGGCCATTGTAATTTTAAGTCTACTGTAATTATCCAGTCATTTTTAATATGTGGTGCAGAGTATGAGGATTGTTTCTGAACTGTACGTTTTGGATTTGTCGAATGCAAAGAAAATATATTCATGTTTCCGAATAGTCTATGGAATAAACTACAAGAGGTTAATCATTTGCTAAGCAAATTATTGAGCACATTGATATGATGCATGAGACGCATTTCATCCTCTGCTCTGTGTTTGTGTTAGGGCTTGTTCTCACAGCTTGTCTGGCGGCAGATAATAGAACTTACTACAAGTCCCATCTTAACTAATGATGTCCTGGTGGACAGAGGTCGGCGTGAAGTCAAACCGCGTGAAAGTTCTCTTTGTGGCTCAATGCTGCCAGCCGGGATCTGAGTTCTCAATGCTATGTATAAAGCTTTTGATGTCTGAGATGAAGTTTAATATTCCCGTTAGAAGGACGTAACAAACAATTGAGACGTGATCTTCAATGTCAGGCTAGGTTCACACCACATTTGGGGTCACCGTTCAATGTATATGCCGTGAAATACTCCCAATGTATACGTTTAACAATTCCATAGGCTATCATTAGCCAAATATCGCATATGTTTGGCCAGTGTACGTCAGTATCTCAACTGTATTGATAAGAATAGTCAACTAAAACCCCCCAAAAATTATACTTAGTGGTATATGTTTTTTTTTACGGTAGTCACTGGCAGACCGTACCAGGCTCCAAATGGCAAAAAATAAAAAAATTGCTATACCTGTGAGTATACTTGCTCTATTCCCATGCCATGACCGAGGCAGCAGTACCGTCGTCATGTACACCATGTCGCACAGGGATCAACAATTGGCTGCTGCAGTCACATGTCCATGTACGACACAGATTATTGCACTGTGATGTAATCATGACGTTGTTAAATGTATTGAACAGATTTCGAGCACCGTACATTAATGTGATAATTGAGAGATAATTCACATCAGCCTCCTGTCTACAAGCAATTTAGTTTGCCTCATTAGTTTATATGAAGTTCTTATAGTTGTCCTCCGTTGACCTTGTAATTATGAAAAGTTTCTCAGAGTTTCCCCCTTGGGAATGATTTACTTGGAACATCATACAAACCATTTTATCCCAAAGCAAATGAAGGCTCGCTCTCTAGTACATGACAAGCGCACAGCGTGTCTTGTGAATGCCTCCTTCTCCAAAAGGAAGATGGACATTATTACTGGACACCGTCCATTCTACCTCTCTAGAGTGGTCAGAAATCTCCCGCTGACGCAAGCAAGTATTAAATATGATACGTGCTGTGTGTCTATTTTATCAGGGCATATTTACTTTGGAGAGACACTGCAAATCTTAGCATCCCAGTGAGTATTTTTTTTACATAAACTTTCGAAGTTCAAGCCAATGGCACAAGGCCATTTCTGAAGGCTGAGACCTCAAGCTTTCCATCTAACCACCTCTGAATGTATTAGCCCAGGATGTCCACAATTGCAATTGTAAACAAGATGAGTTATTGCAACTAGTTTAAAGAAAGAATTCATTCCCCATCTTTTTTGGAAAGTTCCTGTGTGGCCAAGAGAAGGTTTATTTTTACGTCGCCTTGTTTGATTGTATACTTTATGATCATTACACTTGGAATCCAGTTTTGATGTCTACAGGGAGAGCTAAATTTCAATACTAGTGTTTATTGTGATGGGTTGTCCAAAGCAAGGATATCATCATGTTCTTTAACAATTTGTATAAATGGGCTGTTTTTCTATTGACACTTTTATTGTACAGCTATAGAAATGTGGTTTATATAATTTGGCTTTATTCTGGATTACTATAAGATTATGATATTGGTGAAATAAAGGAGTTAATTGGTTAAGAAAACAGATTTTTTAATTTAATTAGGGGGCATTCTGAGTTAATGGAGGGGGTTACCCTGTTTATGACTTTCCTCTATTAGCCAAATGGATGAGTAGCTACAAAGAGCCTCTCCTGCTCTGGAGAACTCATCCTGTTCATGCATTACATGGACTGCCCATTGATTTGAATGTAGATAAAAACAATGGGAACCAGGTGGGATCCACTGTGAAAAAGCGACACCATCCAGGTGCAATAATTCCATGAGTCAAGCAATTTTTTAGAATAAATACATTTATTGTATAAAACAATAAAACATAATAAAATGTACATAAAAGAGAGGGTCTCTTGAGATATAACACGTTTCGGGGGTAACAGAACCCCTTTATCAAGTAAGCATGAGACCATGTAATGTCACATTTTATTATGTTTTATTGTCTTATACAATAAATTTATTTATTCTGAAAAATTGCTTGACTCGTGGAAGTATTACACCTGGATGGTGTCACTTTTTCACAGTGGATCCCACCTAGATCCCACTGTTTTTATCTACCTGCATTTACTCCCCGGCGAGGTTGGCACCGGCAGAATCCTTCCTAACCAACTGGCTCCGCAATACTGTTGTGCCTATCCACGCACAACCCCTAAAGGTGAGCCTCCTTTTACTATACTTAACAGAGGGCGCCATTTTTTATTTAATTTGACGTACTCGCCCTATGCAGCACCTATTTGTTCTCTCTGTTCTCAACCAGCCTTTGTACACACCATTGATTGAATGGGATTTGTGTAGTACTTAATCTCCCCTATGGTGGCACTGCAGGGGAATTGAACACTTGCTGCCGGGTTCCTCAACAGATTACAGATGATTGATGGGGTTCTCACCCAGCTTATCATCAGGAGATCCTACTAACAAAAAAAAACCCTTTTAACGAAAAGCTTTTAGTTTATTTCCATACATTGAACATTTGCTTATCATTGTAATCAGTTTTTTTTTTAAACCAAACAGTCCATTCTAACAACTGAATTCTCTGTTTTTAGGTTCGATATGTTTGTTATTTTTTTGTAGATGAGCAATGCGGTTGTATTGTCGTCTGTAAATGGAAATATACTGATAGGTTCCTATAATAAACAATTACAAATTTTATATCACAGACATTCAAGACTTGATCTATTTATGGACCTGTAAACAAGCCACTTGGCTCTGGACATTAGGGGGTGTTTTGTTATTAGCACATGGTCCACAAGGACCGAAAGGTGCAGACAAATAAAGAAACCCTAAGGGCATGTTCAGACAAGGCATATTAGCTGCGGATTTGTAGTGCGGATTCCGCAGCGCAAATCCGCAGTAATTGACAGTACAAAACAAGATGATGACGTTTTCAAAGCCCATATACATACAGTGGAAACAATCTGCACTGAAAGCAGATCATGCTGCAGATTTTCCAATCCGCAGCATGCAAAGTCTATTGCGGAGAAGCAGTGGCTTTTCACCACAGATTTCTGCTTTTGTAAAGTCAAATCCCCTGCAAAACCGCCACATCTGTATGCACCCCATCATGTACGTATTTTGTAGCAGATTAGTTGCGTAATTGCAGCAAAATCTGCAGCGGAAATTGTCTGTCACATGTAAACATTCCCAAAGAAATTCCTGCAATACATTTTATTACAAAATTTATTCATTGCAACGGCTGCCGCGCCATTCCCCACCTCTTCCGCGGTCTCTGCTCTGGTTCCTGCACCTTCCATTCCCTCATGCTCGTCCCGAGCTCCACTTACCCGATCCGGACGCTCTGCAGGCTCTGGGCGTCGTCAGGTAACTGCATCTCCCACCTCCCTCCACGGCCGTCATCCACTATGTGTAGCTGCAGCCACTAGAGGGCGCGCGCTGACTCTTTCCTTCTTAAAGGGCCAGCGCTTTCCCAAATTCCTAGACTTCCTATTTAAGGATCCTCCTTCCTCTCAATCCTTTCTTGTTCAACCAAGTTCCCCGTGAGTTTCCTGTTCCCAGTTTTCTTGCCTTCTGCCCTTGTCTGGATTTCCCTTTTTTGACCTCTGCATGTACTTGACTATCCTTGCCTGCCGCCGTCCTTGACCTATTGCTATCGATACCCGTAACGACGTCTGCTGCCTGTCCTGACTTCTGGCCTATACATCCGACTGCCTCTAAACCTGCTGTGCCAAGCGTTGCCCTGGGTTACTATCACCATCTTCTGGACGACACAGAGGATCCACAAATGAACCAGGTGAGAACCGTGATATTAATTTTGATTGCCTGCTGAATGGGAATAAATTGGCCCAGAGTAGAGCTACACTTAAATGAATACTGGCCTGTGTTATAGACCAATTCACACAGCAATCCACCATCACCCTTGAACAGGACTAATACATCTTAAGTTTAATGGTCTTGTCAGAACAGGACACAGGAGACCAGATACCATGCTGTCCATTTAGCTTGGGGCATATCCTTTCTTTTCATGAATGAGTTAATCCAGTAATTTACTCATTGTTAACCTTTCTCGGAATGCAATGTTAGCGTTCTTCTTTTTTCTTGACAGCAGACACTTCTAAAAGTAGATTATTGTTTATTAAATGTCCAGTAGAGTGGTTTTACCCTTCAGGCCGCTTTCACAATTTCAGCACAATGGAATTGGATAACTGAAGTGGCAGAAGTTCTTAGCTCCATAAAGCAGAATGTGAACATTTTTTGAACAGGGTTGTAAAGCACAGAAATCCACAATGTAGCATCTTGTCAATAACATAAGACAACAGACCAATATTACATTGTGCTACTTACCAAAATAACATTCACCTCCGCTGCCTCCAGAAATAAAAGGTGTGTTATCGGGATCAGTGGTGGTCTCAGAAGTCGGCAACCCACCAAATAATGTTATTGATAGGCCATAAAATTGTGTTTAGAATCTCCTTTAAAGAGGCTCGGTCACCAGATTTTGCCACCCCTATCTCCTATTGCAGCAGATCGGCGCTGCAATGGAGATAAGAGTAACGTTTGTTTTTTTTTTTTAAAACGAGCATTTTTGGCCAAGTTATGACCATTTTTATATTTATGTAAATGAGGCTTTCTAAAGTACAACTGGGCGTGTTTAAAGTAAAAGTACAACTGGGCGTGTATTGTGTTCGTTACATCGGGGCGTTTTTACTTCTTTTACTAGCTGGGCGTTGTGTATAGAAGTATCATCCACTTCTCTTCACAACGCCCAGCTTCTGGCAGTGCAAAGACACAGCGTGTTCTCGAGAGATGCTGCTGCAGAATGAAATGTAGCCTCTGGTGCCGATGTGTCCTCGCTCGTCCGACACGATGCAGGACCTGGGGCAGGAAGTGAGTGACATCACAGCGTGATCTCTCGAGAACACGCTGTGTCTGCACTGCCAGAAGCTGGGCGTTGTGAAGAGAAGTGGCTGATACTTCTATACACAACGCCCAGCTAGTAAAAGAAGTAAAAACGCCCCGATGTAACGAACACAATACACGCCCAGTTGTACTTTTACTTTAAACACGCCCAGTTGTACTTTAGAAAGCCTCATTTACATAAATATAAAAATGGTCATAACTTGGCCAAAAATGCTCGTTTTAAAAAAAAACAAACACGTTACTCTTATCTCCATTGCAGCGCCGATCTGCTGCAATAGGAGATTGGGGTTGCAAAATCTGGTAACAGAGCCTCTTTAAAGCATCTGGCCTCTACACTGAATGGACTGTGCTAGCTCATATTAGGTTATTTCAAGTCTAGGCTGTTTTAGTATTGAGCAATATTTTAGTATATGTTTATTGTGGTTTTACTGCAGTTTACATAAAACTGCAATAAAACCGGATTATTTTCCACAATGTGTGAATTAGCCCCAGTTCGGTTCTAGATCAAGCAGTCAGAAGAGACTATTTACTTACCAATTGCTATAGCTAAGTGCATTGCATAATACGACTCATGAACTCAAGGCAGTTTTGGAAATGATTTACTATTTTATAAATGGTGCAACCATAACCGTAATACCATCTGCCTAATATTGTGTCGTTTCCCCCTCGTGCGGCCAAAGCTGCTCTGACTTATCGAGGCATGGACTCCACAAGACCTCTGAAGTAGTCCTGTGGTATCTGGCACCAAGACGTTAGCAACAGATCTTTTATGTCGCTGTCATGCCTTCTTCTAATAGTGCATCCTGGTGATTCATCAAACCAGACCACCTTCTGCTTCATGGTACAGTTCTGATGCTCACGTGCCCATTGTACGTTATTTCAGCGGTGGACAGGAGTCTACATGGGCACTCTGACCAGTCTTCAGATACGCAGCAAGCTGCAATGCGCTGTGTGTTCTGACATTTTTCTATCAAAGCCAGCATTAACTTTTTCAGCATTTTGCGATAGAGTAGCTCTTCCATGGGATTGGACTAGGCGGGCTAGCCGTAGCTCTATATCAATGAGTCTTGGATGCCCATGACCCTGTTGCCGGTTCACCGGTTGTGCTTCCTCAGACCACTTGTGGTAGGTACTACCTACTGCATAGGGGGAACACTACACAAGACCTTCCGTTTTGGAGATCCTCTGATCCAGTTGTCTAGTCACCACAATTTGGCTCTCAGATCCTTACACTTGCCCGTTTTTCCTACTTCTAACACATCAACTTTAAGAACTGGCTTTTCACTTGCTGCTTAATATATTCCACCTCTTGACAGGTGCCACGGCCATGAGATAATCAATGTTATTCACTTCACTTGTCTGTACTTTTGTTGTTATGACCGTGTATACAGGGGCGGACATACCGCATGTGCAGCCGGTGCAGCTGCACAAGGGCCCCGCGTGGGAAGGGGGCCCGTTCCTCTGCTGGCCGACTCAGTTCTCAGCTGCGCGATGCTGAGGACTGAGACAGAGGCCCGTGGACCACTGGCGTAGCTATAGGGGTCGCAGCGGTCGCAATTGCGACCGGGCCCCGAAGCCAGGGGGGCCCACGGCCCCCCGCACCACATCAATAAAAAGTTACTATAGTAACTCGGGCCGCGGGCCCCTGTTACTATAGTAACATACTTTACTTACCTTCCTGGTTCCGGATCGCAGCGGAGGTCCTGACGTCAGGCGCTGTGCGCAGCGCATGACGTCACAGCGCTATGCCGCCGCGCACAGCATCGAGACTACAGAACTCCCGCCGCGGCCGAAGAGGAAGGTAAGATAGCCCTGACTGGCGGGGTCCGACTCCTGGGACCCGCCAATCAGCTGTTTTGAAGGGGCCGCAGCACTCGTACGAGAGCTGCTCCCCTTCATTCCTGTCACTTCATTCCGGTCACACTGTGAATCGGTTTCGGCGATTCACAGTGTGAGCGAGTAGTGAAATTAAGGGGAAGCAGCTCTCGTACGAGTGCTGCGGCCCCTTCAAAACAGCTGATTTGCGGGTCCCGGGCGACACATCAGCTATTGATGGCCTATCCTGAGGATAGGCCATCAATGTTTAGGGACTGCACAACCCCTAAGCCTACGATGTAGCAGGCTTAGGGGGCCCATGAGACAGGATCACAGATTGTGTGATGCTGTCTGCTGGGCCCTGTATCTAAGCCAATCACATGGTAGGCTTAGATACATGGCCCATGCGTGATCCTGTCTGCTGGGCCCTGTATCTAAGCCTACCACACTGTAGGTTTAGATACAGGGCCCCAGCACACAGTAATCTTATACTGTATAAGATTACTGTCTGCTGGACCCTGTATCTAAGCCTACCTTGTGGTAGGCTTAGATACAGGGTCCCACAGACAGTATCACACATGGGCCCTGTATCTAAGCCTTAGGGTATGTGCACAGACACTAATTACGTCCGTAAGTGACGGATGTATTTCGGCCGCAAGTACCGGACCGAACACACTGCAGGGAGCCGGGCTCCTAGCGTCGTACTTATGTACGACGCTAGGAGTCCCTGCCTCGCTGTGGGACAACTGTCCTGTACTGTAATCATGTTTTCAGTACCGGACAGTTGTCCGGCAGCGAGGCAGGGACTCCTAGCGTCGTACATAACTATGATGCTAGGAGCCCGGCTCCCTGCAGTGTGTTCGGTCCGGTACTTGCGGCCGAAATACGTCCGTCAATTCCGGACGTAATTAGTGTGTGTGCACATACCCTAACACATGTGTTACTAATCATTTTTTGTGTGTTTTCTTACAGGTTCGGTCGTTGGACTACGGCGGATTCCAGGACTACTTCGATGACAGCTTTTTTTTTTATTAATAAAATGGTTAATGAGGGTTGTGTTTTTTTTTTTTATTTCAATAAAATATTTTTTCTATGTCTTTGTGGTTTTTTTTAAACTATATTACTACCGCCTTAGTAATGGCCGCCGGCTGATTGACAGCATCCATTGCTAAGGCATGGCTTAGTGTTAGCCGGTGCAGAGGCTAACACTAACCCCCTTTATTACCCCGGTACCCACCGCCACCAGGGGTGCTGGGAAGAGCCGGGTACGATCCAGTACCTGACCATCTGTAGTGATGGTCGGCCACTGGGGTGGCCGCAGGCTGGTATTATCAGGAGGGGAAAGGCCAGATACAGTGGCCCTTCCTACCCTGGTGATGCTAGGCTGCTGCTGCTTTATTGTATCTGGCTGGTTATGAAAATGGGGGGGACGCCACGTCATTTAAAAAATAATTGGAAAGAACGATGTCGGGTCCCCCCCAATTTTCATAACCAGCCAGATACAACACAGCAGCAGCAGGCAGCATTACAAGGGTGGGAAGGGCCACTGTTTTTGGCCTTCCCCAGCCTAATACTACCAGCCTGCGGCCACCCCGGTGCCTGCCCGTCACTACAGCTGGTCGGGTACTGGTTTGTACCCGGCTCTTCCCAGTACCCCTGGTGGCGGTGGGTACCGGGGTAATAATGGGGGTTAGTGTAGACTCTGCACCGGCTAACATTAAGCCTCGCCTTAGTAATGGAGGTTGTCAATCAGCCAGCGGCCATTACTAAGGCGGTGATAATAAAGTTTAAAAAGATACAAGCACATAGAAATTTTTTTTATTGAAATAAAAACACAACCCTCATTAACCATTTTATTGAGAATAAAAAAAACGCCGTCATTGAAGTCCTCGTATCCGAAGTCCAACAACCGAACCTGTAAAAAAAACACAAACACACAAAAATAATCAGTAACACATAAAGAAGCAAAATTATTATTCTTACCTTTCCTGGGTCCAGCGCTGGAGCCGCAATGTCAGCGAGCTGGGCCCTGTATCTAATCCTATCATGTGTGATACAGTCTGCTGAGCTGTGTATCTAATCCAATCATGTATGATACTGTGCTGGGCCCTATATCTAATCCGATCATGTGTGATACTGTCTGCTGAGCCACTGTATCTAATCCTATCATGTGTGATACTGTCTGCTGAGCCACTGTATCTAATCCTATAATGTGTGGTACTGTCTGCTGAGCCACTGTAGCTAATCCTATCATGTGTGATACTGTCTGCTGAGCCACTGTATCTAATCCTATCATGTGTGGTACTGTCTGCTGAGCCACTGTATCTAATCCTATCATGTGTGGTACTGTCTGCTGAGCCACTGTATCTAATCCTATCATGTGTGATACTGTCTGCTGGGCCACTGTATCTAATCCTATCATGTGTGATACTGTCTGCTGAGCTGTGTATCTAATCCTATCATGTGTGATACTGCCTTCTGAGCCACTGTATCTAATCCTATCATGTGTGATACTGTCTGCTCAGCCACTGTATCTAATCCTATCCATAGTTTATAGGGTCGTAGTGCTATAGATATGCTATGCTGTCTCCTATACACACACTTTTTTTTGGGGCGGACACATATGTATTGGGGCTATTTCCCGGACATTTTAAGCCCTGAGGGTATGTTCACACGGCAGCGTCTGTTACGGCTGAAATTACTGTGCTGTTTTCAGGAGAAAACAGCACCGTAATTTCAGCCGTAATGGCATGTGCAGGCGTCTTTTGCTGCGTCCACTACGGAAGTAATTGAAGCTGGTTTTCCATGGAGTCCATGGAAAACGGCTCCATTTACATCTGAAGAAGTGACAGGCAGTTTTTTACGCGCCGCCTTTCGACAGCGGCGCGTAAAAAAAAATGACCATCGGCACAGAACATCGTAAGACCCATTCAAATGAATGGGCAGATGTTTTCCGACGCTTTTGAGCCGCATTTTCGGATGTAATTCAATGCTAAAACGCCCAAATTACGTCCGTAAATAGTGTGTGTGTGAACCCAGCCTTAGTGACGCCCCGGCTGCTAGTGCTGCATTGTTGGGTCACTTAGGAGACCCAGCGATGCAGCTGAAAGCGGACCGTCGGCCATGAGAAGTTTGCGGGGTGGGGGGGGGGGGCCCTGGCACATTATCTGCACAGGGGCCTTTTGCAGTCTGTGTCCGCCACTGCGTGTATATGTGTGTATTTCTGGACAGCTTTGCGCTTAATTGGTGGGAAACACTCTTACACATATATTGTTTGGTTTTAGTTGTCTAAAATATGTCATGTCTCCAAAGATTTCCCACCCTTGCCCTGAATGCAGCAGATGTTTCTCTCTGTATCTGAGAACTAAAAGATCTATATTTATTTCTCATACTGCTTGAGGGAGAAATGCTGAAAGATACCAGTATCACAATGACTTAAGAAGATCATAGTGCCAGATCTTAAATAAATACTGTATACTAAGAAGTGGATTGTGGTGGCCACATGACTTGACTTAGGGCTTGTGGTGAGGTCACGGTCATGTGTTTTTAAATAAATAAAGACCAGACACCATGCTATAAAAATGGGTCTCTTTTTTTTTTTTTTCCCTTCCCAGAAACAGCGCCGCTCTTGTCCATGAGTCAACTTATGAACAAGAGTGGCGCAGTTTCTTCTGTAATTCTGATAAACCCCTTTAAGTATTTAGTACAATTAAGGTGCACTGTTGAAGGGAATGTGTCGCTAGAAAAATATATATATTTTTTTAGTTAAACTGTTAGTCAATAAATGATTACACATTGTTCTAATTTTTTTAATTTATTCACAAGTCAGGAAAAATTATAAATTAGATTCTAATTTATAACATTTCCATGTGCTGGTCACTAGAGGGAGCAATTCCCAAAATTGCAGTATTGCAATGTGGTAAAGCAACCTCATTGGTTTATGCTGAAAATTTGGTTTATATAACCCCAGCACACACAGAGGTACGCAAAAGATCCAGATGCAAACAAATTTACGTTTTATTGCAACAAAAGATGGTAAAGTTGAGGTGGAAAGCGACTTGGTAAAGACGTTTCGGCCGAACCTCGGCCTTTGTCACGGTCGCTGTAAGACGATATCACTGGTATGGGTTGTCCGCCGGATATTCCCTGTGTGTCTGTGCTATGTGAGTTGCGTCTGTGTTTATACCAGACCAACCGGAACTGAGGTCAGTCCACTGACGCAACTCACATAGCACAGACACACAGGGAATATCCGGCGGACAACCCATACCAGTGATATCGTCTTCCAGCGACCGTGACAAAGGCCGAGGTTCGGCCGAAACGTCTTTACCAAGTCGCTTTCCACCTCAACTTTACCATCTTTTGTTGCAATAAAACTTAAATTTGTTTGCATCTGGATCTTTTGCGTACCTCTGTGTGTGCTGGGGTTATATATTTCCAATATTGTGGGATTCTCGTCCCTACCTTACTAGCACCACGCCAATTGATTGAGGAGTGCATCCCAATATCTATTTTTGAAAATTTGGTTTAGACACACACGCTCTGGTGTGCTCACACAATGCCCCCTCCTTTCTCCTGGCTAGTGCCAGGAGAAAGGAGGGGGTTGAATGTTCAAACCTCCTACACTGTGTGCTGCCATTTTTTGAGCGAATGCACAGTGTATGAGGATTAGATACAGTGTAATCACACAGTACAACACGAACATACACAAACATAACTTACCTGCTCCTGCCGCTGCCTCCGCTCCTTCCGCTCCTAGTACTTGCTTCTGAATATATGGACGGAAGCCGCGACCGGAAGTAGTCATCTTACTGTCCGGCCGCGGCTTCCGGTCCACATGAAAATGGCGCCGGATTTTGCTTGGCCGAAGACCTTCCTTTTGGACGGCGTACGCTATAGTGAATGGAACAGCTCCCGTTCGCATTCACTATGGGGATGTATGTGCCGTATTCCATCTCTGTATGTGTCATTAATCGACACATACAGAGATGAAAAAAAAATGGCAGCCCCCATAGAGAAGTAAAAGAAAGAAAAAACAAAAAAGTTAAACACAAATAAATACAATTAATTTTAATAACATACTAAAAGCAAAAACATATAAAAAAAATTTTTTGCGACACCTGTCCTTTAAAGTCTGCTGGGTACTGCCACTGTACCCATGAGATCAACTATAGGAGCACAGCTGTTCTACACAGCCAGGCTCCTGCCGCAAGGATCGAAGATAACTACGATTGCGGCATCAAAGGTGTTTGAGGGAGGGGACTCCCTCTGTTAGCCCATCGTGGCCTCGAATGTGAGGATGAAAAAATTAAATGGTTTGGTCATTAAGGCCCAAACATCCCTGGTTGTCAAGGGGTGAAAGGTCCATTATTGGGATCTTCATAATCTTTACATTTGTATAACTATTGCAGTAGTTCTCTTATGCAAGGTAAACTATAATCAGTCACATAGAAAATTGAGGTATCTTCTCCTAAAATCTGGGCATTGGTTACTGCAATGGGGATGTCTGGTTTAGAAAAAAACATTTTTAAATCGCCTATAGGGCAATGCTTGGTTAAGTGATGGTGGTCTCTCATTCAGAACTCCTTGATTTGCCATAACAGACGGCGGCACAGCATCTCTCACTGATGAGAATTTTGTGCAGTTATAAGTTACCTAGATAATTATGAAATCCTCTTCTAGTTTGGCCCCCATTTCATATGTTAATTTTTAAAGGGTAACTAAACTTTCAGAAAACTTCTGACATGTCCTAGTGAGCGCTTCGTTTCTTTTTTCGGAAAGGCGAGCAGTTGGTGTACAGGCTCATAGACTTTCTATTGAGTCCTTACACCGTTACCTTATCAGAAAGCAAGCGGCTTAGCGATCACCCGAGCGCTTCTAACACTTTGTTTTAGCGATCGGTCGGGGTCTCAGTGCTCAGAACCCCGCCGATCAAAACTTCTGACTTGTCACTATGTCATGTCAGAAGTTTTCTGAAAGTTTAGTTACCATTTAACCTTATAGTTGTATTTACAGTTCACGTGACTCTTTTTATTTTATTTTTTTCTTCTTCTTAAAGGGTTATTCTAGATACAAACCTGTATTACCTATCTAATGGGTAGATAAATGATTGCTGGGCCCCCTACTCATCGCTAGGATGTGGGACCTCGATGACTGATCTGTCTTAAGATTTCAGTAGTTTTTTAGTTTTTGATCAAGTTCCAATATGTCACAATAAATTAGCTGTTGTGAAGTAGACATTAAACTGGAGTAAGACCAATGGCAGCCATATTTACTACTTCTGCTTTATTTTATGATTGTCTTAATGGGTTATTTATTAGGAAAATTCTGTAAAGCTTGGAATAAAAGTAAATGTTTTATAGTAAATTGCATAGAAATTCTGAATTTTCTAAGGTAATTTATGATTTAAGCTATTATATACTTAAATGATCCCTTTATAAAAATATATTTGTGATCCATTTACAATTTTGGAATCTCCTGCTCCTAGTAGTAAAACCATTGAAAAACAGTCATGGGTTTTGTACAAAATTTCTGTAGCGTGCGAGCGGGTGACCCGAGCAGCTATTGGAAAAGGGTAAGGCGTAGGCGCACAAATTGGCAGCCGGCTCGGCTCTGTGTAGTTCACGATGGCCAACAGGCCTTCCCTTTCTCTCAGGGCCTGCTCACAGCTAGTGATGAGGGGGTTTGCACTGGTTAATGAGGATGGCAGTCTCTTTATTTCCCCCGGGACACTCCTTGTGTCTGCTCCTGTCCTGATGATGGTGTTTTGGGTGTGTCCTTGATGTTATGGGTGCAAATATAAGACAGGAGGCAGTATAAGAGGTTTGCTTGTGGCTCAATTTCACTTAAGTTTTCCACATAAAATGGCGGTTACAGTCTTCCATATGGTATGGAAGCACATCTCTTACCAATAACTCAATCCCTATAATACGATGAAACGCCAGATGCAGGAGCGGGGGAGGGGGCCTCTCTGTCTGCTTTCCTTGTGGCTTCTTACCCTTGTCAATTCAGTGGAACGATAAGATATCTGTCCGTAAATGCAGCTTTCTGCTTCTGTGTAATGGCTCTCAGCCTGTCAGGAAGGGTAGTAAAGGCGTATGAAGCTGATTCATAGAGCGAAATCCGGCGCCATTTTCATGTGGTCCGGCTATTTGTTCAACGAAGCGAAGGCGCAGGGAAAAGGAGCATAGAGCAGCGGAGACGGCGGCAGGAGCAGGTAATTTATGTTCGTGTGTATTATGTTCGTGTATATTATGTTCGTGTATGATGTGTGTATTGTGTTCGTGTATGTTCATGTTATACTGTCGGCTGAGCCCTGTATCTAATCCTCCTACACTGTGCAGTCGCTCAGAAAATGGCAGCACACAGTGTAGGAGGTTTGAAGACATTCAAACCCCTCCTTCTCCTGGCACTAGCCAGAAGAAGGGAGGGGGGATTGTGTGAGGACACTAGAGGAGAGTATGTCCACCCCAAATTTGCAGCATACATCAACGAGGTTGCTTTACCACTGCTCCCTCTAGTGGCCAGCACAAGGAAATGTTATAAATTAGAATCTAATTTATAATATTTCCTGACTTGTGAAAAAATTAAGACAATGTGTAATCACTTAAATACTAATAGTTTACCTGAAAAAAAAAAAAATTATAATTTCTAGCGACACATTCCCTTTAAGGCAGTTTCTTATTTCCTGCAAGCTTTACTATGGCCTGATGTTCTAAGCAACTTGTCTCTGGATCCAAGATGGATGGACCCAGGTACCACTCTCCATCTCCAACCGACTCCAACTGCCACTGGACCCCCTTGTATGTCCTAAGCTCCTCCCACCTTCTGGAATCTTCTTAGTCTAAGCCACTCCTGCATAGGCTGTAACACACTGCATTGTAACTTCACATTTGTTATTTTAAAGTGACAGTACCGAATAGTGGAAAAATGTCATAAAATACATTTACGACACATTGTCTCACAAGTAATGTCTTGTGGGACATTACATTTCTACGTAACCAAGCTAAATGTGTCTGTGTTGGATGATGCAAGGTATACTAGCCAAATTCTCCCATGTTCTAGTGAAGACTCTAGTACTGACACACTATTTATTCAGCTGCTCCGTCAGTTCTCTAATTCCTGTGCCATTGGGCTTTAGCCACCTGATGCTTTAATTGCTCATTCAGTTTAATAATTCCATAATTCTCTAGGTTTTTTACTTTTTGGAGAAATGCATGCAACATTAAACATGCAACATTACTAATTTTACACAATTGCTGATACATTCCTTGGTCCATAAGACAGAATTATTAATGATTCATTCTCTTTTGCAATTGTAGCAAGTGACACAGGCATAAATATGTTCCAAAATTCAGAATCTATTATTGGGAATTTTAGTACCCCAATCGTGCTACTAAAGGTTGCTGGTGTAATTTAGAGCTAATTCCATTCATGGAAGTATCTACTATAGAGGCAGGCCATGGGGTTGCTATGGGGCCCCAGGATAGAGTGGGCTCCGTCCAGGTTGACTGCATACCCTTTCTGATAGGTGGTGAGAACCTGTGCAAAAATCTCCTCTTCACAAGCCCCTATGATGTTCGCAGCCATGAATTTGGGGCATTAACCCAATGAACATGTAAACGAAATGAGGGGGGCGGCAATGACCTCATCCTTATGTCCCAGGGGGTGTTAACCAGCACCCAAAGAGGAGAATCATTTTACGTTTTTGCTATGGGGTAAACGTCAACTCTTTGTATGCCCCTGATTCTAATGTGAATACAATATTCTGGAGGTCTCCAACCTGCCTAATTTTCCCTCTGTTAAAAATTGGAGTCAGCGCCTTTGAAAACACTGGTTCCTCCTTCACACTTCCCAGCTGTTTTTCTTATCTTTGTTTTGAAGACAATTATGTGAGAGGTGGAAGTGTTTCTTCATTGTGAATCCCTGTAATGCTTTTATTATTCCAGATCTTTCCTTAGTGCTGTTTTTGGCTAAACTTTTTTGTTGCTTTTAAGGATATCCCCTTATTTATTTTTATTCAGACTCTCAGACCTCTACCAGCCTAGGTTTCCTTCTATACCAATATGCACTAATTATTTATTAATTTTGTTTTGGTAGTAATACAACCAGGACCTTATTCACTTAACCCCTTAATGGCACAGCCTATTTTGGGACTTAAAGGCTATGAACACTTGTTCACAGAATTTATTTATTATTTTTAATGTGCTTTCTAAATTCATTATTATGAAATGTTCTATGTAGCCGCCTTTAAAAATTTACTACCATTTTACTACTGTAGAATCTCTGCAGCTCCTGTAGATGGCTGGCTGTGCTGCAACTTCTGACGTAGATCCGACAGCACACTGCACCTGGCTGCTGTCTGCTCAGGGCTGACCACGTCTACTCTCTTTTCTCTCCCCTTGCCTTCTCTCAGTATTAGAGATACCAGCAGGGAGATAAGTGGAGGATGTTGTACACAGCAGAGCAAGTTGTATTACGTAGAATGGAGAGAACCCACAGAAGAATCTGCAAAAGGAGGGGGAGAAAAATCACACAGGCTGTAGATAGGAAGGAGAGAACCCACAGAAGCGTGTGCAAGGGTGGATTCACACAGCCTGTCCTGTATCACAGAGTAGATAAGGAGGAGAGCACACATGGCAGAATCTGCAAGGGGAGAGATCACGCACGGCTAGTGTCACGGTTAGGCACAGTAGAGAGGACATTATACAGGGACTGTATTACTAGGGGAAAGCAGTACAGGAATTAAGCTGTGCTAGTAAATGAGAGCTAGTGAATGCAGCAGCATCCTGGACTCACAGAACGTCCATCTAGCATGTTTTACTGGGTGGGACATGCACACATGAGGAAAGTCTGAAACTAGGAGCAGGTTGCAAAACTGCATATCCAGGGGTTTAAACATGATTAAAGGAATAAAGATTGCAGCTTTTTTTTCGTTTTTACTAACGTGTTAAAATATTTTTTTTCCCATAGCCTTTTTAAAGTGGTATTCTCATTCCAGACATTTATGGCATATCCACAGGATATGCCATAAATGTTTGATAGAAGAAGGTCCCACTTCTGGGACCCGCACCCATCTCTAGAACGGGACCCCTATCCTACCTTTAGCTGCTGTAGTTGGGCTCTGGCCACTGACTTACGAGGGGGCCAGGTTTTCCAGAAACAATCGTGCATATTTTGCTTTGCTTTTTCTGGAACTCCCATAGAAGTGAATGGGAGTTATATAAACGGCGTAGCACAATGAGCTACACTGTGCCTGTAGCTCTCGAGTTACGGAAACCACGTAACTTGCAGTGCTACGCTGTTTCTGAACCTCCCATGTTCCGGAAACAGTGTAGCTCACTGTGCTATGCTGTTTTGGATACTCCCATTACATTTTTGGGGAGTTTTGAAAATCACATAACAAAACATGCTTGGCTGTTTCTGTAAAAAATCTGGCGACCTCATAACGCCAGAGCCCAGTTCTAGAAACCGGTGCGGGTCCCAGAGCTGGAGCCTACATCTATTGGACATTTATGGCATATCCAGTGGATATGCCATAAATGTCTGAGGTGGGGATAGCCCTTTATAGGGGGTATTCCTATCGGACATTTATGGCATATCCACAGGATGTGCCAAAAATGTCTGATCGGTGCCAGTACCTGCACCTATTTGGAGAAAAGGCATCTCTGCTTGCTGTGCTATTTTGTTTGCCATTGTTGACGATATCTGCGACCGGCTCCCAAAGGGGGTTTTAAACTAGGCGATTATCTTGCAGATAAGCGTCCATATAACACTCGTTGCTGATAATTGCCCTGTGGCAGCGATTAGCAGATGAACGAGCAAATGCTCGATCATTTGCTCATCGTATAGTTTTGAAAAGTAAAATATTATCGTTGTCGGCAGCACATCTATCTGTGTAAACAGGGAGACACGCTGCCGACATGATAATAATGCATGGGGACGAGCGATCGGAGTAACGACCGCTCGTCCCCATCCATAGCTCCGTGTGACAGGAGCAAACGATCGCCGATCAACGATGTCTTGTTGATCGGCGCTCGCTTCACTGGCCGAGTGTCGGCCGGTGTAAAAGGCCCTCCAACGCAGATGTACCAAAGTCTTATCCTTCAGACTGTAACCATTCCCTTTCTATATAAATACACAACATGTGTTCTTTGTTTAGAGAATACAGCATTGATAGTGACTAGTGTAGTGCATTGTGGGGATAGATCCTTGGCATAATAATGTGAAGATCTATAGTGTGCTAATGAAATATTACTTGCATGAAAATAACTTGGCTAAAGACTCATTTATATTGAGAAATATTAATAATTTTATTTTGCTTAATATATGTGGGAAATACAGAACCCTGGGCAGCTTCATAGGGAGCTTTATTTTCAAGACACCACAGTGTTTGCCAGTTGGACAGATGATTTTCATGTAAATGCACAATGGTCCCAGTGTTGAGATAGATGGATATTGTTGGACACCGTTGTGCACCTTAGTTCATGTCAGCAAGGTCAATACTAGTTTTACAAAAACCCTGGCACTTTCCAGCGCAAGCAGCATGAGATCTTCTTAAATGGAGTCTTTGTAACGTCTATTTACTACTCAGTGGGTAGAAATTATAAATCGAATTTCTTACGTGCTTGAATTTGTTGGTTTCTCAGTGGTACGCATGATTTGGCACCATCACATGGTATCAAATTTAGATTATTTTTTTTAAGGTTCTTTTTTCGGTTCTTATGACTTCTGTGTGCACACAGGGGCATGTCAATCATCGATTTGTTCCATTTACAGGTGAATGGTGGTGTGGCTCTAATGATCTATAGGAATACTGTACAAACTTAAAGAGGCTCTGTCACCAGATTTTGCAACCCCTATCTGCTATTGCAGCAGATCGGCACTGCAATGTAGATAAGAGTAACGTTTTTATTTTTTAAAAACGAGCATTTTTGGCCAAGTTATGACCATTTTTGTATTTATGCAAATGAGGCTTGCTAAAGTCCAACTGGGCGTGTTTAAAGTAAAAGTCCAACTGGTCGTGTATTATGTGCGTACATCGGGGCGTTTTTACTTCTTTTACTAGCTGGGCATTCTGACGAGAAGTATCATCCACTTCTCTTCAGAACGCCCAGCTTCTGGCAGTGCAGACACACAGCGTGTTCTCGAGAGATCACGCTGTGACGTCACTCACTTCCTGCCCCAGGTCCTCGCTCGTCCGACACGATAACCCTTTAATTTGCTTAATCTGTCTTATTTTTCAATGCCTCGGTCTTGAATAATACACATAATGTCACATGATGTCAAAAGTTAACAAAACCGTTTGTTCTTTAATATTGCTGAATAAAACTGTAAAACTTGTCAAAACTACCATGTATTTTAAAATTCAAAACTACCTTTAGAACTTTAATTCCAAAAACGCATCGCACTCCCACAATTGGCACAGACTCTTAAGGCCTCGTTCACACTGAGTTTTTTGCAGGAGGAAAATTCTGCCTCAAAATTCCGTTTTCGATTTTGAGGCAGATTTTGTCCTTCCTGCACACAACGATTTTCTACGCGTTTTTCGCTCGCGCCCATTGAGTGCTACGGACAAAAAACTCTGTGAAATACGCTTTCTCTGCCTCCCATTGATGTCAATGAGAGGTCCGAGGCGTAAACGCGCAAAGATAGAGCATGTCCCTTCTTTCTCCCGTAACGTGGTATTACCGCTCCCTGGAGAAAACCGCCCCCGTTTTTTTTTCGGACGGTTTTTGACTCGTTTCCGCTCCAAAAAGCTTGTCAAAATACTCTGTGTGAACAGGGCCTAATAAGATAATTCAAAGTGCATTATATATTTATATTAAACAATCAATAAATCAGTAACTACCAGCCCAAAAAAGTGGAAGGAGTTTCAGGGAAATAGAACCCCAATTCATTTTATATCTACGTAAACTGCTTTTTGCAAATGATATCACTTACTAATGTGATATTAAACATTTTCTACAGGCCCCCCTCCCCATCCTTGTTTAATGTTTAAACTACTAAACTTTCACAAATGTGCGCACTTTGCTTATATTTTTTTTTATAGGCTCAAACAACCGCAAAACTCCACAAACCTGAAGGAACCCAATTAAAAAGAAAAAATCTGACTTTCTAGCTAGATATCTAACATAAGTAACAAGTACAAAACCTAACAGAATGCATGTACCCCACAGATGATCTATGTTTGCTTTATTTAAACAATATCACCCGAAAGTGGGGTAATGTAAGTATTCTATCATACTTTTTATAGGGAATAGTATTCCTATTGTAGAAAAAAAAAAAGCCACTCAAATACTGTACGTGTTGCCAAGTTCTGCTGGTTTTATTTTTGACATTGCAGCTATATCTATATATATATATATATATATACATATATATATATATATATATATATATATATATATATATAAATATATATATTTTTTATCTATCTTCTAGGTAAAATATTATTCCGGAGGAGCCATATACGTGATGTAGCTGTAAAAAGGCTAAAGCCCATTGATGAGTATTGCAGGGTAAGAATATATTACTGATCATAGTATTGTACATTTACCATATTTATGTTACCACACTTTTACAGTTATACAGTTTATCTACATCATTATGTTATGTTTACGTTGCAGGCTCTAGTTAAGTTACCGGCACATATATCACGATGTGAAGAGGTCTTAAGGTTCTTCGAGGCTCGGCCTGAAGATCTGGATCCTCCAAAGGAGTAAGTGTAGATTTTCTTTTTGTGCATTTTACGTTGCTTTTCATAGTTTAACACGTATTCTCTTTTAGATCTGTTTTAGTTATATATGGGAAAGTAAATATAAAACATACAGCGCTTATTACTTTATAAATATATCTCAAAGAATCATTGTTTACATCAACCTAACAATCATGTGACCTAACACCTTCGCTCTGACTATTTCACCCACACTCCCACAATGCTCTCTGATAAGAGCAGTCCAGCAAAAGTTTTAATTTAGTTTTTGTCTTAACCTTTATTAAATATAATTTTAGAAAAATTAGTAAAGAAAACTTTTTTAAAAGTCGTTTCAAATTTTATGTTTAATGTGTGCACTGGGAGATTTTTATCCATGAAGAGACAACATTATAATTCGGATTCATAAATTAACAGTATATACTATAGCCTTAATACTCTCCCCGCTGTATTTGCTTGCAATAAGATAGGCAACCGATTTGTCTGTAAACTTTCTTGGATATCTACAATCTGGGTTTATTTAACCGCTTAAAGACCAGGCCAATTTGAGATTTTTTTTCATTTTAGTTTTTCCTCCCCACCTTCCAAAAACCATAACTTTTCTTATTTTTTCGTCGACATGGCCGTATGAGGGCTTGTTTTTTTGTGGGACAAGTTGTAGTTTTTCATGGTACCATTTATTGTACCGCATAATGTACTGGGAAGCTTGAAAAAAAATATAATTGTGTGGTGAAATGGGCAAAAAACAGCAATTACGCCATTTTTTGGGTGTTTTTTTTTTTTTTTACGTCGCCTATCGGGCGGTAAAAAAGACATTCACCTTATTCTACATGTTGATACAATTACGGCAGTACCAAATTGATGTTTTTGTTTTATCACTTTTAGAAAAATAAAACTATTTGCTAAAAAAAATTCTATTTTGTGTCGCCATATTCTGAGAGCTATAACTTATTATTTTTTTTTCATCAATTTAGCGTTGTGAGGGCTTTCATTTTGCGAAGGGGAGGAGCTTTCGTTTTTACCGATACCATTTTGGGGTACATGCCATTTTTTGATCACTTTTTATTAATTTTTTTTGGAGCGCTAAGGTGACCAAAAAACGGCAATTTGCATGTTATATGTTTAGATTTTTTTTACGGCGTTCACCGTAAGCAAGTTAGACAATACTTGGCAATACAATACGTGACATGTCGTTAAGGGGTTAAAAGCATATGGCTTCCCCATTAAGTTTAAACAGGGAAACAACCCAAGACTCGCTTTCAAATTCTTAAAGTGGTTGTCTTATCAAGACAACCTCCTTTATAAATTGAAGCCAGCCCGGCTTCAGAAATTCTCGGGGATCAATTGTTATTGCTGGTGAAACCTGTGTCTGGCCATACATGTCCACTGCAGTGGAATTCTTCGGTTGGATGGGTCCACAGGAGGAAGGACCACCTTTTGTTAGTGGCCCTGCTCTTAATAAATAATGTAGCCCTCTTCACGTAATGCTTGAAATTTTTAGCTTGGAAATTTTTATTGTTGTCGTATTGATGAGAGCTATATTTTATACAGTGAAATACCTACCATATTGGGAGACCTTGTGACTGCTATGGGGCCTGTGGTGGGAGGGGGCTCAGAACTGCTTTGTGTCAATCTCGTTGCATACAACTCAAATTGAGTTCATTATTAACTGTATAACGCCATATGTAGGGAGCTCCCCCTAGTGGTGGCTTCAGGCAGCTAGAACATGTAACATGTTTTTTAATGCTATATAAACAAGGTAGAAAAATCTTCAGTCTTTTGGACCCAATGGATTTACTGCAAGTTGGCAGTTTTCTGTGCACTGGGACTGGGTCTTAATTTGCTGGATATTTAGAGCAGTGATCTTTCTTTCTTTTTTTATTGTTTGAGGTTCTTACTCCTAATATTGGAAGTCATCCAACACATTATACTGTATTATGATGCCGAAATTAGAAGATTCCACCCACTGAACCCATCAAAGCATATCAGTTTAACAGCCGAGAAGATGAAAGAGTCTACCTGGAGTAGTTCTTCCAACCGTAACAAAAGTTCACTCTGCCCTGAGGGTAATTGAAAAGTAATCAGTCAGTTGTTCCAGCAGTAACCTGACTTAATTAGAAATCTATTACAATGCAAATTTCTCTTGTAGCGCTTGATGCTGGCTCATTTATATTTAGTTCAATATCCTGTTCCTTCCTGTGCAGTTACATTTAAGGGTAATGAGTAATGTGAATTATTTTCTGGAAGTAATTATTTTTTGTGCCTTTTTTTTTTTTTTTTACATTGCAACTCCCAATGAGTAAATGATTGTCGATATTAGAAGTATCTTAGATTTACAAAACCTATATGGTCCCAAACACAGGCTCAGGGGTAGAACTATATTGGTACATTTTTAATTGTTTTTTATTATTTTTCATTGGATTTCTGCAAAAAAAAAAAAAAAGACATTAAATCCTTTAAAACGACTTTTAAAGTGTATGTGTCACTTTATATAGTGCTGTCATTACCTCAGCCACTGTCTAATGATGATGAGCTGATTCTACCCCAGTCTATACAGCAAAGCTGACAAGGGAGCTGCAGGAAACAGGAAGTGTCAGCCACTGTTACTACTTTAGTGGTTAGTAAATATACTTGAAAATTTCAAGATTTTTTTTTTATATGGATAGTCATAGAAAAATATTTGAAAAAATTGGCATTTTCTGATTCTACATTCACGTTAATATTAATCTGCTCACAAACTGTACAGAGAGTGAAAGAATAAATCGGACAAAATATACAGTGTTGCCATATCTGAATAAGTTTTAAAAAAACAACGAAACAATCTTACACTATATATGTTTGTTAGATGCTCTTCAGGATTCACTGGTGTGATATGAGTAAAATATAACATTTATTTATAACTCTCTAAAAACAGGGGTACAATCACCACTGTGAAAAAGCCCCACCGTGTGTATAAAAACGTATTAAATAATAAACTCTGAGTTCTAATTCAATTGTGAACCTACTATAGCTCAGTGTTCAACAAGAATATCAATACGGAATCAGCATTTGAAAAATGGGCATAACAATAGCCTTGACCCTAATTCACACTAGAGTCCGTGATAACCGCACCGGAAGCTCCTAGTGTTGAGGTATACAAACAATGCTAGTGTTCCCAATGCTAAAAAATTCCTATTCACAACCGACCCTACGCGTTTCAATACTCATCATCAGGGGTCTGTAGCTTGGTCACTCTGGCCGGGATGCCAGCGATATTTAGTTAAGCAGTTATCGATATACTCCTTCTTTACAGTGGTGAGTTCCCGGCAGCATGGGCGACTCGATTGTGGCCTCTACTGCACCTGCGCGTTCGGCTTTTGATGCGGTCGATGTTGGTTCCTGGCTGTCAGCTGATGGCTGGGAGTCACATGGACAGGTGTCACGAATTCGATTGGTGAGTGTGATTGGCTGTTTCGATTGGCGGTGCCGAGGACAGGGGGAGGAGTCAGATGCTTTAAATAACTCAGAGTCCCAGAATGAAGCATGCCGCTGACATCTATGCGAGCATGCTTCCGTGGAGTACAGCAGAATGCCTGCTGCTGAACTAAATATCGCTGGCATCCCGGCCAGAGTGACCAAGCTACAGACCCCTGATGATGAGTATTGAAACGCGTAGGGTCGGTTGTGAATAGGAATTTTTTAGCATTGGGAACACTAGCATTGTTTGTATACCTCAACACTAGGAGCTTCCGGTGCGGTTATCACGGACTCTAGTGTGAATTTGGGTCAAGGCTATTGTTATGCCCATTTTTCAAATGCTGATTCCGTATTGATATTCTTGTTGAACACTGAGCTATAGTAGGTTCACAATTGAATTAGAACTCAGAGTTTATTATTTAATACGTTTTTATACACACGGTGGGGCTTTTTCACAGTGGTGATTGTACCCCTGTTTTTAGAGAGTTATAAATAAATGTTATATTTTACTCATATATCACACCAGTGAATCTTTTAAAATTGTTATGTTGTGGGAGCACAATTGAATGTATCTTTGAAATACAGTGAGTTCTTAGATGCTCTTCATAATCATTAAGAGTTGATTATACCATAAAAATAACAGTGGCAGGGTTTATGAAGAATTTATTTATATTATTATTTATATACTAAGTCCAATCTCTTTTTAGGTGGTGCATTCAAATAACATCTATAGTCCTGCTGGTGGCAAACTCACATTTTGTTCACATTTATAGGCGATACATTTATTTTAATAGGTAAAAAAAGTAAATTTTTCTTGTATTACATCCCATTTCCTGGTCTTTTTGGTCCCCCACCCCTTATTTACTAACTGTAAATATTTGGTGGTGCACACCCGATATAATCGGACAGAAAGTATCTGGTAGATTATAGATTGTTTTCTTGTTGGACTATAACTATAATAAAAAAAAAAAATTAATATATCAGCTGTATTTTTTTCTGCCCCTTTCGTTAGATGGAGAATAATTACATGACGACTCCTAGTATCTTGAGACTGTTCTCAAATAACTGGAGATAATGAAATCTCCATCTGGACAGCATTGCAAGATAAGACAATGAATCACTTGATAGATAAAGCCAACTGACTTCTTAACATGAAGATATATGATTACAATAGAAAACTGGATGTTTTTCACATCAGTTGTTTTATGAAAGCCACCTAAGATCAGAGCCCTCATACTCGGCATTCTCTAATAACTCTCTAGTCAATCTATCAGTGTTCATTTTCATTGAGATTTCGCAGACAACCATAAACTTGCTTTCATGTCTGTTACAATCCTTTATCGGTGTGGAGTTTTCCCAAGTGTCTGTGATGGTTCGACTGCTGTATGTGTGGGAAAATGATTTGACCGGTCAGTTAGAGTAAAGGCCTTTTTACATCAGCTGATAATCGGCCGGTGCAGCGAGCGCTGATCAACGAGACAACGTTCATGGGCGCTCGTTTGCTCCTGCCACACGGCGCTATGGATGTGGGTGAGCGGTCGTTACTCTGATCGTTCGTCCCCATACATTATCATGCCGGCAGCGCTTCTCCCTGTTTACACAGCGACAACGATAATATTTTACTTTTTTAAAAACGATACGATCAGCAGGTGAAGGAGCGTTTTCTCGTTCATCTGCTGATCTCTGCCCTGTTTACACAGGGCAATTATCGGCAACGAGCGTTTTATGAATATCAATCACACTGTGCTGTGGATCATGCCGGGCTGGAACAATGAGAAGTGTAGGACACTGATTGGTCACTGATGGGTCAGCCTCATACACTCCTCTGTACAACACCCAGTTTGTAAAAAGTAAAAAAAACGCCCAGTTGTCCATTCAGAAACTCATTCGCATAAATCTAAACTAGCTCATAACTTGCTCAAAAATGATTGTTTTTCAAAAAAAACAAAACACTGCTATTATCTATAGTACAGCGCCGATCAGATTATGTAGGAGATAGTCAAGTTATAATCTGGTGACAGAGCCTCTTTAAGTCTTTAGTTTCTGGGACAGGAAGTAGCTATCTGACAACTTCTTTTGTTAGCCATATTGGCTATCATGCGGCTACTTTGTCTCATTGATCTTCTCCTACTTCTTTCACGCTCTCCCTGATAGTCAACCACAGTTAGGGAAATGTCTTTCAATCAGTGAACTTAATTAAACTATCCCACACATATCATGGTGAGTTTTTTTTTGTTTTTTTTAATAAAAAAAAAAAAGCTGAATATATTATTGGATCCAGAGAAGTGTACTTGATAGGGACATTATTGAGGGGAGAAGTGTGTTGGGTTCTAATGGAAATCAATATAGCGAACTGCTTAGGATGTAACTGCATAAAAACAAAGGTAAAGCATTGTTTTTTTCCAAAAAGTTTTGAATTTCATTTTCATTGGACAGGAGATCCTTGAAGAGGTTTTTTTGTTCAGATTTCTGGCAATAAGGTTTGAATATTTGAATTAACTTAGGTTAACATGGAAATTCAAAGATTTGCTTTTTGTGTATTATTGTCCTAACAAACTGTGCATGTGTTCTATGAGTTTAGAGAGCAATGAAAGTAATGGCAAAATCAACTGGGCCTTTTCCTCTGATGCGGGCAGTCTGGATGAGGCTGCTGTGTTCCCGGCAGTGAGGTCAAGAGGAGTGGGAGTTCTGTAAGGGACACAAGATAAAGACAGGCTTTCAGGCATCTGGTATTTAGCAGATGTGCCATTTAAATGTGGAGGCGGGGAGAGCTGCCAAACTGTGTTGGTGAAGAAGGTTCCTTTGTAATGTTTCTTGGCTTGTAGAATCTGATACTTTTAAAATAGGTGCCTTTAGGGTATTGGGGGCCGGGTAAGTAAATAGTCAGCAAAAAATGTTTTTGTACTTTTATTTTACATGTATAATATTGCTAGATTGTTTTTTGTTTTTTTCTACCTCTAAGGCGTGTTTGTAGCCTACATATTTCATGTACAATTTCTTAGAAATCGAAGGGATTTCTTTTTGTGCATAAAACATTTTGGTTTAGGAAGTTACAGTAATTTATTACCTCTTATGTATTACAGGGTATTACATTCAAAATCGTCAACCAAAACTTAAAGGGATATTTCCACCATTGTCAGTGGGGGGTCTAACTGTTTGCAGACAGCGCTGTTCCCAGCCTGGAAGTGAAGCCTCTGCTTTTATCCTGGTCACTGCAGCAATATAATAGCATTATTATTTGTATTTCTGTTACTTATAACATAAATAATATAGCAACATATTCCGCAGCACTGTACAGAGGTTGACCATACTTACTGTCCCCATTGGGACTCAATCCAAATTCCCTATTGTTATAAGAGAACTTATCAAATGCCATTCTGCCTTGCCTCTTATCCCATTAGGACTAATTTTTTAGGAAGGCAACTAAAGCATTAATCCATTCAAAGCCTTGAAGGGGTTTTCTAGTACTAAAACATTTGATGGCCTATCCTGAAGGCCCTATTACACCGGCCAATTTTTGCCGGTGCAACAAGCACCGATCAGTGAGAGCGCTCGTTGATCAGCGCTCGTTTGATTCTGTCACACGGAGCTATGTTTGGGGACAAGCAGCCGTTACTCCGAATGATATTTCAGTTTTTTAAAACGATACGATCAGCAGATGATCGAGCGTTTGCTCTCTCGTCTGCTGATCGCTGCCTTGTTTACACAGGGCAATGATCGGAAACGAGCGTTCTATGAACGATCATTTGCCCAAAGGACCTTTAGGGTAGGAAGGATAGGACCCTTCATTATGATGATCGGCAGGCATGCAGAGGTCAGACCCCCCGCCAATTAAACCTATACTAAGGATAGGCCATCAACGTTTTAGTTTCAGAAAACCCCTTTACCTCAAATTAGTCTAGGTTTAGTCAGGGTTTCCTTTATTTTAGATGGCAAAAATAGTTCAGTCAAAAATACCAGAAACCTGATGAACCTTATTAAAGTCAGTGGGGTCCATCAAGAGTCGCCAGTATCCATTTAAAAAAAACCACAACCAGCATTGTTACCACGGCTCTGCTATGAATGATGGAAGCTAGTGTGAACAGAGCATTGGGAAGGAAATTAATTGGTAATGATAGTGTCAATACTGCATGGACCGTTGAAACAGGACCCTGCAAGAAGATCTTAATTTCCTGAAACCCTATATGTATGACTTGGGGTATGATACAGATCTCGATTTCCTGAAACGTTTTATGTATTACTTGGGGTGTGAGGAGTGGGGCATTATTCTTAACTGATCTTTAGGCTTAATTGTAAGGCTACATTCACATGCATGTATCAGATTCATGTGCGTGAAAAACGCGTGTGAATCTGGTCCGTGTGTGTTGCATTCTGCATCACTGTGCTTTGCGACTGGCAGACGTTATTCACGCGCTCGCTAAGCACATCTTGTTTTTTATTATTTTCAATTGAATTGATGCGCAAATCCATGTGCGGTGCGTGGCTTTCACGCACCCATTGACTTCAATGGGCGCGTAGCTGCGTGATAACGCACCAATATAGGACATGCAGTGAGTTTCATGCAGCGGTTTCTCACTACGTGAAAACTCGTGCATGTGTGAACGGCCCCATTGAAATCAATGGGTTGTGTGCTGTTCGTGATTTCCATGCGCAGCAAACGGACGTTCTTCACGTTCGTCTGAATGAGCCCTAAGGGTTTTATGGAGTTTAAAATCTAAAACTGACTAAAAATAACATTATTATACTACACGTATCTATTAATATTTACATTAAACAATTTCAAAGGGAGGACACAGAGATAGAGGTATTAACATGGAAAAATGGAGATTAAAGCAATAGTATATGATTGAAGTCATCGCTCCAGCTGTGCATTAAAAAATTGCATGTAGTAATACTGCTGTGTTTTTGGAGTAGAAAGACCCCCAGATGCCTGACTGATTTCTATTATCTTGGATATTTTCCCATGTTTTTTGATAAGTCTTATCTTATATGATTCCAATTGAAATCAAGAAAAGATACTTTATAATATTCTTCATCTGCTGGAAGAAATTTATTTATTTTGCAAGACATAGAACATAAAGCATGACACACAATGAATGCCTAACAGTAGAGAGTGTTTTGTGCTTTTGCAGTCACAACTTGTAACTAAGGATTCCTAATGGGGAATAAACCAGATATGATTCCACATCCTTATCCAAGACAAATATGATATCACTCAAGATGGTCACGAGCGCACCAATAACTCTGCCATTCCACTGATGAGCACGCAGCTACTAGGAACGATGACGTTATTTAGATTTCATGTTTGATAGATCTCCACCAAACACTCGCTCCCCTAATCCCCCCCCCCCCCCATAAACATGCGCACTCAGATCAAACAATCATTCATGTTTATTGCCACAAGAAGATGGGAAAAGTGGAATCGATCAAAGTATAAAGTTACTTAAACTGGCTGCCAATTGGGATTACCTGTGGTAAGATTAATTAACAAATGAGAGAATTTTATATTTTTTGATACTTGAAATGGTAAAAATAGACAATTGTCCCTATAAAGTGTCTGTTGTGGATTGTTCAGGTTATAAGATTTTTCACCTAAGCTGCTAATTGTAAAAATGGGATTAAAATGCAGGCTGTTGGGGGAAAAATGATATGGCTTATAACCCTTCTGGGCTAATAGTGAAACCCTCTAAACAAAGTGGCTCCGAACAACACATGGAAAATGATTTGGGGATATTTGTGAATGGCAAAATAAACTTAAGCAACAAAGTTCTTTTTAACATCCACTAACAGCCCCTATTAATTTTCCATGTCTATTTTAATTGGAAATCTTTTTCTGCCCTCATCTGAAGATCTGCATAATATGAGATAAGACTGGCTGCTGCTTGACAACTTCAATAAAATATTGTGGTTGTTAGACAATGTCTCCCTAGTAACCAGTCTATAAAACGGGCCCCACACACAAGATTTTGGACAGGCCAATTTAGACCATCTTCTGCTGACGGCAACTTTTTCGTGACCCAAATGAGCGTGATGATGTCAGGAGGCAGATATCTGTGAAAAAGTTGACCTCCCGTGTTGGATTTTTCGGGTTGTCGTTGGGTGCAGTCTTGTATAGTTGTTCATGCCAAGCAACAGATCTGCATCCCATCAATAGAAGCCCAGACCAGGCCACAGAGCATGGAATATATTGATTAGTGTTTGTCGTCTTAAGTAATGTCGTCGTCGTCCAGAACAACAACCTTCACAGACCAACCATGAACAACAAGTTATTCATAAAGTGTCCGTCTGAAATTCCTAATGTATGACTAGCTTTAGATACGACTTAATTTTTGAGCTTAATCAGGATCAACACTAAGTTACACCTTCAGGCCTACGGTCGTTATTTTCTCATATAACAAAATTTTTTGATAACTTGAGGCTCTTGGGCGACAGTGCAGAATCTGTAACAGGCTGACCAAATTAATTTAATAGCACTGATCTCATATGGGCAGCAGGAGCTTTTGGACCGCCTTAAGCTCCATGGTGCGGGTGTGACCTGCAACCTCTGCATTTGTTTTATAGTTACACTCCTTTGTGGTCCATTTTGATATTGCGCATGTTAAAGCAGCGGTTTTGGTATTTGATATCTGTAGTACAATCCCCCATGTCACTAGAATTAGAACTACACTTGTACAAAGGCAAAATAACCTGTGATTGTATATGTTCAATTATAGGTGTGTCTTTCCTTTCTACTACTGGTGCCGGAGCAGCCATTTACACCCCGGGTTGCTATACTGTTGTTCTAGCAGTTAGTGAGAATATTTATGGTTGCAGTCTCCCTTTGACTTCCGAGGAACCACGATAAAATAAGGGATTTTTATCCTTGAACTTTCTCATCTCCGCACAAGCCATAGGAGGGCTTGGGGTGAAAGGCGATTTTAATTAGGCCATAAATAGCCGCTTCCTGACCTTTGTTCTTCTGCTTCTTGCTCTCTTTTTTGTGCAATGAACTTGCTTCAAAGTGACGTCAAGCTTTGTTATCACACCGGGAAACTTTATGGGGTTTGGACAGGAGAATGTGAGCTCTGCTATTGACGAGAGGTGGAACCCTTTATAAAAATGGATATATGAGAGGATACATGTGCTCTCAACACTCGAATAAGAAAGCTCATTTGAAAGCAATTAGGAAAAAAAAAATTATGTTACTGAAAATCCACAATTCCCCAGTGATCTGAATAATGCCTTTTAAGTGTGTCCATTCAGTAGCAACGCAGAACAAGCATTACTTTATTGTGGATTTTTAAGTTTGTGACACCCATTGTGCAAATTAGTTTACCCACTTCTTCCTCTACCATTTAACACCCAAAGATGAGACTTAGGTGTAGATAGTATCACCCAACACACATAGCCACCGAGGATATATGCATTTTGATGACAATTGCCATACTGTATACATGTAGTTAGACTTGTCATCTTTTCTTTGGGTGGTTCTCCCGGTCTTGCCCATGCATAGTATTCCCATGGTGTTATTACCTGTTCTTCTGGTGTGCCAACTACCTGTATACGTTGAATGCCATATTAATCTGCTTGGTTATGCAGCATTACATTTTCCCCTTCCACTGGTTTGCCAAGTTTCACAGAACTTTGGCACTGCATAAAGTTAGCATGTTCATTTTTATATATCTTTTTCATATTGACCAACCAGGGGTTAAATATACATACAATCCGCTCCCATGAAATTAAAATCTGGGTGGGAAAACTGAATACATCATGTGCTCTTTGTTCATGTTAGTGAAATCCAGACCTTCCAACAGCACAGAGCCGTGAAGGGAAGACTTTATATATAGGGATGAAGCACGCTGCAGCCTTAAACTGCTTTGTAAATGTCAAACAGGAAGACCCAGAGAAACAAAAGTAAGTGATTGATACGCTGCTTCCCTGAGAGGTGGAAGGGGGTTATCTGCACTGTCACCAGTTCCTCTCTATATACTATATATTTTGCTCACTGCCTGTTTAATATTCTTGGAGTATATCCCTTGTTATCCTGGCCGATACAGCATGTTCTGCCTGGAAATGTGCAAATTAAAACAGTTTCTAAATGTTGGGCCCTGGATCATCAACCTCGCTAAAATATGGGGTGTTCTTAGCTGGGTCACTAGAATTCATTATCTATCCTATCTATCTATCTCATGCAAATCTGTAATGTATTGTCTGTGGTTTTCCATCGGACTGTTGGTATCGTAATTCTTTTGCATTATCTTAAAGGGGTTGTCTAGAATGGAAATCTTCTTTCGTATTTCAGGCCCATCAGAGACCCGCAGTATTTTAAAAACTACAATATAAATGCTCATCAACAACAGTGCTAATAGTCTTTGCAGACCTGTCCTTGTTTATGTTGTTGTAGTAAACTTAATTTAGTTTTCATACTTTTTAGCACTATTATGCTTTCAAACCTGATTTTATGCCAACTGCAACCATCTGTTTTTCAACTTATGCTTTGTTTAGAGTGGGAAAAAGCCAATTATGAGAATATTATATCATGTGTTTTTTTTAGACTTTATTCTCATTGACTAATGAAGAACTTTTAGTGTTCAAATGGGTTTGGCCTGTGGAATATACAGATTATTGGAGTAGGTAAGGGGTTAATTTACTTTTGCTAAACTATTCACAGCCAATAGAAAATGGCCTCATGTCGTAGCATAGTCCTCTAAGGCCTAGGTTATCAATCTGTGATATATGTGGTAAATATACCCGATCCTGATTAGGAGAGTTCCTACTCCAGTATTCGGGCTTCCTTGGTGAGGTTTATAGCCCTGAGTTATGAGACTTGAGGAAGGTACTGAATTATATAAGGACAGACATTGCTTTCCTCCATTTCATATTTGGATTGGCTACTACATTTGGAGATTGCTCTGTTTTTTTTACCACCTTTTTTTGTGTTTGACAGTTTTTTGTATTTTGGCCAATTAGTGGTTTTGGATTGAATCCCACAGTGACTACTTTTACTCTCTTTTGGCTATTAGTTTTCTTCCAATCATGGAGGGTTTAGCCAATGTCCACAGAACTGATCAATGTAAACCCAGCCTAATTTATAAAGGTAGAGCTTAAAAAAAGTAGACAAATCGTCAAGGGAACACAGACACTTCATTTTTTGATACCTTATAAGCCGCTGCTTGCTGAAGAACCCAGAAAGGTATTTGGGATACTGGTCAGTAATGTTAATTGCATTTTTCGTTACTAGTGTGTGTCTACTACTATACTCCCAGCCATTCTCCTGGAGGTCATCTCATGGGAGATAAAATTGTAACGTTGCATATGTGCAAAACCTTAGGACCCTGCTATATTCTATTCCGTATTACCAGGCCTAGACCATCTGCTTGCTTTGCAATACATGTGGCTACGGACAGGACTTGATATATATGTGTAGGGCAATGACTCTGTATCTCTATAGCGACCTGCCAGAGTTTAGATTTCTCACCTTTACTCCCACTTTCCACACACAGCTGGTCGAAGGCATTTTTTTTCTTTGTTGTGAACTGGTTTCTATGGCTATAATCTCCTTCCACTGTGTTCTGGGACACTGCTCTCCATTCCTGGGTGCTAAGTAGGGCCATGCTTGCCAAGAGCTGCGATGTATGTGGAAAGAAAGACAGCTCAGGGAAATCAAAGTAGGTGGTGGAGCATTGCTTTCCACTCCAGCCTTGCACATCACATAAGTTAAATATCTAATCCTGGTGGGTCACACTGGCCACCGTTCAAATGTTATAACTTTCTGGCACACTGTATTTCCAAATGTTTATTGTGCCATTTCAGCTTTTAAAGGCTTTTATAGCACTTTCAGTTTTCATCTGGTTAAAGTAAATGACTTTTAAAATCCGTTCTGTTCTTGAAGTTATGTGATGATGCACCTGGGGGGCTTAAAAAGCTACTTCAGATTATGAGGATCATTAAAAGTGGGGTATGCCTAGAATTTCTTATGACGTCAGCAGATTATTGCAGGAAACAAATATGGAGACCTAGTGTGGCACTGCACCATAAAAAAAAAGTATATGGTGCATATTTAATATGAGGTCTTGTCTTGGTTAGACATACCTTTCTATATACCCTATTGGGGCATTTGGACATCATTCGTAGAGTGACTCCCGCTCTACCGGACTTGCCCCAGCCATGTATTGCATAAATGGGCGCCATATAATACTTTGCCATCTGCCAATATCAGCTGCTCGTTGTTTCGGTAGCCAGACCTGCGGTGATCAGATTTGCTTGACCAACCTCAATGGGAAAAGTGGTTCTCTTAGTGAGACAAAAAAATTGTGGCCGCGAAGTTCCCTCCTAGTGCTTGTTCATTCCACTACACACCCTATTCCAGTACATGACTGTCTTCCACTTGTTCTCCCTAATTCTTACCATCCCTTGTAGTAGAGAAGAGTGATGTGACCTTAGGGTCTAATCCCGCCATTCCTTGATTTACGTTTTGGTGCTAGAGGAAGGGAATTGTGATGAGATCCTGCACACGTTCAAGTCACCTGTGGAAAAAAGGGTGATTCTATGGCCTTTTGTAATGTCGGGGTAGGGAGACAGACAGGTGAGCCCTAATCTACCCGCCACTCAGTCCCTGCCTACTTGCAGGGCCTTCCTAGGCGACGGCGTACAACTGGGCGACAAGGGTACACAGAAGCTAAGGGAAATGGGGCAGTTGCCCACGGCAACACCGTGAGCAACAAGAGTAGTGAACGAGAGGAGTCAAACCAGGAGTGTACGAGGTACCAAACGCAGAGCAGGAGAGTAGTCAGTAAAGCCAGGGTCAATTTGAAGCAGAGGTCAATAGTACTAGCAGGAACAGCAGAGCCAGGAAACAAGACAGAATCACAGGCAAAGGAAGAGCAGGAAATGAAGGTATAAATAGACCGAGGGCGGGCGCTAGCTCCGTCTGGCCAGGCTGTGATAGGTTCTCCCACTCCTCAGCCCACCAGCCTGAGTGGTAGCAGATCGAGTCACTCTATCAGACCTAGGAGCAGATGCAGACTGATTAACCATGGGCGTCGACACAGAAGCTGTGTCTGGCAGATCCTTTACATCTTTATGTCCTATAAGATGTTAGATCATTTTTTTTTTATTTGCCATTCTTGACCACAACTTGGGTCATGCTGCAAGGCTGCATGCCAGGCATGTCTTCAATCTACTTATCTAAACATCTCCTGATGAATCCATACTAGAGAAAACGCATTGGGATAGGGTGCTCCTAGTGAAAGAAGGTTGAGCTGGGTCGTCCTTGTCTGAACGACTACTCGACATGCAGGCAGGGAAACAATAGTGTGACGGATCCCAAGTTGGAAGGCCTTTTTTAGAAGCATCCGCACCTTGGTATTTCCGGTTTCGTGTATTCAATGACCGACAGTAGCTAATGATTTGATGGCATCGGTATGGACATGAGTCTGATGTTGCTATTCCTTCTCGGACACAAACATTAATGGTCCAATGTTTACGCCTGCGTAAATTGCAACTCTTCCTTGTCATCTTTGAAGATGACTCAATCCCTAAAGATTTCCTAGTTGAATCCCAAATTATTATACTTACATTGTTCACACAATATAAATGATTAATTTCTTTTTAGCATTTTAATACTTATCCAATAAAAGTTTTGTTTATGCCATTTCCACTTTCGTCTAAGAAATCTAGTTTTTCATCTGGCCTAAAATGTATACAAGAGTTTATAGAGGTGCGTTCAACATAATCATAAAATTGGTAAAAACAACTTCACAAGATATAGAAAATACTAAACCTTGATTGATATGCACTGACTCTTCTAAGTAACGCTGTCATTAGACAGAAGACACTAGTCCTTTGACCATGTAACTTACTAAAACTGATTCTCTTTTTTTTTTTTTTTTTATGACTTCAAATTGGTCATCCCTGGTCTCTTTGCCCGCAGCTAATTCCCTTAAGACAATATGCCTGATGCCTGTCCTTCCATTTAACCTTTTTGGCCTGAGCACTTAAAAATGCTTGAGTTTAAAAGGATTAGAGGTCATATCTGAAATCAACACCAAAGGAATTATTGCTGTGGCCTTAATGCTCAATTTCAAGGTGCTCATCGGCTCTGTGGGGGCATCTGCCATAAATTTAACTGCACAAACCCTCCAACTAATGTTTCCCTTCTAAGGTTCATTTACATAAAGTGTTCTCCTCAATTTATCCCAGTTCTGTCTAGTGTATATAATGCTGTTGACTTTTCGGTAAATAATTCAAAGCATTACGTTTTATGGATTTGTTTTTTTTATCTATTCTTAGGAGATTTGTAGCACAAACACTTGGGCTCATGAATAAAAAGAACATGGATGTCATAGAGGGGTCCCCAACTTAGGACCCCTTTTATGAGTCAAACTAACAAAGAGTGGCACTTGCTCTGGCATGGTCGGCCTTTCCTTTAAATGGCTGGCATGTAAAACTACATTTCCCCAGCAGCAGGCGCTACATGTAAATAAAACATATGGCCAATGGCACCTCCTACTAAAGATCACCGCTAATTGGTCTGGCTTTAAGTATCCCTTCCAATGAGATGATCGCTGGGCTGACTTAGATAAAGGGGTTGTCGTACCGAACCCTTTTAAAGGTTAATGTAAAAAAAGGGACAAAATCCCCAGATCTAATGTCAGAAATGCACATTTGCATGTACAATTTTTTGTGATATTTTCCTGGTTTTAAATATTTGGAAACCACAGTTTTACATAGATGAACCCAAGTGTGGCTTTAAAAACCATTTCACACTGTGTACTATGGATACGGTTAGAAATGGTATATTTTTTCTGTAGGGCTTTAATATTACCAGTCGCATCTTCTGAGGATACTTCATTGGCTTCAGTCCTATCAGTATTCACTGGGTTTTCTTCAAATAAATTCTGCTCAGCTCGCTGGTAATCGAGGAAATAAGCTTCTCGTTTGTCATTTTCTTCTCTCAGCCAAGTCTCTTATCTTTAAAGATATATAAATGATTATTTTTGGCTCAAAGTTTTTCTTACGAAAATTTAAGTGGAAAAGTTAAGGATTCCTGCCTTAATATTGGACATGCAAATGGCTTAGTCTGAAACAGAACACTACATTTCACCTAGTGATGGCATGCATGCATGTGCATACCTCCAAACTTTTGAATTCGGAAAAGAGGGACATTTTTAAGCCACGCCCCTAACCACAACCAATATCCCGCATAAACATATCAAATCTCGGCCAGATCCTTCTGCAAATAACGCGCGCACATTCTCACTGCGGATCTCTAGACAGTCTGGATATCCCAGATATTATGGATCCGGTTATATCCTCTCTGTGTTATTTTTTCTAACTTGGGTATAACATTTGCTCATCACGGCGGCAGCTGCAGGACAAACCAAAAGGGTGAGAACAATGAAAGTCAAGAGGGAGACCCTGTGGTGGATGACTTTTTAATTGACAGGTAGCAGAGTTACATGATGGGGATTTTGTTTTCCAGTTGTGTAACTCTGCTACCGGTAAATGGAAAAATCATCCACCAGAGCCCCCCTGTAGATCGCTCCACACACAGCCCCCCTGTAGATAGCTCCACACACAGCCCCCCTGTAGATAGCTCCACACACAGCCCCCCTGTACATAGCGCCAGACACAGCCCCCTGTACATAGCGCCAGACACAGCCCCCCTGTACATAGCTCCATATACAGCCCCCCTGTAGATAGCTCCACACACATCCCCCTTGTAGATAGCTCCACACACAGCCCCCCTGTAGGTAGCTCCACACACATCCCCCTTGTAGATAGCTCCACACACAGCCCCCCTGTAGGTAGCTCCACACACAGCCCCCCTGTAGGTAGCTCCACCCACAGCCCCCCTGCAGGTAGCTCCACCCACAGCCCCCCTGTAGGTAGCTCCACACACAGCCCCCCTGTAGATAGCTCCACACACAGCCCCCCGTAGATAGCTCCACACACAGCCCCCCTGTAGATAGCTCCACACACAGCCCCCCTGTAGATAGCTCCACACACAGCCCCCTTGTAGATAGCTCCATACACAGCCCCCCTGTACATAGCGCCATACACAGCCCCCCTGTACATAGCGCCAGACACAGCCCCCCTGTACATAGCGCCAGACACAGCCCCCCTGTACATAGCGCCAGACACAGCCCCCCTGTACATAGCGCCAGACACAGCCCCCCTGTACATAGCGCCAGACACAGCCCCCCTGTACATAGCGCCAGACACAGCCCCCCTGTACATAGCGCCAGACACAGCCCCCCTGTACATAGCGCCAGACACAGCCCCCCTGTACATAGCGCCAGACACAGCCCCCCTGTACATAGCGCCAGACACAGCCCCCCTGTACATAGCGCCAGACACAGCCCCCCTGTACATAGCGCCAGACACAGCCCCCCTGTACATAGCGCCACATACAGCCCCCCTGTACATAGCGCCACATACAGCCCCCCTGTACATAGCGCCACATACAGCCCCCCTGTAGATAGCTCCACACACAGCCCCCCTGTAGGTAGCTCCACACACAGCCCCCCTGTAGGTAGCTCCACACACAGCCCCCCTGTAGGTAGCTCCACACACAGCCCCCCTGTAGGTAGCTCCACACACAGCCCCCCTGTAGGTAGCTCCACACACAGCCCCCCTGTAGATGGCTCCACACACAGCCCCCCTGTAGATGGCTCCACACACAGCCCCCCTGTAGATGGCTCCACAGACAGCCCCCCTGTAGATGGCTCCACCCACAGCCCCCCTGTAGATGGCTCCACCCACAGCCGCCCTGTAGATGGCTCCACCCACAGCCGCCCTGTAGATGGCTCCACCCACAGCCCCCCTGTAGATAGCTCCACACACAGCCCCCCTGTAGATAGCTCCACACAGCGCCCCTGTAGATATTCTGTTGCAAATGGTTTTCTTTTGTCTCCGTTCCGTAAGGTTTTTTTAGTGGACACAATAGCGCAGTCGAGGGCACTATTGTTTCCGCTAAAAAAACGGAAACCTTGCGGAACGGAGACAAACCTAAACCATTTGCAACGGAAGCATTACCATTGAAATCAATAGTAATGCAAATAGGAAGCTATGGTTTCCGTTCATGAACAAAAGCCGTTATTTTGGTGGAAAGTTATGTTTGTATTGTGGTTTGCATTGTGTATTGTATTGTCTGTTTTCTCACCTTCGTATGACATTTTATTCTACTGGGATAAACTGTATTTACTATAAATATTTCTCTTTCTCTTTTCTCATTCAAAACATGAAATCTCTGGGAGTCTATCGCCATCTTTGGACTAATCAGCAGTCATAGTCATATGTCGCCATCTAGTGGTTACAGCTTAAATTTTCCATAGTTGACTACTGTATATTCTTTCTTTATGAGAATTTTTGTCGTGTCTAACTGCCTGTTTTAATTATATTCTATTAGAGCAAATCTACTATATAGTGATAAATTATTTTTTTAATCAGAAAACTATTTACTTTTCTTCTATGCCCAACCAAATGCCACATCCAATACGAACGGTGGCCACGCCATGTAACGTCATGTCTATTTGGCCATGTTAGTTAGTATTTTCCATGCCATTTCTACCAAAATTTCACATGCTTCGTATACAGCACAATCATTACTACCAGTGTCCCTGCCCTTGTGATGGAGCATGCGGGGGCGTTGGTGATGTGTGCTGATCCCCACTGCTTCTAAACCTTAACGTTCAATGTTTATGTCCCCTTTCCACTGATTTGGAAATATATAACCTTGCAATCCCTTCCACTATGGGTAAACCCTCGCCTTCGGGTAATATTTGCTAGCAATTTATTTTCTTCAGCGTTGGCGGCTTGCCCGCTTTCGTAGTTCTGCAACATAACAGAACAGTAAGTCCATGCATGGAGAGATCTATTAGGTCAGTCCTATAATAAATAATACTACTCCTCCTATTACTTCTCATACTTTTGTTATTGTTTTATTTTGTATAAACTTATCTTTACTAAGAAACATGTGCAATCTAATAGCACGCATAATGAAATTTCCTCCCAACACCATTATTCAGAATAATGTGGGTCCTGTCACAGATCCAGCCTCCATGCTCTATTATAGATGGTAATTTAAGGACTGAGAAAGCTTTTACCTAATTGAAGGGAAGATCCGCATTAACCTCAGCGGAGATTTCGCATAGGTGGAATACACATGGGGGTTATTTGTAATCTGATCTACACTGAGATGTTCGTGCTTAAAACTTTGTGAAATCGTTTTCCTCGCTGTGCTTCTTAAGAAATGAAGTCCCACGCTGCTAGTCTTACCAAACCTTATACCGAGTCCCTGTTTCACCTTTGTGAATCTTGAGAGGAATCCGTAAAATCAAGTTTCTGCTGTAATGTTCTAGTCCACATGAATAATTACTTTTAGTTTCTTTATTTGTAATATATTGGATAAGAAAATATAAGCCAATTTTCTATTAATATTTTATATTGCCCCTAAAACTTTATACTGGTTTATTAATTATGACCATCAGGGGACATTTTGAAATTAGTCTGTACTTTAGGCTAAAGTCTACAAACCATAGAGGCAGGCCCTGTAGCTTTTATAGGACCTGTCGTTCCACAGGCACTGAAACCTTCATAAACCTGGTTGTAGGTGAAGCGGGAATTCATATGTATACTATTTCATATGGAGAGGTAGGGGCAAAGAGCCGTGGAGGTAGGGGCAAAGAGATGTGGAGGTAGGGGCAAAGAGATGTGGAGGTAGGGGCAAAGAGATGTGGAGGTAGGGGCAAAGAGATGTGGAGGTAGGGGAAAAGAGCCGTGGAGGTAGGGGCAAAGAGCCGTGGAGGTAGGGGCAAAGAGCCGTGGAGGTAGGGGCAAAGAGCCGTGGAGGTAGGGGCAAAGAGCCGTGGAGGTAGGGGCAAAGAGCCGTGGAGGTAGGGGCAAAGAGCCGTGGAGGTAGGGGCAAAGAGCCGTGGAGGTAGGGGCAAAGAGCCGTGGAGGTAGGGGCAAAGAGCCGTGGAGGTAGGGGCAAAGTGACGTGGAGGTAGGGGCAAAGTGACGTGGAGGTAGGGGCAAAGTGACGTGGGGGTAGGGGCAAAGTGACGTGGGGGTAGGGCCAAAGTGACGGTGAGGTAGAGGCAAGGAGATGTGGAGGTAGGGCCAAAGTGACGACGAGGTAGAGGAAAAAGAGACGTGGAGGTAGGGGCAAAGAGACGACGAGGTAGAGGCAAAGAGACGGCGAGGGAAAGAGAGTGAGACGCGGAGAGATGATGAGGTAGCGGGAGAGAAAGAGGTAGAGAGGAACGGGGATGGAGAGCAGGGATAGGCACAGACGGTAGAGGGTTCCTGTGCAAGTATTGTATATGGGCTTTTTGCTCTCCAATAGCATATCATAGATCACCCCTCTTTAACAATCCAAGAGTAATTGTGACCCATGAAATGTATTCGCTCAGTCTCTGGTGACAGTGGGCCCCTTTACCTACTGGCACCTATGCATGCATGCAAATGTACAGGTTACACGTATGTATGATCGCCCCGATGGAGAGGTCGATACATATGGAAATAATTTGATGTTTGCCAGTATAAGTTGAACTTGACTTTTTTTTTCTTTTATTGCATATATTTATGACCCGGTTGCTGCTCGCAGTCCACACACATCTCTTTATGGCATCCAGTCAAAAGATTCCCATCAATAGTTTCTGGTGAGAAGCCCCCAGATTCCTGACAATTGGCACATTCATCTGCACACAAGCAGAGATTTGCGCGTTTTAATGATTACTGATCGCATATTTCCATCATGTTGTAGGACGTGAATGGGCCTGTTGTGTTTTATCTGAATATGAAGCTACTGGACTTATTCTGTTTTCAAAGGAGAGGAAGCTGCAAGTGCCATTCCAGATTTTATACCCATTGTCAATACAGATTTTACATACGTCATTACGTAGATTTGAGGATTTAGAAAATGGCTTCATTTATAATGATGGTATGTGAGCTTCCTGTCCCAGACGGCACCAGAAAAAAATATTTCACTTTCTTCGTATATTGTGGCTGACCTTTATTACAGCAATATGTTTCCATTACCAGAGTGATCTGTATTTAGTTGATCAAATTCTGAGATTTGAAAATACTTTTTCAGGAGTATGGAGAAACTGGGTGACTACTTTTGGGGATATTTTGTTTGTGGCCGTGTTGAAATAGTTGAAAATAATTTTTACCAACATGATCTTGAATTTACTGGTTTAGATTATCTTAGATGTAGCAATATTCTAGCAACACTAAATAGAAATACCTGACCGATAACAAATATACACCTCCAAAATGTGTGGAGACCGACTTTTGTCGATAGTTCCCAATTTAAGCGCTGTTTGAATTATCTGTATAAAGAAAATTACCATAATACCATTCACCTTGTATATTCTCACGTATATATATGTTCACACAGAGTTTTTTTGCAGGAGGAAAATTCCTCCTACAAAAACTGCTCCAGACGGTTTTTGCACAGTGGTTTGACAAAAACTCGTCAAAACACTCGTCGAGGCGTTTTTTTTCCTCTTTCTGACTGATTGAAATGGGGTTTTGGAGGCGGAAACCGCCTCAAGATGGGTCATGACGCTTCTTTTTACCGCAATGCGTTTTTTTTACTCGCGGTAAAAAAAACTCGTCCAACTCCCATTAAAATCAATGAAAGGCATTTTCGGGCAGTTTTTGACGAGTTTTGCGGTGTCAAAAAACTAGTCAAAAAACTCAGTGTGAACAGGGCCTTAATAGTCTAAAATGAGGAATGCCAAAAACATTTGAAAAGAATGAATACATGAAAAAGTTGCTTTTGCACACACACAACCTTAACGTCCAGCCTTAAAAAACATTGTTTTGTTTTTAATCTATAATTCTGTACTGATTTAGTTTCTTAATTTACCTTTATAGTAGATACAGAGCTCTAAATCCCCTGCATAAAAATTCTGGCTGCCTGCAGCTACCCCTAGGGGGAGCTGACTGCATACAATTTATACATTGAACCTTATAATAAAACTATATAAGCTTCCCTAGTTCTAGCTGTAGGCAGACTGAATTTTATCACTTATTTATATGGCGAGGACCTGGAACTCTGTATCCGAAAAATGGAGCACCGACCACTGTAAAGATACATTAAGAAATTAATCCACACAGAATGTTGGACCTAAAAGATGACATGATGCCTAAAGGTGGAGATTCACTTTGAAAGGGACTCTGTCACTGGGTTGGCACCTTTCAATTAATGGCGTGTATGAAATGCCCTATAAAATTTAACTGGTCGGTGTAGCTAAAGCCAATAAATACCCTCAGCCCAAAAGTTGAGTCGGGTTGAGAGGGCACAAGTGGCTGCAATTTTATCCCACATAGACTTGTTGGTATCCCAAGGTGCAACTAGTAGATCAGCTCTCTTAGGGCATGTTGTAGATGATTTCCTTTAATGGCCCCTATTTGGCCACGTAAAATGGCATGTATGTCTTCGCTTACAATATTCTAGAAATCCATATTTGCCAAAAAATGATTGAGCTCCACCTTCTGTTCAAGAACCGCTCCTACTTGCCGTCTCTAATTCTAACTGGTAATAAGAATATTTTTTTGTTCCGTTTCCATCACATAAAGATAAATCCTGACCACGATATTCTGTTGTGTTTTTCTATATTTAGGGTACATTATTTAACAGGACTTGGCAAGTTAATCTTGACGTTATATTCTCCTTTACCAGAAGTTTCCATAGGGATGAAACAAAATACTTGGCTAAGTTTGTGGGTGCAGCCTGTCCCTAAAAAAGAATTAATCATGTTATCAATTTAGTAAATGACACGGAAAAATAATCTGTTTGGCACCAGTGTATAGCATCTTAATGTTATTTCAATATAAGGAGATTTATTTCATTATAATAGCAGATTCTGCAATCTGGGACAATAGTATAAATGAGATTGAGTGGATGAACGGATTCAATGAGTAAAAATAGGATATTCCAAAAGTTTTTTTTTACCTGGAAATATTATTCGGTCAGCGTAAAACCTTGGCTTTTTTCCTAGCCACATAGAATTTTTGCAACTTTGATAGAAGATATTATAAGAGGCAAACCTCAAATCATTTATTTAGTTTAGCCAAGAACTGTTATACAATCATTTGCCAATGTGTTTCTTTAAGTTTAGTGCATTGGTTGATTGTAATTGATCGGCTTCATTATATAATCCAGTCTGAACTTCATTGGTTTGTGGTTGGTAGCTCCAGAAGAATGGCAAGGAAGCTTCTTGAGTTCTATTTGAGGGTTGGCTTTAATTTAGAAAAATAGGTCTGCATCTCTTTAAAAAAAAAATACAAAGTCACTGTCATCCATGGGTTGTGTCTGGTATTGCAGCTAAGACACATTCACTTAAAGAGGCTCTGTCACCAGATTTTGCAACCCCTATCTGCTATTGCAGCAGATCGGCGCTGCAATGTAGATAAGAGTAACGTTTTTTTTTTCTTTAAAAACGAGCATTTTTAGCCAAGTTATGGCCATGTTTATATTTATGTAAATGAGGCTTTCTATAGTACAACTGGGCGTGTTTACAGTAAAAGTACAACTGGTCGTGTATTATGTGCGTACATCGGGGCGCGTTTACTACTTTTACTAGCTGGGCGTTCTGACGAGAAGTATCAGCCACTTCTCTACACAACGCCCAGCTTCTGGCAGTGCAGACACACAGCGTGTTCTCGAGAGATCACGCTGTGACGTCACTCACTTCCTGCCCCAGGTCCTGCATCGTGTCGGCCACATCGGCACCAGAGGCTACAGTTGATTCTGCAGCAGCATCAGCGTTTGCAGGTAAGTAGCTACATCGACTTACCTGCAAACGCCGATGCTGCTGCAGAATCAACTGTAGCCTCTGGTGCCGATGTGTCCTCGCTCGTCCGACACGATGCAGGACCTGGGGCAAGAAGTGACGTCACAGCGTGATCTCTCGAGAACACGCTGTGTGTCTGCACTGCCAGAAGCTGGGTGTTAACGAACAGAAGTGGATGATGCTGATTCGTCAGCATCATACACTCCCATTCCCAACGCCCAGCTAGTAAAAGAATTAAAAACGCCCCGATGTACGCACATAATACACGCCCAGTTGGACTTTTACTTTTCAACACGCCCAGTTGTACTTTAGCAAGCCTCATTTGCATAAATACAAAAATGGTCATAACTTGGCCAAAAATGCTCGTTTTTTAAAAATAAAAACGTTACTCTTATCTACATTGCAGCGCCGATCTGCTGCAATAGCAGATAGGGGTTGCAAAATCTGGTGACAGAGCCTCTTTAAATGGGGTCAGTTGCAATAGGAGTCCAGTGGGCGGTCCTTCACCGTGATTGACAGACTTCCCTGTATGAGTGTGAATACAGAGATAACGGTCAATCAGTTATTTGAACCGCCCACTAGACTCGTAAGCCGAGAATTAGCAGAGGTTTCAATGAATAGATTACAGGTTATACTGAATATTTTGCTACAAATATATATATATCAATCTGCTCACCTACTCCTGCTCTATGACATGCTTCCCACAGATTGGAGTGCGATTTCAATGTGACAGGTTCTCTTTAATCGCAGGTGAGTCTTAAAGTGTCAGTGTAATTGTGTTTAACTGTCTGACCCTTCATCAAGTATTGAGAGATGCAGATACCATGTAAGCGTACGACACTTGAAGCCTTCTGCGTGGGTCCTATTAACCTTGGCTGGGGCCTTGTTAAGGATTTTGCATCGGGGTCCAGTACCTTCAAGTCACTCCTCTGTGCTGGAGTGAAATGGCTGATATAATAAATGCATATGTTAACAAATTCATGGTTTTATTGCAGAGATTTTGTTCTTAATCTGCTCAGTGTGTATTAACATTATTACTTGTAGATGAAAGCTTTAAGACTTTGTCAGGGTTCAGCGTTCTCTCTTTTTTATTACAAGAATTACAAGTACTGGCCTCTTAAAGGCACAGCCAGAGCAGTAGGATATCCCCGAGCTGAGTCTACTAAGCAGCGGAAAAGATGATGAAAGAATTTTTACTGAAAGATCCTGTCCCTTTCCAAGCCCTCACATGCAGCAACTGTTTTATCTCACCAGGGGACCTCCTCCCTCAACTGGTAGCTCGGGGGCCCCTGTTTTTTTTAGATTTTTGCTGTAAACACTGGACTTTGCCCAATTTTCAAGAATGGTATATTAATATTTATCTTTCTGGTCTCTTTCACACGAGCGTATTTGACATCTGTACGCCATCCGTTTTTTCACACGTATAAAATACGCATATACTTCAAAAAAAGCAGAACACACTACTATTCGTGTTGCAAATGGAAAACACCCATTGAAGTCTATCAGTGGTGCAAAATGCTAGCAAGATTTTCTATTCTAGATGCAGTACAGCATGCTAGAACTTGAGTATGTTGAACTATAGAGAAGTAATAAGCAGCATTCTTGTGATCTGGATGAGAAAACCAGGGCTTTTTATCAGAAACACATGGGCTTTGTCTGGTATTGAACTTGAATGCAGATGAGCTGCAATACCAGACACAACCCATGAGTGGTGCTGTTTCTGGGAGAAAAGGCCCTCTGTAATATCAATATTAAAGGGGTTGTCCACTACCAGACAACTGATGACCTATCCACCAAATAGGTCATCAGTACATGATTTGTGGGGGTCAGACACCCGGACCCCGCACCGTTAAACCGCTCAGGCTGCCTCCGGGCACCCGACATACATTCCGGGAGCAGTTGGCTCCAGCCACGAAATAGTGGCCGAGCTGCAGTTCTGCAGCACGGCCGCTATGCTATGTACGGAGCCAACTGCTTCGTACAACGCATAAAAAGCAACAACATCCAGTGCCCCCAGGCTACCGAAGCTGCTTATCGGTTTGGGTCCGGGCGTCGGACCCGCACCGATCATATACTGATGACCTATCCAGTGGATAGGTCATCAGTTGTTCAGTAGTGGAAACCCCTTTGAGTGTAAAACGTCATCTATGCCCATACACACAGTATATATCAACGTAGATATTTCACAAAGATGATTCCGGTGCCTGAAGTTATGACAAATTGAAAGAACATGAAATTACTCTTGTCCTTTCTGATGTTCTTTAATCCACATAAGAGAGAAAATATATATCATCAAAGGAAAACTTTGATTTCCATGTGTATGAACCTTTGAGGGTCAGGATTTTGTTGTAGGAGGGATGAAAGACTACAAACACAGTCCATTGTGTGTAATGCAGAGTAGTAGTCCTATTGATTGCAGTCCCTAAGATCTGTCAGTCGATTAACAACCATTGTCTGGCCCTCTAGGATGGAGAATTGCCTATGTCGTACATGAAAATAAAAATCCAACCTGTTTAATCTCTCCATCCCCGATGGCAGACCTTCATGGGGATCATTGGAAGGCACCTAAGACCTGAGATCTCATGCCTGGCTGGTTTTATATAGTTCCTGGCTGGTGTTTTACACCAAATTTTAAAAGCATGTATGTTCGTGTATTAGAACAATACGTGTGTTCAATTATTTTAGCCGTATATACTATACAAGCATAGAACCCTTTATTATTTATTTATGTTGCTTATATAGCGCCAACTTATTCCACAGTGCTGTACAGAAGTTGACGTCATTCACGGTCCAGAATCTAAATTTCCTATCCACATGTTTTTGGGAGAAACCCTGAGAACCGGGCGGAAACGCACACAAACACTAGTGGAACATACAAACTTCATGTAGACATTACCCTTGGTCGGATTTGAACCCAAGAATCCTTTAATATTAGCGCATTCATTTCTTAGGCCCACTTTACATCATGTTTCTTGCACTGCGTTTGACATATATGCCAGGTTAGTCTATGGGGGACCAATGCCACGATCAGCCATAGAACAATATATTATCCATTTAACATATACAGATGTGTCCGCCCTTACCTTTGCTTGAATTTGGTTGACTACAATTTCATGAAACAAATTCAATATAAAATTGCGACATGTCCGCAAATCCATTGACAGGCTGCAATGCACATCACAACCACTGGGTGGCCACCCATAAACACATATAGCCTAGACATCTCGTGACAGAGTAGTGCAAAATCATGTTGTTTTTTTTAAACTGAATATCTCGCGCACACATCTCAGGATATGAGGAAAGACACATCTGTATGTCAGAAATAAACTTTTAAAAAGCCCATTATCTATATGTCCAACATATGCTTGTGACTTATGCTATACAGTGGCATATGTCACTCGTAGGCTCCCATTATAAAAAAACAAAAAACTTATACCGTGCAGGATAATTTTTTTTTGCAGGACGGAATGGCGTAGTCTACTGAAGTACACCAGCCTGATAGAGGCCAAAAGCACTCTCTTTTGGCCTTCGTTGGGCTAGTAGAGCCTTATGACACATTTAGCATGTGTGCCGGGAGCTTTCTCAAGATACACGCTAAACGTAAAGAATAAATGTGATGTGAAGGGGGCCTTAGAGCGTGATAACTAAGAGTCAGCGTTTCGGATTGTGTGCTTCAGCACCACGACAGAAAAACCTCTAAAAGTATGAACGAAAAAAAAGAGAAACAGATGTTCTTGTTGATAAGCGAGTTTGTCACTCTTTCCAATAAAAGAGCTGAATTGCATATAATGGCGCAACCTGGATGGGGTTGTTGATGATCCTGTATCACATGCTCAGCATCATTTTGAGGTTATCCTCTATTGCCTATGGCTGGTTTGAGTTAAGTCGCACAGTATGTAAGGGGTACAGAGGCCTACTGTGAACCAGTGTGTGCTAAGACACATCTGTTGTTCCTTTTGTCTTATCATTAAAAAAAAGAACAAAGTTTGCACAACATGCTACATGACATAGCGTACATCATCTTCTTTATTCACCCTATAGCTGAGTGTTTCTTGGCCTCCATCTACTTCTTGGAATAGAATAACATTCCTTTTGGAGTAAAAGAAGTTGCCTCTAATGTTACCGAAACTCTCGGGGGTCTGTTTTAGATTTACATTTTCTGTGTCCTACCAGAAGGTGAAGTAACCTGACACGGGGTTATGTTTCATCATTTCTTTATTCAAGAGCTTCTAACAATAGACCTGAGTTCTATTTATTTTCAATCGGACAAAAAAAAGACTCAAAGGATGGCATTCTTATTTTTTCAGCCAATATTTTCCTAAATTGAAGGTGTTGGGCATTCTCTGATGACTCAGAGAATTCATGTTCATCATTCTAGTGAGGGTCAATGCACACGATGTGTATTACGTGCACGCGTATTTGCATGCAGCAAAACCGCAGCGTAATACAGTACCAGCATAGTCAATGAGATTCCAGGAAATCTTGTGTACACGCTGCAGTATATTTCTGCACGTAAATTGACCAGCGGTGCGGTTTTTAGAATCCGCAGCATGTCAATGTATGTTGCGTTTCCACTTGTGAATTGTATCTGCATAGTGCTGTGGAAAATCGCACCAAAACCCGCAGCATGAAAACGTGCCGAAAAAAGCATCAAAACGTAAAAACCGGACTGAAAACACAGTATTAGGTGCGGTTTTCATCTGTGAATTTCCTGCGTGTTGCTACGGTTTTGGTGCATGTTTTCCGCAGCAAAATACGCAACGTGTGCATGTAGCCTAAAAGTTCCAGTATGTAATGGATTGGGATAGGGTCAAGGTGAGGAGGTTTTGAGGGGAGGAACAGAAAGAGAGGGGTGATCTAGTCAGTACTGTTTTTTTATTTGAGGAGACACATAATGCTCTGTGCAAGTCGGAGATTGCAAAACTTTCCTATGGTGTGGCGAGATGTTGATTCTTGTCAGGGACAGCCCGTCAATGAAGGTAGTTGTATTAGGAGTGCGGTTCCCAACGGTGGTTTTGAGTAGCCAATGAGTGCTTGCGGTAAGAACTGGCAGTAAATTGGGGGGGGGGGGGGGTAGGCAGCTGGGTGCAAATGGGGGCCCACCTGATCTGGTGGTGATTCAGACAGCGACCCAATGCATTATTTGAGAGTGGCAGGCAGGTTGGCTACAACCCAAAATAAGGGAATGTGTCACGATCAGTCCGTCTCCACATCTTTTAAGACTTTATCCTGCACTGTTTTTTAGCCAAGAAGCAATTTTGTCAGTGTTGTAATTTAAACTGATGGACTGGCCTAGCAAAGAACCCGCTTTGTAGCTTTTTAAGGCATTTTGTCCTCCACTGACAAGGAGTCACCAATTGTTATTAGGAAGGGGGACTGACTAATGTAGCTAAAAAAAATCATAATCACTTCTAGTTTTATTTAGAAACCAGAGGAAATGGACTAAGTAATTACAATTGGCTATAAAATAATTTATTGCTAATAATAATTGCAGTGATTAATAAGACAGGGAAAATATTTATCTTATTTGCTCTTTGTTGAATTCCTACTTGTAATCTATCTCCTATCTATCTATCTATCTATCTATCTATCTATCTATCTATCTATCTATCTATCTATCTATCTATCTATCTATCTATCTATCTATCTATCTATCTATCTATCTATCTATCTATCTATCTACCTACGTTTATCATAGGTGCGGGAGGCGTATGACTAAAATAATGTATTAATGTGTGAATTCGCAGACACTTTGATGTGATATATTTTTGTTCTGTATCAAATGAGTCACCTTCTTGTATAAGCTAGAAATGTGAGAGATCGTAGGAGAGTGTTATAGTAAGTTTCATGGCTGTGCATTCTACTAAAGCTATATCCAGTAAGATTACTTCCTTACATATTAATAGGATCTATAGAATACATGACTGCTATCCCGAAATGTCTGGGAGACTCTCAAAAAGACGGATTACCCTGTGTTAAATAATGGCAGCAGGGAATTGTCCCTTATGTCTGCACAGTATTCACCAGCTACTATGCGGACAGCAGGGACAATACCGGTCTCTACTGCCATTACTGAACTACCAAAGGTATCATGACCGACCCATGCAAGAGAAAGGGCACTGTGGATGGTACAATAAAGGGGACACTGTGGCTGTCAATAGTTTGGGTCTCTTTGGCTTTCACTGTTGGTGGACTCTGTAGCTTTCACGGTTAGTGGACACTGTAGCTGTCACTATTCGGAAGCACAGTACCTGTCCCTATTAGTGAGGGCACAGTACCTGTCCCTATTAGTGAGGGCACAGTACCTGTCACTATTAGTGAGGGCACAGTACCTGTCACTATTAGTGAGGGCACAGTACCTGTCACTATTAGTGAGGGCACAGTACCTGTCACTATTAGTGAGGGCACAGTACCTGTCACTATTAGTGAGGGCACTGTAGCTGTTACTATTTTGGGTGCACGGTGACTGACACTATTAGTGTATGTGCACACGATAGCAGGCATTTACGTCTGAAATAACACTGTTTTCAGGAGAAAACAGCTGCCTCGTTTCAGTCGTAAATGCTCCTCCTCGCATTTTGCGAGGCTTCTCTGACAGCCGTAAATTTTGAGCTGTACTTCATTGAGTTCAATGAAGAACGGCTCAAATTACGTCTGAAAGAAGTGTCCTGCATATAATGTATATAAGTGTCCTGCACTTCTTTTGACGAGGCTGTATTTTTACGCGTCGTCGTTTGACAGGTTGTCTGCATAGTACGTCGGCAAACCCATTCAAATGAATGGGTAGATGTTTGCCGACGTATTGTAGCCTTATTTTCAGACGTAAAACGAGGCATAATACGCCTCGTTTACGTCTGAAAATAGGTCGTGTGAACCCAGTCTTAAGGCACCGTAGCTGTCCCTGTTCTAGAGCACTGTGGTTGTCACTATTTTGGGGGCACAGTGAGGCCTTGTTCACATGGCGTGTATTTGACGCGTTTTACGCACTTAAAAACGCGTCAAAAACGCATGCTTTAAGCTTCCCTCTTACATCAAAGGGAAAACGCATTGTAGTGCGTTCTTGGTCAACTCTTGGCACCTAAAACGCGTCAAATGCACCGACAACACGCCTAATTCCCATAGTCAATTGGAGTCCTAATTACGCACCAAAAAACGCGCACAAAACGCATCCAAAAATGGCTGTACTTTAAAAAGTGCTTTACAAAAACGCTAGCATTTTTTACATGTTTACACGGATTTTTATTTTTTTTAGTGCTGTGTGAACAAGGCCTTATGGTGACACGGGGGCTGCCACTGTTATAGGGGTGCTGTGGTTGTCACTATTTATAGTGCACTGTGGCTGTCATTTATTTTGAGTGCATGGTGATTTGTCACTATTTTGGGGGCACTATGACTGTTACAGGTTTATAAGGGCATTAGGTTGGGGTCTATATTTTTGAAGAGATGGGGCATGTCAATTTTTTCAAAGTATACCCATATGATCTATAGTTTTATATAAATTACACATATACAGTATTCTATTCCTACCAGATCTTTTTAGTGCTGAACCTAAACTCTTGTCCATACTGACAGGAAATAATAAAAATAATATTTTACATAGACGCATCCTAAATGCACGATCATATGAGAATAATCCGTGCCCCGCAGCAGCAGCGTCTCCTGAGACCCGCCAGTATATTAACAATTTAGAGCGCTACATCAACTCTGCTGTTCTAGTGTTTGTTATAGAAAATCGATGGCTTCCTTTAATAAGTTACTCCATTCAGAGAATATTGTAGACCGTTCTGGTTGCATGCACATCCACCGCAGAACATACAGGTGTCTGTAGAGTTATGCCATTTGCTGCGATGTATTCAGAATAGGAAGAACCCTTGAGGCATCTCGTATAAGCAGGGAAAGCTCCCCTGTATAATTGGGGATGGTTCATTCTGTCATCACATGGTCCTCTGCCTTCCAGAGCTGGTTGCAGCAGCTGTTTGTAGGGCTGAGATGCGTCTCTGGTCCTGTCAATCGTCTCTCTGTCAGGATTTTCACAGCCAAAGCCTTGAGCTATACCAGGGATAGCAGAGCGGAGGATTGTTTCACTGCATGGGTGGGGCACCTTCATTTATAAGCCCCCCAATACCACCTGACTAATCATGTCTATTTGCTGCTGTTTCTTTTTTAGGGATTATGGCTCCTCAAAGCGTAAATCAGGTAAGAAGATTAATTCCTATTATTTCCTCTCCTGTTGCACGAAATTTTTTGCAGTCTAATTTTACAAATCTGTGCATGCAAATGTCTGATGTCCTATTCTAGATTTCTACCTGTATTTATGGTCTGGTCATGAATTATTCTGTTTGCTTTAAACCATATTGTCCAACTTCTCCTTATATCTGAGCTTGCTGATAGATTCCTCATCATCCCCTGCTTCTGATATCCTCTCGACCATCATTTAAGGGATATCTGCTGGATAAATTATGTCTAGGCCTACTATGGGATTATCTTATTTTTAACATTTTTATTTTAGCCCTCCCGTTTTATTGCCATTTTTATTTCCTCGCAACACATTGATTTATTTTGAACATTCATGTGAAATCCCTTCACTTCTTAAAAAGCTTTTAAAATTCTTACCCGTTCCTTAGGGAACTATTGAGTAATAGACTATTCCGAGTGTTTGCTTAGTATTGATGGTTGTTTTTGAGTGGTTTTTGGGATGTGATGAGAGTGCATATACCAAGGAATAATGTGCTCCTACCCCCTTTTTTTTCTATGACCAGAGGCCAGGAGATTTATAGCACCTACTTATTGTAAAGGGTTATTGATTCCTGATCATCTTAGTGTATTCAATCACTCAGTGGTTTTGCTGACATTCCTTCTGTTCATGCTAATAGATGAAATTTGCTCCACCATGAGTTAACTCTCAGTAATGAACAGTACAAGACGGATCGTATGAATTTTGTGAGAAAAAAATATTGACTACTTCGGAACCAAGCTCAGTTGCATATTGCAATTACAAAAAAAAAAAAAGTGCTTTTCTTTAGAGGGATACATTGTGACTCTTTTTTTTTAGTTCGGACACATTATTAATTAAAACTACTCCATGGTTTTCAGTAAATAAGATGCAACCAACAGGGTACATATGGTGTTGTAAAATTCAGTCATTGATTCAAGAAGGATGATGGTCGATTAGAGGGGTGGGGTATTAAGTAATTTGTCTTGTCCATAACGTTGCACAGTTGTGTCCTCCCTTACCTTCTCTCTAAATCTGACATCACCCGAGACCTTCTCTCTAAATCTGACATCACCCGAGAACTTCTCTCTAAATCTGACATCACCCGAGACCTTCTCTCTAAATCTGACATCACCCGAGATGTATGTCGCAAGATTGTGTTCATGTTTGCATTGGGTTTTCCGTTGTTTTCTCTGTCTAAGTGTCTGTTCACATCACCGTTCGCTTTCCGTTCCGGGGGTTCCGTCGGAGGTTTCCGTCAGGTGAACCCCGCAACGAAAAGTGAAAGTGAAACCATAGCTTCCATTTCCATCACCATTGATATCAATGGTGACGGAAACATTGCTAAGGTTTTCCGTTTGTCACCATTCCTGGCAGGTTTCCGTTTTAACGACGGAATCAATAGCGGAGTCGACTGCGCTATTGATTCCGTCGGAAAACCGGAATGGAGGCGAATGGAAACCATTAGCAATTTTTCAATGGTGATGGAAATGGAAGCTGTGGTTTCACTTTCCGTTGCGGGGTTCACCCGACGGAAAACCTCCGACGGAACCCCAGTACGGAAAGCGAACGGTGATGTGAACAGGCCCTTAGGAGCAGAATAACGAAAAACCGAAGCTGCTGGATCTGTCTCGTAACGGAAACCAACAACGACCGACAAAACATGTTTTGTCGGATAAAATAGCACAGCGTGCTCCTCTGTTCTGTCCAGCAAAAATGTTTAAGCCTCCTCCAATATGAACAGAGCCAAAAACTTTAAAAAACGGTATAAGGCCCCATGCACACGACCGCATGTCGACCACATTTCCCAGACTCAACACAGTTCAGGGAGCCGGGGTCCTAGCATCATAGTTATGAAATATGTTTTCAGTACAGGACCGTAGTCCTGCTGGGAGGCAGTGACTCACACGGTCGTCTGCATGGGGCCTTCTTCCGATGGATGCCTCCATCCATCAACAATACATTGCCCTTTTTTTACCATGATAAAACAGAACAAATAAGAAAACGTGGATGTTAAACGTGTGTTTTGTTTTTTTACATAGGAGTCTGAGTGTCAGACGGCGTCCATCAGAGGCATCCATCGCCCATAGACTCCCATATCAAAAAAACTTATAAAATCAATTTTTTTTTACTGAATAGCTGCGACAGATGCCTTATGTAGGCCGCCCGTTTCCCCCAGACTCCTATGTTAAAAAACATATATGTTTAATGTATATGCTTTTTTTTTTTTTTTTTTTACAGGATTGCGTGCGATTGTAATTGTTAAGTTGGTATCCCAACAAATTGTACAGTATATCTTAATGCAATTCAAGAAAAAGTAAGGGTATGTGCACACGCTAGCTACCTTTTACGTCTGAAAAGACAGACTGTTTTCAGGAGAAAACAGCTGCCTCGTTTCAGACGTAAAAGCTCCTCCTCGCATTATGCGAGGCGTCTTTGACGCTCGTAAATCTTGAGCTGCTCTTCATTGACTTCAATTAACAACGGCTCAAATTACATTGCAAAGAAGTGTCCTGCACTTCTTTGCCGAGGCAGTCATTTTACGCGTTGTCGTTTGACAGCTGTCAAACGACGACGCGTAAATGACAGGTCGTCGGCACAGTACGTCGGCAAACCCATTCAAATGAATGGGCAGATGTTTGCCGACGTATTGTAGCCCTATTTTCAGACGTAAAACGAGGCATAATACGCCTCGTTTACGTCTGAAAATAGGTCGTGTGAACCCAGCCTAAGAATGGACACATCTGTAAAATTAGCAGTATACATACAAAGACCTATAATGTTACATCTCCAATATTATGGACAAAATGTATGTGACCACTGCCCTTGCCCACATTCCCCTTTACCCTAGAGTTACTCCCGGAAGCAATGAGCACATTAGGTAATTGGAGCACCAGACGTATACGGATTTAGCCGTATTTACTACAGAATACAGAACCTTTTTACATAATGAGGCTTCTAGATTAGAGATCTGTGACTGTGCGCAGCATCACTGCCAGACGGCATCTAAACAATCCCTATGACTCATTCCCTTGATGGTGGCACAGACTTTCACTGCTCTATAAAGATGAAGCGAGATGTTACTCACTATGTTGGGAATTTGTAGATACAAATCTCACCATTTTAGCTATTTCTTTTCATCCTCGTATAGCTTTTTTTGCCATGACTAAAATTCACACATAACTTTGCCGGTCCCTTGACTACTCCCATCCTGACCTTAGAATATTTTAATTATGAATGTGCAGACTGTATACTATTATATGTTATCCCTCTATTAGTCATAGACCTGTGCAGAAAAGCTGCGGAGAGGTAATGTCATTTCTGCGGCGGCGGGAAGTCGCATTTCCTTAATAATATTAGTATCTCATCAACCTTGTCCCTCCGTCTCCAGCTTGGATATAATTAAAAAATATTATCTTTGTTAAAGCCGATTTCCTACTATATAAGCGATGACATCCTGATAAGAGAAGCCGTTACTAGCTGACTGGTGGGGGTCCGACCACTGGGACCCCCACAATCCCTGGAATGAAAGGGCTGCATAGCGCCAGTTCTGCAGCTCAGTCTTAGACCTTATGCAGCGACACATGGTGTCCCTATGGGTCCATATCACGTATGTTCTGACTGAATACTGCTAACTATCTATGTTTGCGTAAGCCTTTACTCCTACAGCTACCAGTAGACTCCGAAAGGGTTTTTTATTAACCCTTTAAAGCCTGTTTGGGAATTAGAGGTTTTAGAGTTCTTTATAGTTGATGGCTTATCCTTAGGATAAGCAGTCAATATTAGATTGGTGGGGGATCTACACTCAACACGCCCGATCAGCTATTCGATGTGGCCTCGGCGCTCACCAGAGTCCCCTGCATTTTTTACCAGGGACATCTCTGCACTTTAAGAGTGGCTGTGCCTAGTACTACAAGTCACTACAGCTTCGTCCCATGCAAGTGAATGGGACTGAGCTGTAATGCCATTTACAGCCACTACTAAAAGTACGGAGCTGTGCAAACAATAAAGGGAACGTGGCGCTCGCTGAAGCGCTGTGGCACCTTCAAACAGTAGATCGGCAGGGCTGCTGAGAGCCGGACCCCCACTTATCTAATATTGATAGCTTTCTTTTTGGGGGATGCAAAAATAATAGTTCCATGGTTGTTTTTTTTAGTAGAAACAATGATTTATTTATTTATTTATTTTCTTATGTCACTTTTTACCCCCTGAACTTTATTAGTTTTTTTTATTACTATTGGTCTTTACCGAGCAGTATTCCAGAAAAAAATTTAATGCACCTATTAGGCCATGCCTTTGTCCCTAGCTACCATATACATCCCCCACAGTCAATTGGCAGATAGTCGGTGATCAGCTGTCAAAGGGAGCCCCTTTCCCTTTGTTTATATCCCTTAGGTGCCAAGTCCTATTATCAATGATGATTTATTGCTGATTATAGTTATCTTTGATCTCGGTGGTTGCTGCCGGAGGGGATCTGTCAATCACCGCTCTCATTCAGTGGGGGGTGGCATGGGCGCAGCTCTTATGCACGTGCCAACACAGCGCTGTAAATGTACAGCACTGTGAATTAAAGCACGGCTACCTGGGCCCTGCGTGTACAACAGTGCGGGAAGGGTTAAACTTCTACATTGGTTACCTTTGCTGATGAATATTTCAGGCTTATGCTCTTATCGTGCCTGGTAAAACCATATCTTGGAGCAGAAAATTCCTCCTACAGGATTAATCAGATCGTGCAAATCTATACACATTTTAAACTGAACTGAAAAATCGCATTTCACAAATATTTGTGATGTTTTCTTCATTTTTGAATTTCTTTAAATTGTCTGTATAATGTTATGTCATTGGGGTATTTCACATTTCCTTTTCATGTTTTTGCACACTTGCGTTTCCGCACTTTTCTGTTTCTGTTATCGGTATGAAAGGGAAAAGTAGTAATCTTGAAAAGTTTGACACCATAGAGATTAGGAATGGAGATAAAGCAGAAAAAGGGTTTTTTGATTAGTTGTTTGATGCGGAAATTGCGCCGGAAAACACGCCAAAAAACGTCTGAAAATGCCTCCCATTGATTTCAATGGGAGGCGGAGGCGGTTTTTTCCCGCGAGCGGAAAAACCGTCTCGTAGGAAAAAGAAGGGACTTGCCCTATCTTCGGGCGTTTTGCGCCTCTGACCTCCCATTGACATCAATGGGAGGCAGAGAAGGTGTATTTCGCTGTGTTTTTTGCCCGCGGCACTCAATGGCTGCGGGGCAAAAAACGCTGCGAAAATTGGAACTTTGAGGCAGATTTTCTCTGTGAACCCAGCCTAAGACTGAACAGGCAAGTTTCCTAGTGTTTGAGGATTTCATGCACACGACCGTTGTTTTCCTCAGTACCCTATCCATTTTTTTGTATTTTTTTTGTGGATGGCATACTGAACCATTCTTTTCTATAGGGCCGTGCACACATCTGTTGTTTTTTTTTTTGTGGATCCGTGTGTCTGTTCCGCAAATTATAGAACAGGTCCTATTCTTGTCAGTGTTTGTGGTCCGTCTCAACTATTGCAGTGTATAAGTTCGCACATGGAAGCCACTAAGATCCGTGTCTTGCAATCCGCAAAATGGAAACGTCGTGTGCATGATGCCTAAGCATAAGTAGGTACAATTAAGCTGTCCAGAGAGGACATGTAAAAGGACTTCATTCACATCATAAATTTGAGTGACCATTGATTCTCAAATATTCACAGCCCTTTGGGGCAGCATCTTAGTTGAGCTTTATTAGTCCCTCTGAGTGACCGCCATATGTACAAGGCTTAAAGGAGCTGCGACGCTCTTGTCCATGGACTGGGTATGGTATTGGAGCTCATTGGGTTAGCTCAATACCAGACCCAGCTAATGGAGTAGCGCTGTTACTGGTAAGAAAATTGATCTTTTTTATTTTATTTGTTTTTTTATATCTCGAACAACCCTTCTAAAGTTTCTTACACAGACTTGTCTTTTGAATGTTTTTGTTTTTTTTGCCAGTCTATTTTCATACCCCCCTATAGAGTTAAATGGGGTAGCTGTGTGCCTACCAGAGCCATCACTCCTTAGAAGTCCTTTCCACTGTGGTAGGGAGGTTCGGCGGTGCCCCGTTCTAGGAATTGTTCAGCTATTTAACTTTCCGGGATTTTTGTGACTTCTTTAGACATACGTTATTTTCTGTAGACCTCATACACACAGCTGTATTATGACTCTGTGTTGTACAAATCTATAATACAACGCCCTTAGACTGCTATGTGCCCGTAATGTGCTGTAAAAAATTGGATACAAAAAGAGGTCTTTCCCTCACGGGATCAGTGAGAATCCACCAAAAAATGTTTGCATGTTACAACGCATGGCGTATCACAGATACTCTCCCCTACAAACAACCTCGTGGAGGCACCATGCCTTTGGGTCAATAATATAACCTGTAGAGGGGCTCTGTATATCGCCACGCACAGAGCAATGCCGTGTGAGTGGACCCTTAAAATAATAAACAGCTGACTGTTGTGTGGGATTTCAGTGTTTTTTAAATGGAGGATGTGCAGACGCAGTATAACAGCAATGCACATGGATAACATGTGGGGAAGGGAACACAATAACAATCCGCTATCGGCTCCATATATCTTCTTAGATAAAGATGAGCTTCAGCATGCATAGAGCTTTCATTTCCAGCATATTGTACTACAGCTCTGCTCTATGTTTTCCCGGATCAGCTGCCAGGAAACGATGGTAAATAATTCTCCATGTGGTTTGTTTTGTTAAATAACAAATTCCCATATGGACAGAGCATGTCCAATAAGTGGAGCAGGAAGCTGACGTAAAATGTGATGCACAGAACGAGGGGCCAGCACCAGAAACATGGTTCTTACTCTCTTATCCCCTGCAGACCCTTACCACTATGTTGGTTTTGTTTTTGAGTTTTCATCCTATTTCTCGCTTAATTCTGTTGAGAAACTGATAAAATCTTTGCTACCTCCATGTCATCTTCATAATAAGAAATGATGAGGAGTATTATCTATAAATCAGCTTTGGAATATGGTCATTAGGAAAGTATTCTCTTGTGATGTTACATTAAAGTGGTCAAATTCTATTTAGAAATTTCAAATTGTTGTAAAAGTAATTTGTCCGTTATTAAAATCTCTGCATGCCTTCAGTGAATGGAAATATGCATTGTTTTTCTTAAGAAACTGAAACCTAGCCCTGACCTTGTTTTGCTCACGTAGCTGAAGGTTTGGCATAGTGTATCAGTCTAGATAATTTTTCTGAAGTTAGTACAAATCTCTGTCCTGTCCTATGCTCCTGGTTGATTGCTCTTACATGCACTGATACATTGTAACAAGCCCTAAGCTATAAGAGCACAGGACTTGCCAGGTCAGTTTATGACTCTAAATGTATGTAAGAATGTTTCCACTCGCTAACAGCAAGCATAGATCCTGAAAATAATTGCAGCACAGAATATTTTAGAAAGTTGCATAATGTTTTATTGTACAATTTATACAATAAGGAAGAATTCGCAGGACTCCAGAGCTTTTCCAAATTAGTCAGTAATTTATTCATCCAGGTCCTTTCAGCCCTATCACAGCGCCGTATGTACGCAGATACTCTTTATGAGAAGCAATTCTTCTAGAGGGGGAAAATCTGCGTACATACGATATCCAATGGAACATGCCATTAATTTTTTTGCTGTTGAATTTCATATAAACTGTGAGGTATACAGAGGTACATTTTAGACCCCATGCACCTACAGCCATGTACATGAGCCCTAACCCTTTCCAAAACCTGAAATATCTATTTTTTTTTTTTTACTAAAATTGGCAGGAGTCACCATAAGTTATAGAACGCTTCAGTACAGCAACTTCGCTTTTTGAGGTTATGGTCAAAACTCCAACTACCCCATCCATCAAAAAAAGGGGTTCACTCCTGATTTTAATCCAGAAGAGTAGACCTAATCTGGGATACCGCATGCTACGCTGCTTCCGTAACCGTCATTCACTACCATAGGAGTTACAGAAACAGCGTAGCTCAGCGAGCTACTCTGTTTTCTTCTTCGTGATCGGAGATCACACTCTTCAGCCGCAACACAGAGCGGTAGAACGGGGTTTAGGACCCGCATCTATCTGACATTTATGACATATCCTATGGATATATCCTAAATATCCATAATAGGAAAACCCCTTTAATGTTTTTTTTCATAATATAGCTCGTACAAGCCTTTGAATCCATCCCTGGTTTACATCTACTTCAGTGTAAAGCACCACAGAGAAGTCTGGCATAAATATTGGCTGTGCTTTCTACATTTCGTGACTTTTACATATAAGCGACATGTTGTCCATTTACCATTGTAATGTCACAAAATAACTATTTGACTGGAGATTTTTATATTTTTTCGTAAACTGTGCCTTGAATGGTGATTATATCCAGTTAGGAGCTGTTGTCTCATCCGCCGTGTCACATGGGAGGCCAACAGGATTCAAAACAAATATGAACCAGGATGTTGGGGCTGGAGCAGAAGTTTTCACAAACTATTTGGGAAGACTTATTTTCTAAAATTTACATGGTGCAATAAACATATTAACTTTGCAAACACATGTCCCACAGTCCGCTTGGGAGTTGAATGGATCTCTTGTTGTTCAGGCTGTAGAGAGTACCCGGTCAGACTGGCTCCAGTGTCTGCAGCTCCGGGGAAGAGATATCCCAAGGGCTTGATATGTATTAAAGAGAGGTCAAATATTGAACAGTAATATTTGCCTTATTACCATATTTCATGAGCAATCATCACAAGCTACAATATTTATAGAAGAATTATAGCATTATCTCTAGTTGTTTGTATATGAAAAGTCAATATACAGTAGTACCTTGCAAGAAAAAATGTCCATTTACTTACCCATCAAGTTAGAAACCATATGACTAGAACTTCTCCAGCAAGTCCTGACTGGGTCGTCCTGTATGTAAATAGTGTGTTCTTAATTTTCATCCCATCTGGTTACCCAATATCTTCCAGTTTTTTCTCCAACAGTGATTTCCAAAGGATTGAGTCTTCTCCAAAATCAGAAAGCATAGATCGATTGAATATATATCTTTTCATTTGTGTTTATTACTTATGAACTCAACTTCGATTGGATCGGTATTAGGCTACAGTCCGCTAACCGGAGCCGCTGTCAGCTGAGCCGTCAGTCCAGCTGACTGACAGATTCCGCTTACAGCTGTTCCTGTGTGCCTCTACACACAAGATAACCCGAATACTGATCAAATATAAGTTGATCAACTTAGATTTAATCGGTCTTAGGGTAAGGTTGTGTGTCGGAGGCACACGGAGCCGCCGTCAGTCCAGCTGACTGACGGATTCAGTTTACAGCAGCATTATGCAGCTTCTTTGTATAGTGGATACGAAAAAGCTGCAGCGCTAAAACAAAATGAATAAAATAAAATGATATTAGAAAAATTTTTAGGAGGCCAAAACACACACATTACATAGAAAAAAAAAAAAAAATGGCTCCAAAGGTTTTTATAGGCTTTAGGCAATTTTGTCTGTGACATTATATTAATAATGAACATCAGGTTTTTGGAATATTTAGTGAAGGATTAATACTCTATAGAAGTTTCTAGAAAAAAGAGACATTACACAAATGACAATATCTGGTAATACCCAGCGAGCATTCTGAATCTAACCGCTTTTTGCTATCCGGCATTCCAAACCACTTCATGTTGGAGAATTCTATCATTTACTATAGTCTGCTCAGCCTCTACATTTCAACCATTTACATCCATTCAGAAATGTGGGACTCATAATGTTATAACTCAGCAGATTTTAAAAAAATAAAGAAGAAAGAAAAGTTTACTCCCATAAATATATCGAACAAAAAGCAGGAATTCCTTTTTTCTCAAAGCAACGCACAAATTTTTGAAGATGGGCTCCTGTTAATGCTGTAGTAAATCTTAATATCTGTGCGGCTCTTGAAATGTTTTCAACCGTTGATCTGTTTTCTGTTACAACCCAGTTGAGAGTTTGCGTGGTAGAGACTTTTCTAAGTCTTAGCAATGCCTTGGCTATCCTCTTCGCTGGAGAAAGCCAGATGTACAGTTGCAGGAACTCGCAGTACACTGGTACAAGACACTAAATAACATCAATCTTCTCTCACTGCGAAAAGGACAATAATAAAATATTACTGGCGCTGCTATCGGTAGAATCGGGCAGCGGGCCAGCCTAACCCTGGAAACTACTATCTTATTATCAAGTATTGTTTAAATGTTTAAAGAATTTTCTAGGCTTCTCTAAATAAAGTTTATTCATTGAATGATGAAAAAGTTCTGTAACTTTTTAATATACTGTGTACTTCAATTACTCACCATTTTTAATATATCTTTTTGCTCTCAGTGAATGGTCACATTCTTGTTTACATCCGGATGGAAAAAAAAAAACTGAGTCCTAATACTTAGAGCTAAGGGTCTGCTATAGTTTTAGTCACCTTTTGGCAGAACAGTGTCACCTGTTTTCGTAACTTTCGTAGAAGTTAAGATGAAGGGAGATGTGCATATCCGCAGCCACTTCTCCATTCATTGCCCGCCTGTATGCGGTTGCTAGCTGTTATGGCAATCGTTGCATCTATGCGATATTCATGGCATATCCCGTGCATGTGCCATAAATGTCAATGATGGGAACACCCCTTTAAGGAGTGCTTTGTGAACTAGAAAGACTGGACCTCAAACTAAGGTCTTATTCAGAAGGCCAAGTTCGGTCCGTGATATACAGACCGTGTGTCGGCCGCATTTCCAGGACCGAACACAGTTCAGGGAGCCGGACTTCTAGCATCATAGTTATATATGATGTTAGATGTCCCGGCCTCTCCGCGGGAATACTGTCCCATTCATGTTCCCACAGGGAGGCAGGGACTCCTAGCATCATAGATAACTATGATCCTGGGCGCCCAGCTTCCTAAGCTGTGGTCAGTCTTGGAAATATGGCCGACACACTGTCTGTATATCACGGACCAAACACGGCCAGCTGAATAAGGCCTAAAACATTTTAACTTAATATATTGTAGTAAATCTACTTGACAAAGGAGGGATGTGTGCTGCTGATGTGATTTATCTCACAGAGGATTGTCTAGACTAAATACAGTTGTAGAGAAGCCATCAGCTTTGAGAAGTATTAGGTCTTAGGTATTCAGACTCTGGATGTAAACAAGAATGTTTCGTTCACTGAGGTCTACCAGAGATCTTGAATATGGTGAGAAACTGAAAAAAGTTTACTACAAGGGAAAGTGGTAATACTTTCATTATTACTCGAGAATTAAGGACTGTTTTTTTTGTTTAAATATTATCCAATCTTTCTCATTGTAGTGAAATGAAAGCGAATACTTTTTCAAACTTAGAAATATGTTACATATATTTGCATATAATGTTTTTATTATACAGAGTAACAATTAAGATTTTTTTATATAGTACTGGACAAACTAGCAATATGATACAGGCAACCATTTATTGTATTCATCTAGTATTTTTTATTTATTTAAAAAAAATTGGAAATAGAATTCAGATTCTGTCTAGTTGTTCCAAATTCCTATATCTTTAGATAGCATCTTTAGATTTTAATTTACAGCTCCCAAAGAGTGTTCCCATATTTTTGGACCCCTCCTTCTCCAGTATTATTTCAAAATTAGTAAAAATTGTCTTTTGGGTAAGCTGTGTGAAATTGTAATTTTGCCCAGATCAGTTGTCACTCAACTATACCAGAAAAGGGTTACAACAATATAAATATAAGAGAAATAACTCCATCACTTATCTATCCATACAGCGGATATATGAATATAAAATAAGACCATCTTTACTTATAAGTGTATTATTTCCTGTTTTTGTCTTTTTTAGCAGAGTTTCTCCCATTAAAATGTTGGACAAGGCACCATCCAACCCTTTTTAAACCTAGCCTAAGGCCTCATGCACACAGGCTTATGATGGCCCCTTACAACCTCCGAGTTGTACAGAGCTGTAATACGGCTCCAGGACCTCTGTCTGCCTCAGATTTTATGTAGATGTATACAGAGCTCGTATGGACTTTAATAGAGAATCCCAGCATGCTCCATCAGATGCTTCTAGGAAAAAATAATTCTCGAATATAGCGCCATATGGAGCACCATACTGCGGCACACAGCGGGCACATAGTTCCGTGGTACGGATTTACAGGGACTCTGAGTGCCTCTATACAGGTTATTGTGTGCGCATGAGGCTTTAAACAGTCTTCTGGACCAATTACTTTTGAAAATCCTCTCTTTCCTCTGTTACTATTTTCTGTTGAGAGTTATATAATCAGGTTGTAAGTTTCTATATACAAAGATTTCTTCAAACTGGCACCGCAGATCCTGACTCATTCGGTCAAGTATCCCTCCCTGTATTACTCTGCCAGTTGCACACTCATTTTGTAACCACAAAGCTCAATTCCGACTTCCAGCTTTGGACATAATCCCAATGTAACTGTATAAAAACTCAATGGGCCCCAAGCAGGAGAGCTTAGTAGTTATCAGCATGCTCCATGTAAGGGCAAGAAAGTAATGTGAATACTGCTCAAATATGAGTCACCGACCAGCACCATTCAGTATCATATCATTATAGTTTCATTTACTTTTTTCTTAATGATAAATAACCTGTCAGAATTGTTGCAGTGCTGGATTCATCTTTTAACTCTATGGCTGCATTTGTAGCGCGATGCAAGGTTGACCTGCAAATCTGTGTAAAAACACAGATTATTAGGACTTGTGCCAAAAGACTTACTCAACTCTGATTCTCTTAGCTCCTCTGTATAGAACAAACTTCGCTCTCTGACATCTGATAAACTAACTTCTACTTCTTCTGTAAATTAAAAAGACTTTACAAGCACAGAGCTTTAAGCAGGGATTTATACACTCTCCATCGTGCATATATATCCTCTCGTAATGGGATATTGTCAGTGCATACAGTAGTACCCACAGTGCTTATGGCAGCTGCCTATAATAAATAATCTTTTGTCCATTTAGTTTGACAAAATTCAACGGCACCTGCCATGATTCCTATGTCATAGGCCGAGGTCTTTACAGTAGTTTCTTTATAGTGCCAGTCGCTCTTTCTGGCTTACAGCTGTTCCATTGAATGGAAGCACTGCCAGTCTCTGTTTCACTAGGCTGACGGTCTTCTGTCCAATCTGTTACACTAACAAAGACAACTAAAAACCGCATACACACATCACACCGACTCTTCTTCACTAGACTGGGGGAGAGGATGGGTTTGAGCTAATTCCTGGTGTCAGCTGGGCAATTGTAGGCAACTAAAAATATACAAACCGGGCACTCCTAGGGTAGTGGATCAAGGGTGTTAACGCAGATTGACTCCTAGAGCTTCTCTAGTCTGTTGTCATCTGTGCTGATTTTTAAGGAAAAAAAGGGCACAGGTGACAATGCAGGGGTGAAATTCTAGAAGACGCACTCTTATTGCATCTATCATCATTGATTGCGATGGTAGTAAGAACAGCTATCAATATGTGTGCATGTAGACTGAAGTTTCTTCTTCAAAAATGTTTAATAGTGGAGTCACTGCTTTGACCTAATTCATTCGAAACGTACAGTATGTCGACTGATCTGAGAATTCCAGTAAAAAAAAAAAATCTGGATTTTATATCCTTGCCCAAGCCAATCTCCTGCAGGCACATTCTATAAAATAATGCCCCTTGCTTTGTATATTGCTTTGTTTGCGTGGGCAAGCCTGCTTTCCTGGAGCCTATACGTCACATGTGTCAATGATAAATCTTTTTTTCTTCTTAACACTGGGAACAATTTATATTGAAGTTTTTAAAAGGAAATCCAAATGCAAAACAGATGTGGCAAAACTGCAGGAACACTTGCTGAGTTGTTTGTTTCCATATCTTTTTTTCACCTTGGTTTGGGCACACCAAAGATTCATTAAATTGACTTTGCCTTTAGTGAGTTACCATTCGAGTGGTGTAAAGAAAACATACTACATACCTATTTCGACAATATTATTATATTTATACTTTTTCTTAATGAATACTGAATCATATAAGGCAATGCTCATTCCATAGTTATGGACAGTCAGCTTTATGTATGATGGGCCTAGGAAGCCTGAGGCTTTTGGGAATTGCAGGACCCAACAAGCCTAATCCGATCTGCCTAAGGGTATGTGCACACACACTAATTACGTCCGTAATTGACGGACGTATTTCGGCCGCAAGTACCGGACCGAACACAGCGCAGGGAGCCGGGCTCCTAGCATCATACTTATGTACGATGCTAGGAGTCTCTGCCTCGCTGCAGGACAACTGTCCCGTACTGTAATCGTGTTTTCAGTACGGGACAGTTGTCCTGCAGCGAGGCAGGGACTCCTAGCATCGTACATAAGTATGATGCTAGGAGCCCGGCTCCCTGCACTGTGTTCGGTCCGGGACTTGCGGCCGAAATACGTCTGTCAATTACGGACGTAATTAGTGTGTGTGCACATACCCTAAGGGTTCGGTCCCACAGAGAGGCAGCTTAAACCACGCCTTTATTCAGTAGCCAATGGCTGCACGATTGTGCCGGTAATACCTGCAAGTGAGCCGGCTTCAACCATTGAAAACATTGATGGCCTATGCTTCGAATTTGTGATATTTATATACCCAAATGACATTAATATACCCTAATATAGGATATGGAGACAGAGGTGGTCCTAAAGGTAAAACAAATACTCTATAAAATTATAATTCCTCCTAAGATATATGATGGTTCTGTAGACTTCTACAGAATTCTCTTAAGTATTTTTTATCAGTAATAATTATACACTACCATTATTAATAAGAAAGATATTAATATAACTGGCCACTTAATCGTAACACAGGCCATTTTGATGAGATTGTAGATTTTTTTTCCTTTAGAAAATATATATTTTTTCTTGGTGACAAATGTCAAAATCTTATTTGCCATCTGTTATTTCTTACTGTACAAATTGTTTAATGCTCATTATTCGTTTGTGATTCTTTCATTGCTGCATCATTGGATACCGGAAGTTTGGATGTCCAGTTTGTGTGAGATTCCAAAGGCTGAAGCCAAAGGTAGTACACTTCTGTGTGCTGTGTATCCCGGTGTGTTATGCAAAATTATATTACAAATAGTGCATGTGGATAACTACAAAAGAGAGGTGTACCTTGCATGATATTACCACCGCTGGTTTGCTTCATGGCCTACAATTTACTAACATTTCATGCCACTAGATTACATTGTTTTAGGATTAACAAGACACCTAGCAAAACACATAGTGGCTCTGGTACAAGATTGTTGTTTTGCTGCAGTATTTTTTAATTATAGCCTTGAAAAAGGTTGTTTCATCACAGACAACCACTTTAATGGAAGAGCCACCGCATCGATCAGCTGATTGCTGACTGCCTATACGGTTTGTCTGCAGCGGCCGCTACAGGGGAAATGTAGTATTGCATAGACGCCATTCAGATAAATGGACGTTCACACAATACATGGATGACTTGAGTCCGCCAGAGCAAGAGCCACTGCTTGTCAGCAGCTCTCCTCTCTGGCTCTTAGATGTGGTCCCCAAGGAGTCATCTATGGCATCCATTTGCTCTAATAGGGCATTCGGACGAGGCTATGATAGAACAACCCCTTAAAAGGGGATTTTGAACCAAAACATAAAATTAGAGGTTAGAGCAGCAACCAGTTAGAATTATGTTTTTATTAATTTTTTTACTTATACAGATATTGCCATTTTTCTGTTTTATGGCTGTACTTAACAGAAACATAAAGACTGAATATTGCTCTAAATTCTAATTTACTAATAAAACTATTTTTACATTTTGAATGTAAATCCTCTCCTCTGACAGAGCATTCTACAGCTAGTCTTTCCATACAATGGAATTGTAGGGTGGCGATCTTAATCGCGTTTATCCCACAATATCGGCCATTAGTGTTCTAATAATGTACATATTTCCTAGTTTTTGTCCACTTTGTGTGTAGAATACACAGATTACACATTTGGTCTAATCTCATTGTGATATGTGGAATTTGTTTAATATGAGTTTAGATGTGAAGTGAATAAAAAAAAAACAACTCCCTTTCTGTGACCATTTCAATTCTGTGTAGCATAATCCACAAATTATATTTGTGTAGACCTCAGTGCATGCTGTGATAAAGTTATTGTTGTCATTTAGCAAATCATTGTGATATACATTATTACAGTTTTATCCAAAGCCCTGATATAAATAATGTATGGACAACTTTCGACAAATACTAATAAGAACTGTAAATTGCTGCTCCTGTCTTTGGCTCATCAACAAAATCGATATCATGACAGCTGTCCCGAGTTTTTCAGACTCCTGGATGGCAAATTTTCTTAGCTAAAAGGTATTGAGCAATAGACATAGAAAGGGCGTATATTTCACTGACTAACTAGACAGTATCGCTGTATTCCTATTTATATAATTTCACAATTCCTTTTACCACGTCTATTCCCCATTCTCCAGCTAAAACGTATGACTGTAAATTTACCTAAATTCAATAAAGTTTCTAAATTGTATAAAATAGAGGTATCTGATTGTGTGGGGTTCATGTGAATTTCCCTAAAGGATATGCACACCTTTGAACCAAAATGTTCTTTTTAATAAATCAATGATTTAAGTGATATAAACTAAAGTTTGGCTAAAGGATAACTAAATTTTGATTGGTTTTGGGTCCCATCACTGAGACCCCCATGAAACACTGAAACTGTAAAGGATTTGCCAGACACAGGTTCTGTGTCGACGCCCGTGGGCAATCAGTCTGCACCTGCTCCTATGTCTGTGAGACTAACTCCATCTTCCACCACTTAGGATGGAAGGCTTAGGAGTGGGAGAGCCTATCACAGCCTGGCCAGACGGAGCTAGCTCCCGCCCTCTGTCTATTTATACCTGCCTTTCCTGTTCCTCCTTTGCCTGTGATTCTTCTATGCTTGCTTCCTGGCTTGCTGCTGCTTGTACTTTTGATCCTCTGCTTGTTATTGACCTTGGCTTTCTGACCACTCTCCTGCTCAGCGTTTTGTACCTCGCTCTCTCCTGGTTTGACTCGGCTCGTTCACCACTCTTGTTGCTCACGGTGTTCCGTGGGCAGCTGCCCCGTTTCCCTAGCTTCTGTGTACCCCTGTCTGTTTTGTCTGTCTTGCACTTACTGAGCGTAGGGACCGTCGCCCAGTTGTACCCCGTCGCTTAGGACGGGTCATTGCAAGTAGGCAGGGACTGAGTGGCGGGTAGATTAGGGCTCACCTGTCTGTCTCCCTACCCTGTCATTACAGAAACAAAGCATCAGAAGCGCTCGTGAGTGCTGTGCCGCTCGGTTTCTGATCGGCTTTCCTCGGAAAGCCGGATGAGTGGTGTATGGTCTCATAGACTTTCCATTGAGCCTGTACACCGCTCCAAGGACAGCCGATCAGAAACTTTTAGTGATTGGTGGGGGTCTCAGTGGTTGACAAAAAAGCTTCTGACAGTTCACTATTACATGGCGAAAGTTTATTAAACATTTAGTTACCCTTTAAAACAACTTTTAAATTGACTTTAATTAATTTTTTTTACAGGATACAGCTTCTATGTATCCTGTATACACAGAAGCTTTATCGTTCTGTGAAAGTCGCAGACGTCCGTACAGCTGAGCTAACGGCTCGGCTGAACGCTGTTTCTCCGTGTCTCTGACACACAGGATCCAATAATACTAATTATGCTAATAATGACCACATCTAAGTACATAACCGCTTTAACCAGGGTTTTTCTTCACGCTCTCTTTGTCTATGACATCGACTCTTTTTTTTACAGTGTCATTGCAATAACACTAAAAGGTGTTGAATTTTGTTCGTACAAAGTTTACTGTAGATGGCAAGAATATATAAAACCATCTTCTTCCACATATTTCAGGTTTTGCTGATGTCTATTCTGAGAGTGTTTATTTTCTATACCCAACAGCAGTGATACCATATAAACAGGCCCAATAAATTGTAAACTAAGGATAGAAGGCAATTCCTAAAGCAAAAAAAATGTGTTCTCTGTTGGTATGTGACCTATCGCAATGTTCTGCTTTTTTGTTTTTCATGCTTTCTAATGATTAAGCATAAAGCGTATAATCTTGAGATTTTTATTGCAAACTCTATTGTCATATGACCTCTCATAAGTCAGATATAAAGCTTTTACAATGTGTGTATAAATAAATTTCCATGCGGACAGGTTATACGAACAGATCGTGTTAATTCTGGTGAAATTATGCTGCATAGATGGTTTCCATAATTGCAAACATTTTGCTTTAGATCTTTCCTACTTCTGGTCTGTCGGAAAATTTGCAGTAGACTTTATCCTAAACACTGAAAATTTTCCATTCACAGTACAAATATGTTTTCAGAAACCTCCATATTTTAGAGTAAAGGTGTTGTCTCATTGCAGACAATCCATTTAATATGAGAGGTCCGGCTTCTAGGACAGCTGATTTTTCTAGGGGAAGATTTGGCCAGCTATATATTTACCCTGTAGTGTCTGCTACATGGAAAATATAATATAACTAGAAAAAGTACCCAGCGCTGCCCGGGTATAACGTGTTGGTCTGTCTGTTTGTGTGTTCACTGGATTTGTTCCAAGGGTGCCCAGGATTCTGATCCATGCCCCCATATTTTCTTGGGAAATCGCTTGTAGCCCTATATACCCCAGCAGTTACACACTGTTTATTTGAATTCTAACTTCCTGAATACCTAACCGCTAAACTGGTTGGAAATGGAGCCATAAGAATGTGACAGAGCCTGTTATTTAACAACATTGGCAGTTTTAGTAACAGTTGGCCATAGACTATGGTTGGATCATAATTGAAAACCGCATCATGCATGAAAGCCCACACATTAGCACGCTGAACATGATGTTCTCTATCAGCTTGCTGACTGGCCTGTGTACGAGCAGGAGTCTCTGCGCTTCTGAGAGCCACCTGCCTGATTTGTTGCTGAGAAAGCCAGAGTTTGCTGAGGAGTTTCAGCAGCTCGATCAGCAGTATGACGCATTTGATCAGCTTGCAGTTGGGCAAGAGGAGTCCCTGCAGCGAGTAATGCAGCTTTCCTCCTGGCCATCAGTAATCTGATTGGTTGCTATAAGTAACCGCTCCCCTGTACCTTCCCATTTAGGATTATCTTGTAAAGTGCACTACCTGCTACTGCCAGATAAAAACATCTTTACTATAAAAGCGAATGTCTGTATTTGCTTTTATAGTATTGGATCATGATCATGTGATAATGGCTGATAACAGAGAACAGCAAGGTCGGGACATTTACGAAAACATTCCTGAATACCCAACGTACCTATGTGCCAAATTTGGGGTCAAATAGTTCAGGTGTGTGGATGCCTATAGAGGACGACAAACAGACATTTGCTATAATGGCTGATAACCGAGAACAACGGCAAGGTTGGGACATTTACAAAAACCTTCCTAGACACCCGATGTACCTATGTGCCAAATTTGAGGTCAAATGGTTCAGGCGTTTTGATGCCTATAGAGGACAGACAGACAGACAGACAGATATTCACTTTTATAATATAGAATAGTAGAGTTCCCCGGCTTCACACTGGTCCATTTGTTTGTTGTTTGTGTGTGTGGTTAAAAACTTAATTTCCTACTGATATGAAGCCAACATATCCAATAAAGTCAAAGTGCAAGGTTCCTTTTTGGAGGCATGACTGGTCTGAAAGAGTTTCAATTTATGAGAATGCCCAAATCCAGTATAGGTTCAGTTCGTTCACGGCGAGCAACACGTAGATTAAAAAAAATAGCTTGTTTGTTCCGGAAACCTGTAAATCCGTCTCGCGGGAAAAAGACGCCTCCGCTTCCCATTGAAATCAATGGGAGGCATTTTAGGGCCGTTTTTGACGAGTTTTGCGGCGCCGTTTCCAAGGCAAAAAAACTCGCCTAATTTGGAGCTTCTTTTGAGGCTTCTTTTCAGCCATTTTTTGAGGCGTTTTTCATAGTGTTTAATGGAAAATCAGCTCTAAAAAGTACTACTTTTTACGGAGCGTCTTTATACGGATGCCGCATATGAACTAAATGCTGTTTTTCCAATTGATTTCAATGGGCAGATGTTTGTAAGCGTTCAGCTTCCGTTTTTTCAGGCGTTTTTCGAGGCGTAAGAATGAAGTACCTGCGAGCTTCTATTGGTTAATACAGGTCATCTGATGTTATATGAAGGTCCTTGATGTGGAAGCCAGTGGTGTCCTATCTGCTTTTGTGAATATGTCAAGAATGGTAGGTCCAGTATAAACCTTCGGACGTGCGTGATTTACTTATGTGACCAATTTGGTGCAGATTTGTCCAGTCGTTTGGCCGTGCATAAAGAGCATGCAACAAACGACAGGCAGCAGAAATGTGTGTGTGTGTGTGTATATATATATATATATATATATGTGTATATATATATATATATGTGTGTGTGTATATATATACATACATACATACATACACACACACATATTACGGCAGACACTCAGATGAATGGCTGTCCATGTAGTACATGGATGGTCCTAGTCCACCAAAGTGAGAGTTGCTGCTTGTTAGTGGCTCTCCGCACTGGCGCATGGAGGGGCCACTCCCCCTCCTCTTTGATATCCATTTTCTCTAATTGGATATATGGACAGGGGCTAACCAGAATAGGACAACCCCTTTAAATAGCCCAGAATCCTTGTCCGATGAAGAAAACAAGTAGAACTGGTTTTGAAATAAAGCAACATTTCCACTTTGAAAATCGTTTTGTAGTCCATATCTAGATATAATCTTAATAAAATTACTAATTTTGCAGATATGTCACTTTACTTAACTATTTATGATCCGTAGCTACAATATGTAGGAAAGCTGCAATCTGATTTCTGTTAGTTGGTACTAGAAGCAATCCACACTCTTCCTATAGACACACTTAGCTGGGCGACTATAATAGATTGGTATGCATGCTGCATGCTGGGAGTTGTTTATTTTCTACATCAGATTACATGAAAAATTACACTTCTCAGAACGAATATAAACAGAGCATACTCTGTACAGACACTGAACCAGCAGGGGTTCCTCTTAGTTATTAGTTCATAAGACTAGAATTTTGAATGCAGCTTCAGATAAGTATAGACTATAAGGGCTCAATCAGACGAACGTGATTAACGTTCGTGTGCTGCGCATGGAAATCACGCGCAGCACATGGACCCATTGATTTTAATTGGGCCGTTCACACATGCGTGAGTTTTCACGCAGCGAGAGTCCGTTGCATGTCCTATATTGGTGCGTTTTCCCGCACCTATGCGCCCATTGAAGTCAATGGGTGCGTGAAATCCACAAACCGCACACGGATGCACATCCGTGTGCAGTGCGTGATTTACACATCAATTCAATTGAATATAATATTTTTTTTTAAAAAGATGTGCTTTGCGAGTGCGTGTATAACGCATGCCACTCACAAAGCACACTGATGCATAACGCAACACACACGGACCAGATTCACACGCGTTTTTCACGCACATGAATATGATACGCTCATGTGAATGTAGCCTAATACACTCCGGACCAGTATGATAAATTGAGTAACATATTTACAAAATTTATGAAAATTTTTAAAAGTAAAAGTTGAAATAATCTAATAAGAGTAGATCAGATATAAAAATGTCAAATCTGTATGAAGTTATATGTTCTGCGGTTTCCTTCCACATTCTAAAAACATATTGGGGACAATGACTTTAATGAGTGATTGATTATAGTCTGTTTGCACTATGTTAGCATTGGGAAATAAATACTAAAATAGATACAATATTAGCACATAATCAAATTATTTTTTTAGATGAGAAGTGTTTTTTTGTATAAGTAAATAAAATATTCACTTATATGTCCTGTCAACATTTCCGCTCCCACTGGGCACTGTATATGATGTGTCCTTGTGACTTGTCTTTAGACCTGAGGTGACCTGTGGACATTAAGGGCTGGATAGTGACGTGTCCTTTTGGGGAAAAAAATATAGAGCAGACACAAGATACACATTGCCATGATTGTTGTAGAGATGATCCCCCAACCACCCATTCTGTTGACACATGCTCTTTAAAAGTCTTTGCAGAAATGGTTTTATTTTTCCATATATTTAAGATTTGGTTCCTTTTGTCTTCTCCTTCCGTTACTACAATGAAAGTGTCCATCCTGATCAGAACATTCCTGACACCATTTCGGTGTCTGCTCATTTCTCATCATAATGTCTTGATGCTCCAAATCAGCTTAAAAGTATAAAAAAAAAACAACAAATGTCCGAACAATATGTTCTTGTTGATCATTTATACGTAACTGGACTTGAGTTAGTACTTCCTTTACCTCTATGTAAGCTGGAAAAGGTTAAGGCCCCATGCACACGACCGTGCCCGCAATCACGGCCCGCAAAATGCAAAAGAACGGACATTTTCCATAATTTTCGGTACATTTCTACGGCACGGACACCCATCCGTAGCGCTACGGAAAGGTGCCCGCGTTCAATGAAAGTGAATGAGTCCATTTTTGCGGAGCGCAATTGCGGTCCGCAGAAACTGAGGTTTTTTATAGTCGTGTGCATGGGGCCTTAAACGGGTGCTGATGTTGGGTCATTAGGCTTAGCTCACAGTGGGTGTTTTGAGTTCATCCCAAAAGTGTAAGACTCAGGATTGTTCTGGCCAGTTAAGGTCTTCTACACGAGACTCAACAAATCATTTTGTTCTGAACCTCACTTCATGTATTGTCGTGCTAAAAATTAGAGGAGCCTTCCCCAAAGCAACCCGTTCTAGTAGGGCAGACATTTAATGGACTGACCGAAAGGTGGCATCATAACAGTAACACCATACAAGTCACACTATGGGCTATTCTTCTGTTGTTAGTCTGTGCAGGTTGCATGGCTGTGTGCATGGTGATCTATACCTGTTAGCATTGTTTGTGGCTAAAATGCTAAATTTTAAGCATGTTAAATAATGTAAGAAAATGCATGTGAGATTAAAAAAGTTTCCATCGATTCAAAACATTTAGATCAGACATAAATATCATCTCTCCATTCAAGTATCTTCACATATATGACCAACATATTCCTCGGCACTGTATATAGTATTCTCTCACATTAACCCCTGTCCTGTGGGGCTATACAATCAAATTTAACAATGTTTTCTTGAGAAAACAATAAACCTAAGTATAGTTTTGGAGTGCTGATGGAAGTCTATGCATACTTGGAGTGAATAAGCAGATTACATGTCGCCCTGGTCAGATTCGAACTCATGGCCCAATTGCTATAAGGCAGAAATGCTAGTTACGGAGCCATTAGGTCAAAGTTTCCTCTTTTTCTCTTCTCAGCTGACATTAGGTTGGCTTATTGTCTACAATAGAACGACATTGGGTCACCCGGTCTTCGTCAATGGGAGGGAAACCACAGCCACTTCATGTTAGTGATCCATGCTAGTCCCACTGATAAGACCACCACCATTCAGACATTTATGGCATATCCTGTCCATATACCACATATGCATTTTATTGGAAAACCCATAAATTCTTCTGTGGGCAGCTTATTCCTTTTTTTTAATATTGTGTATAGTCATTGTTCAATGACCAGACCCAATACTGTGAGTGAGAACTCTATTAAACCTGCAGATTGGTTATTATTTGGTATAAAGTTTATCTAAAGGGGTTAAATTAACAAAAGGTTGAGGGACTGCTGCATTATATATATATGGAAAATCCTGTTAGAAAGAATCTGGCTGTGACTTTACGTCTGCTGCTTGAAGTAAACAGTACAGACCTTCTCCTCCCTTTCTCTCTATTCCCCCCCCCCCCCCTCGTCGTCTCCTGGCTATTCCCTGCCTCCCTCCCTCCTTAGTCAGTTTTACTCATGTGTTTCTGTTTAAGAACTGCAGTGCAAATGAATATGATTGGCGTCTACAGTCCCCTCTTGACTTCCAGCTGGAGTCATACGAGAAAGCACTTTTCCTTGCAGTGTAGAGCCGTTTACTTTCTCTATTAGTTTACATGGGGTTTTAGCTGCAATTTCACTCTAGTCACTTGTTTTTTTTCTAAATCCTTGCTGGTCAAACTATAAAGAATTGAACCAGCTCCGACATGAAGCCCTGTGATTGATTGTCCATCTTTCTCCAACATTTATTTTTTTTCTCCTTTTTTTCTTTTTCCATCAAATGTTCCTCCGTGCTCTTTTTTCAAGGGCCAGAAAGGGAGACATCTATATGGCCAGCCCTTTGGACCTATGCTGCAAGCCAAGATTGTGTTCTTATTGGCTAAAATCTGTTGACAAGTTGGCCTATCATGAATCGGATGGACGTAGGTCGCTCTCGAGGGACGATGTCTGGAAGGTGGCTTACGGCTTGCTTTTTCCCATCCCCAGGTGCTGATGGCAACTCTGAACCCATGATCCTGGAACAATATGTTGTGGTGTCCAACTATGAGAAGCAAGAAAACTCGGAGATCAGTCTGAAAGCTGGGGAGATCGTGGATGTCATAGAGAAAAATGAAAGCGGTGAGACACCTTTTGTATTATTTTTGTAATATTTTTGTCTTTTATTCTTACAACTGCGTCCTGTGCTCCCCTCCCATCCGCAGGGTTGTACATTAACTACATCTGGTACTGAACTTGGCTCAGGAGGTAAAACGTTTCCCCAGTTGATTTGGGCTCGGAGCCAAAAATATTGCCTTGCTTCGTAAGAATGTCTCCTATGCCTTATGTATGGATGAGTAATATCACTGTTTTAAGTATAGGGGCACAATCTACATGTTTTTGTATGGGTGTCATTTGTCAACTGAGACAGCTGTAAAAGTTTTATTCATTATCAAGCAATTAATAGTTAACCATGTTTCTCTTTTTCCCCCCTCTTACGCAAGCAACCTAAGAGCCAGGCATTGTGTGACTGTTTCTGAATTGTGCAGCCACACATTGCAGGACCCTTGAGCTACGTGTATTGGATGGGAGGCTCTATGAAGTCAAACTGGATAGCTGTCATTTTTGGCACACACCATACAAGTTTCTTTTCCATTCAAGACCTGCAAAACTTATTCATACATCACAAATTTAGGTCTTATTTTTGTTACTTGTTTATTGCTACTCTATTATAGGTCTCCTAGTAAATGAAAAAGTAAGCTTCTCAATGATTGGCTGGTATTGTGTATTGACAACCATAGTGACATAAGCAAACCGTGAAGTTGTTCCGGCTGAGCATTTAGTTAATACCATGTGTGTTTACATTCTGGCTGCTTGGTTTTTAGTTTTGCAAGTATCCCGTATCCCTTTATACCATGGACTGTACATTTGTATTAGGCTTTGTTGCTACATGCTGCTGAGCGGTCTCATTGTGCACATTGCAGGCTAGTCTCCAGAACTCCTGTAAATGTGGCTGTCTGGGAGAACATTTCAACGATCAGTTATTCTTTCTGCGGTTGGGATAGAAGCAGTGGGTGGAGACCTGAAATCAAAGTGTCAGCAACCGTTTCTGCTGCCTGGGTTGGTAAAAAAAATATATATTTTAGGAAGAAGGCATTGGCAATTTGTTCCATACACCATGAGCCAGTAATGTTTGAGATTTTGCTACCGCAATGGAGAATTCCAGAAATCGTGCTAGTTTATATGTGGTCCTGCCGAGCCTATGATAGTCCATCATGCTTTTTTTGACGTATTATTATTTAAGTCCATTTACTTTCTTATAATTGTATACTTGTGCTTCCTATATGACTCTGCAATAATGTGTAGATATTCTATTAGCAATATTAAACAGGACTTTAAAGGGATTTAGGTAAATAATGCTGTGCTTATTGGGCAAGTGCTATTTATTCATTGCTCTATGTGATACGGCAGCCATTTTGGCCTAGTGTATGTAAACACACACTGCTCCCCTCCCCCTGCAGCCTCAATCACTGAGATCAACCCTAAAGAACCAAATTTTAGCATAGTCAATATTAGAAAGTTTGGTTGACACATGGTGGTTGTGATGAGAAAGGAGCCCCACCTCTACCTCATCCCTAAAACTGCTCTCTAGGGGAAGGATGTGGAGCACTATAAAAATAAAATCCAGCGTGCCATAAAAACGTTAACATTTTTTTAAAGGGTTTGTCTCAGCTAGGCATTGGTGGCATATTGCTATTATATACCTAAAAATCCTAATAATTTAGGTCTTTCCGCTGTGACCCCAAATATCGCTAGAATGAAGTGGCAGCTCTGTTCGGCTTTATCCAGCCATTGACTATAATTACCCGAACGTGTGGTCTCTGAAGGATGCCAGTTGGAGCAAACCGTAAAAAAACTAGCACAGGGCTTTCCTCGCACTACTGCCGCTTTGCTCTAATGATCGATGTGGGTAACAGTGGCCACTGATTGGAGTTTTGTGCTTTGCTCTAATGATCGATGTGGGTAACAGTGGCCACTGATTGGAGTTAAGTGGCATATCCTATATACCCCATGGAGTTCTCCATATGGGGTATTATATGTAAACAAACAATTCAACCTTTTGGGGCTGCTGTCTCTACAGTATTGGATTAGGTATCTTCGATGCACAGATGAAACTATTATTATGAGGCTCACTCTACAGCTATACAGAACATGTGCATGTCTTTTTGTTTTTCAATTGCATTATATGCATACACAGAACTTTCTATCAATTATGACTTCGATTATTTGTGAATTCACCAAAAACAAATCATAGACGCCAGTGGTAAGTAATTTTCCCTAAAGTCCGCTTCAAAAGGGGTTGCCTACTGTCGTGTTAAAGGCCACACAATCATGGCAGAAGAAGGGCTGCCAGAAGATCCTTTTGTTCTGTGGTGGACCAGTCCAACTCTCTGTTGAAGGTCAAACAGATGCTACTATATAAATGCATGGTGTTATAGTGTCACAGCAATTCTATCTTTGTAACAAAACATAATGAAAGTCTGCCAAGTACCTTAGGGCCCTTTTACACAGGCCAATTATTGGGCAAAAATGCGTTCACGGAACGATCTTTCCCGATTATTGGCCTGTGTAAAGGAAGGGCAACAATCAGCCGATGAAAGAACAAACGCTCATTCGTCGGGTGATTGTATCGTTTTAAATGCAGGAAACATTATCGTTGTCGGCTGCACATCTCCCTGTGTAAACAGGGTGGCGTGATGCCGACAAGATAGAAATGTATGGGGACGAGCGAGTGTAGATGAGCGTTCGTCCCCTTACTAGCTATTTGTGAAAGGAACAAATAAGCGCCATCAACGTGCTGTCTCTTTTATCTACGTTCGTTTACACGGCCCACGTCAGGCCGTGTAAGACCACCTTAATTAACAATTCAGTTATATCAACAAATGCTGCGGTGGCCAAACAGTAGATTCCATCATCTACAAGTAAACCTCAGAGTGGGGACAAGTAGACCTCATGGTTCCGACCACCGTGTTTAATAATTTGCAGTATTATCCTCAGAGCTCCACATGTGCCTATCCCTCTTTAATTGTATACTAGTGGCACTTTGTAATCACCTTTCTTACTACAGTTTGTTTTGTAAGTGGCGCATGAGCTACTAAATGTCTATACACTTTGACGTCACACAAGCGTCCTGACATGTGTAGACTGACACGTGTAGGTTGTACACGTGTGTATCTCCCCCTTCCCTGTAGTACAGGTCCTCACACATCACTTACTACTTATCTCCACTTCTTCATGGCTCTCCCACTTCCTCCCTGTCTCCAGTGGGATTGTGTTTCACATGCTGGGCAGCAGATAGTGTGTCTCAGTAGCAGACAGTGTGTTATTACAACACTACCTTAGACCTTGTAATAGAGGGGCATGCAGGCAGCTGTGAATATAGGCAATGCCTGTGAGAGGGGAGAGGAGTCACGGTAACTGTAGTCCTGTACATGGTAATGTCACCCATAGAAAGACCTACAAAAATAAAAACAGAGCTCCAAAGAGCCGGGCAACATAATGAAAATGAAAAATAATTACTTCAGCGCTATGGTGGCATCACCTGGTGAGCATTCAGGTAATTTTCTGCTTTTTTCATAAACTCAAACCCTTATATAGAATCAGTCATGTACTTGCTTAGTTTAGTATACATTGGGGGCATATGCTCATAGTGCCCAAAGTAGCAGTGGTAGCTACTACACAGTTGCCCCCCAGACAACTTTACTATGTTCTGTCTCTGTTTACCCTGCCTGTGATGCCTAGTACTAAGCTAACGCAGAAGAGCTGTAAACACGAGGAACGCTGCTTGTTGTATCCAGGCAATTACATTGTGTTGGAATATTGTCTATTACTCCACCTTTCTTACAGTACAGAGAAGGTAAACCAGAACACAATATAATGGCATGTTTTCACTAGTTCCTCCATTATATCTACAGACAAAGCACATTCCTCAATGTTTACTGGTCCACTGTCTGGATCATTACTGGTGTCCCAGCTGAGGCGTTCATTTCTATACTTGGTGCGCTAGTGGATGTTTAGCACTTAAACAAGTCTGAAGAATTAAACAAGACTTAAGCCAGAAAATTATATCCCTTCTCTGCACAGACTCCCCTGTCTCGAAGGCGTGCTTTTTTGTGTGGTGGTCTCAAAATCTTAAGATTTGTGTAACTGTATCTGTTTTGAAAGGGCTCTTCCAGATTTATAGTGTCAGATTTTCTCATTGTAAGGCCTTTTCGCCATGTTTATGCTTTGAATTTAACCATGAGGTTATTGACTCTGCAGCAGCAACTGGATTTTAAACAATGGTCATTGCGTTGAGTTCAAAATGACACGGATTTACTTGGCTGCAGATTCCTCCAAAGAACTCTAAAAATTAAACTTCTTCTTTGTTAATCAAATTCCTGGCAGATGTGAAACATTCTGAAAGATAAAGTCACATAAAGTAGGCCAAGTAAAAACCACAGAGTCCACCCAAACAAAATAAAAAATGCATGTTACAATCCGAAAACTAGTGGACTCTCCGAGCTGGAATGCTGTACTAAGAAAACCTTACGAATTATATTATGAAATATTTTTTTACTATGAGAGACTATGTTACCAGGTTTATGCTGCCCTATCTGAGGGCAGTATAAAGTAGTTCCCAAGACCCTACTGGGTCACTTATTTAGTAGTTTTCATAATTTCCCTGTTTATCCGCTGCAGCGTGAGCCGAGCCCAGAGTCCTCTCAATGATGTGCTCACGCTCAGGAGTCCTCGCTGTTCATGAGCTGTGACTCCCCTCACCCAAAACCCGGTGATTGGCAGCTTTCTTCCCATTTGTAGTATAGTGAGAAAGCTGTCAATCCGCAGTGGGATGTTGGGGAGAGTCTCCGCTCATGAATACGCTTGGCTTGTGCTGCAGGAGATAATCAGGGATTTTATGAAAACTACTGAATATTACAAAGTAAGTGGCCCAGTGCTGGACTCAAGGTCCCTGGCACTACTTTATGCTGCCCTCAGATAGGGCAGCATAAACCTGGTGAGAGATTACTTTTAACTTCTTCCACCTTGATAACTATTAATTAAGTGTTTAGCAAGAATCATCTTTACTGGTAGCACTTGTATTCAGAATCCTTGAAAGGAGATTTCCACCTATGGAGTGTCAGCAATAAAGTCCTATTCTCACTTAGAGAAAGTCATTTTGATCTCTACACGTATGGTTTGCAGAAGTGAACATTCAGTCACTACTTGTCCAGGGGTGTAGAAGTTTTGATAACATGTGGTACCTGAAGCCTAAAGGGCCCCACATGATCAGACAAATTCTATAAATGCATCATAGTTCGGGGGCCCTGTTACATATTTTGTGCTTCAAGTTACCCCTCTTTACTTCTCCAACAGGATGCTATATGAATTTTCACTTTATTTGGTAGAATGCTGGCATTTGAGACAATTTTGCTTTTCTCTATGCACCTCTAGTCAGCGAGAGGTAACAACGTTATCACTTAACAGGGATGGGGAGAAGGCTGTGTATGTGTATTGGGGGCTTAAGCCATACACATTAGATAAGTCATCCACACCTGACTATTTCAGTAAGATCGACTATCTAATGTGATTGGGGGCCTCACAACCTGTTGAGGGAAAGTAGGATTGGGCATGTTGGATTTTGATATGCCGCTCCTTTGTTCCCGCGAGCGATAAGTCGCTGCCAGAGTTGTCTGGCTGTGGTTTATTCCTCTCTGTCCGTCCATTAAAAATAACATGGACGCTCGGCAGAGCCTGCATGTTTATTGTGGAGTTGGGAATTATAGGTATCGGCAGAACAAATGTTCGGCCGACAGCGATTTCATATGTATGACCAGCTACAGAGGGAGCTCACTACTACAAATCATGTGAGTAATGTTTCAGACGACCATAATGTGACCACATATTAAGTATTGTGGCCGTAATATGGACGATATAATGTGGCCACATTATGGCTGTATAAAACGGGCCTTAAAGAGGATCTGTCACCAGTTTATTAATGCCCTATCTCCTAACTAATCTAATAGGCGCTATGATGCTGATAACTACACTGCCATTTAAAAAAAAAAACAAAAAAAAAACGTTTATTTGCAAAGTTATGAGCATTTTTGTAAATCTAATATTCAAATAAGAGGTGACTCTTTCTTTTCACTCTGGGCGGTATAATGTTTTCTGTATGACGCTGTCCAATCATACAGCTTCTCCCCCTTCCCTGTCCAGCTGCACAGCCTGATTACTTAGAATACAGCTTCCATTCCCGACTGTGCTTGTTTTCAACTGGTGAAACCTCCGGTTGTCTCAGAGCTAGAACTGTGGATCTCATCTTTCATATGACACCAGAACCACTGTTCTAGGTGGTCCATAGCCCGAGATATGGTTGTTTTGAAGTGATCGCCCTTCCCTCCATCACCCAGTCTCTCACACTGTGTGAAGCAGCTTCATACTAATAGGACGGCGTCAGAGGCTGTGAGGAGCCTTTTTGACTGTCGGAGACTGTGATATTTGGATTGGCCAACTGGTTAATGGCGAAGACAGAGTGCAATGAACCTTTCTAAGGAAGATGCCTGCAAATAAATCAAGAAAAGCAAAATAATCTTTCAATGCATAACAAAACAACTTATGAGACAGCCATAAGCTTTGGGCATTCAGGTCAGTTTTCTATGGAATGTTCCCAGATCTGAAATTAATGTATATTTGTCACCATTAAATAAAAAGTATACAAAAGTATACATGCATGCATACATACATCAACTATTTCACTAGTAGGGCAAAGTATTTTATTTTGGTGTCAAATTCCAAATTAAAGCGGATCTGTCACTAGTTTAGTAATGAACTATCTCCTACCTAATCTAATAGGCGCTGTCACACTGATAATGCTAGTGAAAATTGTATCCAAAAATTATTTTAAAAGTTATGAGCTTTTTTTCTAAATATGTAAATGAGCCTATACTTGACAAATGGGTGTCAACAGCAGCGATTCTCCGGAGGTGGAGCAGTATTATTTGTAGATTTGTTAGAAATACACAGTGCTGTGTATAATCCGGTCAGCAGAACCAGTATAGCTAGAACCCAATCATTGTTTTGACTGGCCTAGTGTATAATGAAAAGTGTTTTATGTGTTTGAACGTGAATGTTTTTGTGTGTTTTTTTTAGAACTTGAAGGATTTTGTTGACATACTGAAGCTGAATAATAACCAGCATTCCAGTATTTTGCAATAGTCATGTGCTGGATTGCATATATTCTGCCTGACGGAAACAGGACAGAATAAATTAGGAACATGCTTCTCCTTTTTTTTTTTTTTTTTGTAAAAAAAATATTCGGGTGAACGCTGTTTACTGTTAAAGCCGCCCCCAGCCTCATCTGTCAAGAATGGAAAGGCATTATGAATTACAAGAGGCGGTAGCCTAGCTCACTACTTTGTTTAATGAGCCTGTCTGTAAAAGAACGTGTCCGATTGATGGGCTTCATAAAAACGTAGTAAGGCAATGTTCACGGTTGCATCGGAGGCTCCACCGCCATTTCTGGCACATTTAACGGGCAGAAAAGCGATGCATGCAGCGCTATTTTTTGCCGTCAAAGCGTCCGGCAACATGATGGAACCCCAACGGACCCCACTGTAAGTCATTGGGATCTGTCAGGCACCATTAGTGTCTGTCGTTCGACGGATCCGTCACTGTCTTGGCTTTCATTATAAACGAAAACACAATGCAGATCTGAACAGAACCTGAGTAGGTAAGTATCATTCAGCAATTTTTACTGTTGGGCAGGGAATATAAGGCTTTTATCCTTACAAATAAGGAAGCCTAAGCATGTTTTTAGAGTATGCTGCAAAATAGAAATTGCCACACAAAATGGGGAAAGCTCTATGCAAATATTGAGTTCATACCCATGGCCCCAGTTTTAACCGACCTTGAAGCTCAATAAATGACCTGACAAGTGGAACAGATTTCCATAGGTTGGATGTGATCCCTATGTTACCATACTTTAGCTGCACAAATGTTTTTTTTAGCACATTATCTATGCATCTATAGCCAACTTTAACTTCTGTTTTCTACAATTCGTAAATCCGGTCCATATCCAAGTGTTTTCGAAATACCCTCCAGGAAATAAAACTTTGCCAAACTAGGCAATACTTGTTCCTACAGGAGATATGGAGGCACAATGGGGTCCATCCAGAATAAGAGAATTTGAGTATGTTCTAAAGCAGTGGCTTAACAGTTTCGAATGACTGTCATATCTCAGGAAGGTAGAGGCTTTATGGTCTCAATTTGTAACTCATTTCAGAATAAAGGGTCCTGAAGGAGTGTTTATTTGGACCTTGTTTAGATACTCCCCCTTTTTCTCTGGTTTTACTCACAGCAGGACCAAGAGGTTGCTACAGCCTTCTAACCTTTCTTATTGCTGTGCCTTTTAGTTAGTACAACATATACAGGTGAGAAGATTTATTTTAATTTCTTAATGTATTTCTGTTGATACCAATGATGCTGTCCCATGAAGCACCTGTGTATTTTGTCTACTGCTCTCAGTAACAACAACTTAATTTTTTTCACAACCTGCAAGTACGGATGTTTTTGCCTTTTTACATACCACGGTTTTCTTTTTTAATGTAAATGTCTTGTATATTATGAATTAGTTATGGAATCCCCACTGTTCGCTACCAACTACTATTTATTGTGGGCTTGCCAATAATTACTTAACACCACCCACTGTCCTCCCTTCCTGTGCCCTGGAAAATTGGCTCAGACATTCTACCGTACTGAATACACAACATGCTCATTACTATAGCATCAACAAGAACTGCCAGTCATAACACTACTCCGGCAGTTGGGAACATGACGGTGTTTTGCCTGGAGTTATTGAAGACGCCATTGTACTTGGGCATCCTCCCATTCTCCTGGTAATTCATGTTGTAAAGCACAATATGTTTTGTAAATGGAAGTATTGCTGAATAAGCAACAGCAGAAAACAATCCTGTCTTGATAAAATGTTTGGCTTTTGCTGCCAAAGAAAATTTTTCTCTTAAACTGTGTAACCTGGACCCAGGCTTCTATGCCACCATTTATATCGACAGCCTAAAAATTATGTTTTTGCCAGACCTTGAACATGCTCTGTAGCATTCAAGACGTCAGCTGAATGAGTAACTTTTACAGCTTTACTGATTCAAGAACTGCAACCATTTTCTTTGTCCTTCTTTTCCCTTTTCTATTGCACATACAGGGGTGGAATGGGGTGTAAGTGGTTTTCTGGAGCACCAGTTACATAGTTTGATAAAGTTGAAAAAAAAACATAGGTCCATCAAGTCCAACCTTTAATCTTACCGTGTTGATCCAGAGGAAGGCAAATACCCCCATGAGGTTGATGGCAATTGCCTCATTTTGGGGAAAATGTCTCCAGGACTCCGAATATGATAATCCAAATAAACCTCTGAATCAACATCCCATCTCCAAAATCTAGTACTCATAACTTGTAATATTATATTTTTTCAAGAAAGACATCAAGACCCTTCTTGAACTTGTTCAATGTATCAACTGTAACAACATCCTGTGGCAGGGAGTTCCATAGTGCCACTTCTCTCACAGCAAAGAATCCAAAGTCTGTGATGATGGTGAAAACTTTTTTTCATCTAGACGTAGAGGATGCTCCCTTGTCGTTGTTACAGGCCTAGGTGTAAAAAGATCATTAGACAGATCTCTGTATTGTCGAATTATATATTTGTACATTGTAATCGCCCCTAAGTCATCTATATTCTAAACTGAATAGCCACAAGTTTGATAACCTTTCTTGGTACTGTAATCCACCCAGTCCCTTAATTACCTTGGTCGCCCTACTTTGCACCCGTTGTAGTTCAGCCATATCCTTTTTATACACAGATGCCCAATATTGTACACAATATTCCTTGTGTGGTCTGACTAGTGATTTGTATAGAGGCAAAACTATATTCTTGTCCTGAGCATTTTTGCCTCCTTTGATACATCCCATGATTTTAAGTGCTTCAGCAGCAGTTGCCTGGCACTGGTTGCTAAAGTTACACTTACTGTCCACCATCGTTCCAAAGTCTTTTTCAGTAGCAGTTTTACCCAGAGTTTTACCACCTAATACATAATTGTAGAATTATGTAGAAGGTGGGGGCACAAGTTGCGGCTTCAAGCCCACCCCCCCCCCCCCAGAAAAAACTGCTGCTTTTGTTTTATTCTTTTATTTGTTAAATCAATTGGACACTTTATTTGATTTGCTGTTAATGCTCTTGGTGCCATTGTATGATGAGGTGAAAGATGGAGCTGCTAGAGTTTGCAAACCCTTCCACAGATATGCGGTAAGGAGGGCAGACAGCTCTGCATTAAGATGGAATGATAGTCTAATCGGCTGCTATCACTGAACTTCAGGGATCGAGGCTTGGGGTCTTATTCTGCACCCCTTGTCTTGGGCACCAGGAGAGCTTGCCCCATGCATGCTTATATGGCGGGCACATTTATATAAGCTCTCTAGAATGTGATTATGTTGCAGAGAATGCTGGTTTGTAAGCTCATCAACAGGCAAGCCTGACAATTACGTATAATCTCTCTAATTACCTTGACCATTCTTCCTGTTCTATGTTCAAACATGAAAATCTGATGAGAAATAGCAATAAATCTTGTATTGTCTGGAAATTTCCGCATGACACACACTATAGAGTCTAGCTGCTTTTTATCTGTTGAATGTTACCCTTTAGTGGTTTATTTTTTTACATTTTATTCTTTGCTGTGTACTGTTTTCTTGTTCTGCCATTTTTCAAATGTTGACGTAGGAAATGGCTATGCTTTTAGCCATCATGGGAGTATGCATGTCAGACATTTGTCAAGGGTTGTCCATGAGGAGAACAAACACTCTAGAATGTACTGTTAGACTTTGTCTGAACTTTTGCTCTCCAGAGAACTGCTCTTTGATAATTAAATGAAAGATTGAGACAAAAAAAAAATACAAAAATGTATTCAGGTTCTGTGACCTTGTAGCTGCCTAAAGACAGAGGACTCCAAACTGCAGCCATCACCAAAAAGTTCATATCAGGCCAGTACGTGTCTTGAGCAGATGATTTTATTAATATGCAAGTCCATCTTATTAGATGCTGGGAAAGGCGTGTTTTTGGGGACAATTAGAATTGATATTAAAGCGGATCTGTCACTAGTTTATTAATTCCCTATCTCCTAACTAACTTAACCGGTTCCCGACCACTGGCTGTGTATTTATGGCCAGCGGTCAGGGTCATTAAAACCCGCATCATAGACTATTTACAGGGCGGGTTTTAGCTTGCTGCCCGAGTGATCCGGCTGCTGAGTGTCGGGTCTCCGGCAGTCAGTGACAGCCGGGGACCCTGAGGAGAAGATAGAAGCAGATTTCACTGCTTCTATCTTCTGTGATCTCTTCTACATAGCGCTCAATGAGCACTGTGTATAGAATGCCTCTATTGGTCCCAGTGATCATGTGACTGGTCACATGAGCGATGAGTGCCGTTAGTGGCAGGCTGCAGCTGGGTCTTACTAGCACAGCCCTATTCGTGGCAATAGTCAATATATGAGGGCTGATTTTCCCTGTAACTGGGGCTGCTGTGCTGCCCCAGTTACAGTGGAAAAACATGGTGTAAGAGAAGAAAGTAAAAAAAAAAAAGCCCCCAAACGTCTTTTCTGGGCTTTGAGGTATAGACCATAATAATAAAAAAATGAAATAAAGTGCAAAAAAATGTAATAATAATACACATAAAATACCCACCCCAAAAAAACGTTCCCCCCTCCAATCATTTTCGTAACGCTAGTCCTGAGCCAATTACCCTAAAATAGACATGTATTATATTAACATTTACGGTAGACAATGACAATCATAAGAAAAAGGTCTATTTTAGGGTAAAACTATGTTCTTACCAGAAAAAAAAAAAAAAGGCTAAAAAAGCTGTTTATTTTACTATTATTTTCAAACTTTAAGCTTAATAATTCTAAAATAGCAAAAATGATGTGTATAAAAATTATAAAAAAAGAAACCTGCATTGTCTCCCGGAAAAAAACAACGCAAAAATAACGTCGTTAGCCCAACAAATAAAAAAGTTAGAGCTGTTTATCTAACGAGTGCTCAAAAGGGCTAAACGGTGTCTGGTACTGAAGGATCAAAATGTCCCGGTCCTAATAGGCGCTATAATGCTAATAAATACAGTGTGCAAATAAACGTTTCTGAAAAAAAAAATCAAAGTTATGAGCATTTTTCTAAATATGCCGATTTGGCATATTCACTCTTTTCAGTCTGGCCGGTGTAATGTTTTCTGTATGATGCTCTCCAATCAGCGTCATACAGTTCTCTTCCCAGCCCATCAACACAGCTTGATCATATAGTATACAGCTCCCATTCCCGACTGTTTTTTAAACTGGTGATGCCTCTGGTTGTTTCACAGCTAGAACTGCGATAGTGGTGCCATATGAAAGATTTGAATCTCACCTTCCATATGCCACCTGAGATATGGCTGTTTGAAGTGATCCCCCTTCCCTCCAGCCTCAGTCTCTCGCACTGTGTGAAGCAGCTTCATGCTGATAGGACCACGTCAGAGGCTGTGAGGAGGCTCCACCTCCGGAGAATTGCTGCGGTTACCTCCCACTTGTCTAGTATAGCCTCATTTATATATTTAGAAAAAAACTCATAACTTTTAAAATAACAAATGTTTTGGGACACAATTGTCACTAGCATTATCAGTGTGACAGCACCTTTTAGATTAACCAGGAGATTGGGCATGTCTAATCTAGGGACAAATCCTCTGTAAATATTTTTGTAATTTTAAGCATTTCTTTCCCTGATTTCACTTGCTTTCATTCTTTCTTGGATAATGTGATAAAACGTGGTAGCATGTTCCTTTGTGATAGCTGTCGGCCTAATAAACATTTGGTCAACAGCTATCTCCCTCCACTCCCCCATAAACGTGTACGCTGAACGCTAGGGAGATAAGCTGCTGCCAGACACCTCTGAACTTGCTTATCTCCCGGCGGAACAAAGGATGATGCATGTAGAAATCCATATTGGGGAATTGTCAGGTTGCCTCCATACACATTAGATCATCTGTTGATCCAACAGGTTCAGCTGACATTTATATAATATGAATGGTTAGCTTAACTGTTGCCTAAAGTTGCAGTAAGTTTCACCTCTTCATTAACCGTTAAAGATTCAAGACATATATTTTAAAGATTTTGGATAGTACAGCATAAAACACTGCAGTGTGACCCTGTGTTTCATTTTTGTGGCAAAAAAAGTTGCTGGTGCAGTTTCATCCAATGGTGGCCCACCCAATAGGAAATGATTCTCAGTGCCCACCCTTCATCTTTATGTGGACGTTCCTCTTTTAATTTAATCATAAACGTTATCATTGCACACGCGTGACACCTCATCAATAAGGTCAAATAGGTTATCTGAATCAAATCAAGAAATAGACCCTTTGATTTGGGGCCCATTATTGTGTTAATGCCTGGGCCCACCGGAGGGTACTTTGGGCGCTGGCTCCATCCTAAAGAGAGAGGGCTCCACAATGTTGTCATTAGGATGACATGCAGTAGTCATCTAAAGACCCAATGAACTGAGATAATCACAGAACATAAAAGAGAACAGAATAGAAAGTGATGTTAATGTCCATGTGCACACACTCTTCTGTCCTATTAGAAGAAATAATTATAGATGTATCCGGAAGTGTCTACAAAAATGTCTGCTGTGACTGAAGGAAAAAATTAGGAGATGGGTCCATTACAAAGCCATCAGGAGAGCGTTAGAATATATAGCAAATGCTCCAGCACGGTTATTCAGCTATAAGGATTAAGAGACTATTATGTGAGCCATATCTAGAGAATAGAGAAATGAATTGAAGGAAAGTTGTATAATTTGTACAGTAAATCTTTACGTTTTCGGACATTATTACACAATATGCAGACAATTCTATAAGACCCTTTTTCATTTCGCTCTCCTACTGATGTCAATACAGTTTGCTAAACCTAAAAACAGATGTCCCCTGCTGACTGTTGGATGCATTAAGACTATTGCTAATAATGTTGGAGCCGGCTTGTTTCCCACTGGTGCTAGGAAGAATGCTACGGCTCTAGAGGGTAAATTATTGCAACATAGACTTTATTCTTCACGTGACTATTTCATCTGGAACTATAGATTGCTGTGGAGGCATTTTCTGCAGTCGCTAAGCAAATATGCATTCACATCTGTTGAACAGGCTTTCTCAGGTTAGAAAACAGTGTTCGGCTGTGTTCACATCAGCGTTGCCCTTCCATTGAGGGGTTCCGTCGGGTTAACCCCTCAACCGAAAGGCAAACGGAAACCTTAGCTTCCGTTTGCATCACCATTGATCTCAATGGTGACGGAAACATTGCTAAAGGTTTCCGCTTGTCCCCGTTGTGACAGGATTCACTTGACTTTTGTCTACTGCGCTGTTGGTTCCGTCAAGAACAACTGAATCCTGTCACAACGGTGACAAGCGGAAACCTTTAGCAACGTTTCCGTCACCATTGAGATCAATGGTGAGGGAAACTAAAAGCTAAGGTTTCAGTTTGCCTTTCCGTTGAGGGGCCAACCCGACAGAAACCCCTGACTGAACCCCTCAATGGAATGGTAACGCTGATGTGAACAGGCCCTGAAAATAGGTCTTGGTCCCAACTCATTATGGGAATGTATTGGAAAAGAATCAAGAGTGTGAAGGTAACAACTTTCATAAAGCTTTACTACAATTCCAAACTATTTGAATGACTTGATCATGATGAGTAGAGTAGTTCAACTCTGTAAATGTTAGATGTTAAAACTTAAAAACTTCTTCGTAAATCTTTGGGGGATAAATGTATAGGAAAAAATGAATGCATCTGCTAATAAACATACAGTTTGGGTTTTATTACCTAAATAACTAGATCAAACGGTCTACCTTGAAGTTGAATATAAATTGAGGCGCACAGCTGAATACACAAACCTGGGTTTAACTGTACATCCGTCAGCTATGCTATATTACCTTGCTTCAAGGCAAAACCTGGAGATTCTAATCATCTTATTGAATTGAAAAAGTTTTTTCTATGCTTTGAATAGCCATCACTTAAGCAAGATAAGCCGCTTCAATTGAATTGTAGGTCTTCATCATTGTTGCATCGGTTTCAGTATTTGTAAATGATAGTGAATTTGTGAAAGCGAACAATATGGACATAATTATAGGAAATACTGTGTTTACGTATAGCAGTTATTGCTTCATTATGAAGGGATCTGTTTCATTGCTTAGAACTTTTATTTTGGTAATAGAAGATATTGGAACATTTGTAGCGTTTAAAGGGTTTTCCCACTATTAACATTTAGCACCTATCCACAGATTTGGTTGATAAATATTAGATTGGTTGGCAGTGCTTATAACGATCGCTATCGCAGGAGGTGCGATCAGGCCAGAGGGCAATGGGGGCTGCCAAATCCTGCGTACAATCCTGCGTACAAATCCTGATGAATCCGGACGACGCAGCACACATCAAGGACGTGTGCTGGGTCGCGTATAACATCCTGGCACTGCCCAGCATCAGAACCTTGTATGCGCTGTGGCTTGATTTAACGGCCTGTGACGATCCACGGTGGGCCCCCTGTGGACCTGAGAAGAGGATCGGTGATTAAATTCTGTTCCTCATTCTGCGGATAGCCACCTTTTAGCTTCAAACAACTCTTTCCTACCACTGTTAAAAGACTAAAGAACAGGAGCTTCCAATTAGGCCCCAGGCACACGACCGTGCCCGTAATCACAATCCGTGATTACGGACACGGCCGGCAGTGGACAGTGACTTGCATTTCCGGGCAATGCTCTTATAAAGTGTGGGAGCACGGTCCGTATAATCAAGAAATAGGACATGTCCTATTTTTTATGGAAGATTTCTACGGCCTGGACACCTATCCATAAATATTCGGGAAGGTGTCCATTGGCTATAGAAATGAATGGGTCCGTAATTACAGACCGTAATTACGGATGAAATTTACGGTCGTGTGCATGGGGCCTTAGAGCTGCATCTAAATACCTTGACCAAGACCGAGGCACACCCCTCTTCAAGAACTTAGGGTACATGCCCCATCAACCCCCTTACTACACCCCTGCAAAAGATGCTCTCCAATTGTGTGGCCTATCTTCATGCACAAATAGTTGCTATAATGCTGTTGAGTATTATGGTTTATGTAGGATTGTTGTCTGTCTTTGTACCTTCTTTTCGGAGGAAGCACTAACTGAAAAATCTGTAGTTTATAGCCAGCTTCGATCTTTGTTTTGTTTCTATGCTGAACCAAATATCTTTGAATATAGCAATTTTTACTTGTTACCTTGACCCAAGTATTGTATACATTGACAGAGAAAGGGGTTTATGTATGTATGTATGTATGCATGTATGTATGTATGTGTGTGTGTATATATGTGTATGTGTATATATATGTGTGTGTGTGTGTGTGTGTGTGTGTGTGTGTGTGTATAATATATATATACTAGTCCTTCTCAATGAATTAGAATATCATCAAAAAGAGAATCTATGGGGTATTGTTAAGAGGAAGATGAGACACCAGACCCAACAATGCAGATGAGCTGAAGGCCACTATCAAAGCAACCTGGGCTTCCATAACCTCAGCAGCGCCACAGGCTGATCGCCTCCATGCCACGCCGCATTGATAAGACCTCAGCAGTGCCACAGGCTGATCGCCTCCATGCCACGCCGCATTGATAAGACCTCAGCAGTGCCACAGGCTGATCGCCTCCATGCCACGGCGCATTGATAAGACCTCAGCAGTGCCACAGGCTGATCGCCTTCATGCCACGCCGCATTGATGCAGTAATTCATGCAGAGTCGGAACCCCGACCAAGTATTGAGGGCATATACTGTACATACTTTTCAGTAGGCCAACATTTCGGTATTAAAAATCATTTTTGAAATTGGGCTTATATAATAATCAAATTTTCTGAGACACTAAATTTGGGGTTTTCATTAACGGTTACCATAATCATCAACATTAAAAGCAAAAATCTATATAATATATGAGAAACACTTTTTGAATTGAACTACTGAAATAAATGAACTTTTTGATGATATTCTAATTCATTGATAAAGACTAGTATATATATATATATTAAAAAAATCTCTCTCTCCTTAGTGAGGCACAATAAGCTGCCCACTTCTTTGGAATGGGCGCAGCGTTTAATTTCAGAAAGCACATGTGGATTATGAAATCAATTATTTTCGAGTGGGGAAAAAAAAGAATCTGCAGAAAAACATTGAGGAAGCATAATAATATATAGTGCGTGTTGTGTCAAACGAGGACAGTATTATTAGCATGCTGAGGCAGTAGTTTTCCCTGAGCCATACAGAAAGTAAGCGGTTCCAGTCATTTTTGGCAGCCAGTTACCGTCCATAATCATTATCAGACAAGGTACTGCAAATAAAATGGTGATATTTGAGAGTTTGGGGATTTTTTAAGTTTTTTTTTTTTTTAGCTGGGCTCTTACTGAGAATCTTCTGCATAATGCAGAGCTTTGGCACCAGCTATTAATATTAATTCTTTGTTCCATAAAATAATCATGTAAACTTAACAGACATTTGAAATGGTCAGATACTTGCCAACCCCTCTCAAGGAAAATGCTGAAAGATGCCACAGCTGGCTATCAGTTTGAATATACCGTGGTATCAGAATTCTAGGAAAGCCTGGCGCACAAAGAGTTTTATGGACTCAGTGGATAGAAATAGTTTTCAGAACCCAACTATGAGGTCTGTTGTAGGGTTGGGCTTGCATTTCAGTTTCTGCTCCAAGACTTGGAGCTAGATTCATCTTTTTCCTCCCCGCTGTTATAACAGCTCAGCACCGCTCTCCTGGGTAATTTGAAGCCGGGTTAGGCAACTTTCTTTCATGCAGCGTTTACTGTACTACAACTCTCATGCATCGTACTCAGAAGCTGATTCTTAATTATTTTAACACAAGCACCAGGTCCATAACATGACAAATGAGAATTTCCTTCTAGAAATTGACATATAAAGAGCATTTGCACACAAAAGTGTATACTTGGATGCATTCCATGTGGAAAAATGGCTGTAATACAGCTGCATTTGTTATTCCTAGTACTACAAAACCAAACATGGATCCCCAGAGAAGCGCCGTGGGTCCTTGTGTTGCAGCCATAATACAGACCCTAAAATTGTCCACATTACCTCTGTGTGAAACCAGCCTTAGGAGGGGAGAAACAAAATATATCTTTTCAATTCCTGTCCAGGATGTTGATCAATTTTATAATCGCATCATATATGAGGCCATTTTATTATTTGTTGCGATGTTTGAGACAGTGATAACTGCTATAGTTGCCTAAGCTACCACCTATAGTGATAGTACCCCTGGGTCAATCCTCTGTGGAGACTCCTACTGCTTCCTCCTAAACATATACTTCATGATAAGCACTAACACAAGGTCAGATTTTGCAGCCTTAGGCTTCATGCACGCGGCCATATTGTGGCTCTACTGTACCTCCATATGCCTTTAATTTCTTATGGAGTTTCTAAAGGAGAAAAAAGTTGGACATAGGGCGCCATATTAATGGCCTGATGAAGACACCAGACCGGTTTTGAAACGCGTAGCCACAGAATTTATGTATTTTCTTCATTTAATTATTTATTCAACTTGGGTAACGTTGATCTTAAACCCTCTGGATATCAGCAGCGCTTTTCTGGAAATCCCTATTTTTCTTTGCTTTCTTGTTGGGATTCCATTCTTAATTTCTTATAAAGGGACGCGTAGGTTTTTTTAAATTTTTGTATGATTCCGGCAGAATTTTTTTTATGGCATGCTCCATCGGATGTTGTATAACAGAGCTATTTTCCACTACAAGCGTTGCTTCTAGGGGAAAATATCTCCACCATACGGAACCAGATGGAGTATTGTAAGGCCACACACGCAGTCCCTTCCACAGTCCCTACAGCTCTGCCTTGTGCATAAAAATGTAAGTATTGATATATAAGTAATGGTATTATCTAAATGTTAGGGCTGATTTTAGTTTTCATGTTCTCTACAGCCAACAATTTTTTAGTCCATTTTGCTTTAACAGTAGGCTGTTCTTGGACAATGACAAATGTGTGTAAGTTCACAGTTTAGTTTCCAACAACTAATAGAAGCCATTTTCTCTGTGTGATGTAATTGTTATGATCTGTCCTCTTTAAGCTTGCATGGTACAAATTACTTCAGCCAAACACAAGATAACTATGGAAGCATGTGCATATAGCCCTGCAAATATTATTTCATGTTTAATTAACTTGGTATTTTTCTACATAATTCAGGGTTACTGGTTTACGGCAGGGGATAATCATGTCAGATGAACTTTAACACCCGCCCAGATGACAGTCTTTTTCCTTCCCATATACTGGTATTACATCATTCAAACCCCAATCAGTTCCACTCACTGCACTACACCCATAGGGAATTTATTTTTTTAGACACGTAACCAAATCTGCTGCATGAAAGTGCCGCGTCTCAAAAGAAAAAAATGACTTCGATTAAGTAGACTTTTTAGTTCCAATTAAATAGCCATCTTGCATGACTGTGTACTTCAATTACAGTAACTTAAGCATTTAAACATCAGTGATTAAACACAAAGCGAACAAAACTATTTTTCATGACTGTTCACTAGTTAGTGGCAACATATTCAGTCATAAGTTATAATAAAGTAAGTTAATATTTATAACCCTTCTGGAAGCATGTAAACATAATGGAAAGGGGCTACAAAGAGCATCTCTGTTTCTCTGGAGGACCCAACGCATCCATGCATCACAGATACAGACCATTGATTTCAATGGGCACCACGTAATGCTCAATTTTTCCTGCGGCGGTGCTGCAGGGGGAATTAAACACTGTAAGGTCCCCAAACCGATTACAGCTGATCTCTGGAGATCCCAGCAGTAGGATACTCTACATTTTGCTAGTTCTTCTTGGGACTCTTCTAATAAAAAGGGATTGTCAAAAGCAGACAGCCCTGACTTTTGGGCAAGAAATTAACTCGAATTACAATATTGGGAACAATATTTCCATTATTGCAGATATCTTGCAATCCATGGTCACTACCAGTGGAAAATATTGGCATTCTGGAGAGATTGGGTTAAATTTTCCCCGTCTTCATCCTTAAAAACGATTGCTGGCTTGAAAGTAGTTGGCTGGTACTGGATGAGTGTTGGACCTGATGTTGATAAATGAGTCCCACAGAGCGCAACTCTGAAACCCAGACCACTTATTTAGACACATTCATATGTGTTGGAAAACGTGGCGCAGGGGCTTCATAAATATAGTGTTCTGTCTGAACGCCATATTTTTTAATATATATGTACACCAGAAAACTGGTAATGCATTGATAAATGTGCCCTGCTGTATATTTAACAGTTGAAGGAACGTTTTTTGCATAAAATAAGACAACCCATTTTGGGGCAAAATTCATTAGTGACTTTACACTAAAGTCCTCAGCTTATAGGTAAAATCTTTGTTTGTAGAAATGAAGATTATTACGCGTTTTAATTTTTCTGTATATTTTTACCTGACAATGGAACACAGCGGATTCTGCTTTGCTCATTATGATTACCTCATGCAGTCTGTTCACATCCAGGCCAAGAAACGTGAAGGGAGTGACATTCCTGAACCTGAAACTGACTTGCCAGCATCGGAGAGCCAAACTTAGTACGTGGGTGTTTGCCAAACCCATTAAACCTAAAATATTTTTTATTTCTTAATTATAAAGATCTTATTAAAGTATAACTGTCGTTTTTCCTCAGTTAATATGGATTACTTTACAGTCAATTTTTTTGTTAAAAGGTTGCCTTCTTTGGACAATCCTTTTTTGTGGGTAGGGTCCCCCAAAGGAAGGAAAGATCACATAGTGTCCCCCTCTTGGGACCCCCAGCGATCAGATGTATTCTGCAGGGAAACCGGGCAGCAAGTGTTCAATTCTTCTGCAGCGCCACCACATTAAAAATTGGGTATTACATGTTGTCCATGAATGAGCTGTTTGTGTAATGCACTAATGTGCCGAGTCCTCCTCCGAAAGGAGACGCTCTTTGTGGTTACTCTCCGTTCCAGCTTATTCATAGAGGTCTTGATTCAAGGATTCTATTAACTCTGAATATTTTTATAGAGTATTTGAAATCGGGTTTTGTAAAAACAGACAACCCCTTTAAGACCTGGATTCCAGATCCTGGAACCATGGCTACCATTACGTAGTGTTAAATTCTCAAATAACAATGACCCAATCATTTCTGCTTTGTCAATCACAGGGATAGCCCTAAGGTTTGTGATGTCCCAGATATTCAGTTTTAAGCAGTAATATATCAAATCAACCTGCAAAGATTCTTATAACCAAAGGGTTTTTGATGATCTATTTGATTTAACCCCATTGTTCAGTTAAACCAGCTGCACACATGCAAGTAATTCCTACAATAAATTAGTTATTATGTTTATAGATATTATATTTATGACTCGATTTTCAGATACTTGCCTTGAGTGCTTTTTTTTGTTGTTTTGTACTCGGAGAATTAAATTATCCAGTTAGAAATAAAGTGAATACGAGGGTATCTCATCAACAAAAACTAGTGGGTGGCCAAAGGGTTTCTAAGGACTTAAAAAGAACGTATTTAGGTGCAAAACAAAAATATTCCAATATATTTGCCTGACTGGCACCTATCTGTTTTCCCACCACTCTTTCCGCCGCAATATATATGCATAACCAGCTACCAGATTTACGTTTTTTTATTTGATTTTTAGAGGTACACTTAAAAACTTTTTAACGCGTATTTTGTCTAGGAGATGTTGCACCTAACTGGAAGGTAGAGGCCCCTTGGCAAATGCCACTTTTGCCCTCCTTGTAATCTGACCTTGGATGTTGGACTAAACCACGTTTTCACAAAAAGCTCAGCCTGTCTTGTTAGATATTCTTTGCATTCACGGGGGAATATTTCTAAAGCTGATGTGCGTGGTCATCGAGGCTGAACATGAGTTTTGTTCTATCCTATTGGATGATATGATTTTGGGTCAATTCATTTGATAGATAATAGTTCACAGTAGGCTTGTTCGTTTGCACACTTTTTTTAAACCCTTCCATGCTTGGTCTTGGAAATTCTTCCTAGTCCTGAGCTGACCAAAGTTCTTTCTCAAATCCTGCTGAATATGAGAGAAACCTTAATAAAACTTGGGGGGTGAACGTGGTTATAGAAATTTCACCACATGCAGTGATTTATATAACTGTGTCTTGATCTAACGCAACTAAATACCTGCCAAAACTTTTTGGACACAACCTTTTATAATTCCCTAACATAATTTTGTAGATTTATCAACGACAAACCTAATCTTTAAATGGCAGGACACAGTGTCTCCCTCGTCTGATATAACCACTGCTACAACCAAATGTACAAAACCCTAGGTCTCTGCGTGGTAGATATTACATGGTAAGAGATGTGCTGACTCAGCATCAATGTTTTACTACATATACTATTAAATACAACTAAAACCAAATTTAATTGGAAATAGTTTTTTTTAAATTCCGCGTCGTATCACGTGACGTAGCGAAACCATGTTATGTATTACTAGCCTTGAGTAAGCACTCAAACCTCTCGTTTTGCTATACACATTACCTCTTTTTTCTTACTTCTACTCTAATAATGTTCTGTATTTTTCACCTAGTAAATGAATATTCAATATGATTCCCTTTACGCAAAAAATGGGACTTCATATTTGTAGGTAATGACCCCCAAGTGTAAGGCTGGCAATCTAATAGTCCCAGCTAATAGTAATCTCTAAGGATTTGAAAATTGTAAATCTCTGGCATTTGCAGTGCTGTTACTAGACACTGGCAAGGATGAAACTCTTTGCTCCAAGTTTCAAGTAAGATTTTCATATTAACTGAAGTCATATGTTATGAAATCGTAAATCCTATTCTAACGATTCAAAAGGAATACATTTTACGGTTCCCGGTAGGCTGGAGAACAGGGTAGTCAAACTTATTTGTATTATAAAAATGGTGATTGCTGAGTAAGATCATTGGTGCAGACCATATAAAGCTAATGATATTCTAGGATGTAATCTTATGCCGAAATAACAAAAGATGCCTGGGGCTGCTGAAAGGTCTCGGAGTGCTTTTTTGCTACTGTTGAAAATGTACCTCTAGTCGCAACTGATATTGACATAAATGATACCAGTAAAGATTTATAGGTTACATAAAGTTTACAAAATATTTTTTGCAATTTGAAATTCAAAGAAGTCAAGTTGTGGTCTTAAAAATTATATGTAAGTCACTGACTGGTTGAAAGGTTTGCCTTTTTTTTCCATAAATAGTGCCACCCTTGTCCATGGGCTGTTTCTGGAATGGACAAAAAAGGTGCTGTTTTTTGAAGAAAAACAAAAAAGAGCATCACCGATGACCGTCTTTATCTCACGCATGTGAACGGTATTTCCGCAAACCACGCCCACAGTGCGGAAAAAAAATCAACTGCGGAGATAAGTAGTATGCTACTTATTTCCGTAGATTCCACATTGAAAATTCACATGGTGAGCCCCATTAAATGACAATGGGAGTAATTCTCATGCAGATCTGCTTCATACTCGCAGCAGGAACGCCTTGGATTTTTCCTGCGGTTCACACAGGAATTTGTGTCGGATTTGCAATATGCAAATCAGACTAGTGTGGAAATGTTTTTATCCTGGGCAGTTCAATATTGCTGACTAATGTACTTAATATGACCTACAAAGAGGAGCGGGAATGGGAAGTGGCAACTGTTTTCAGAACATTTCTCATCTCCGCAAATTACTTGTCACTTTTTTGGACTTGAACAGAAAGGTGAATTGTCAAACTTCACTGGAATTGGACTGCTCGCCCTTGTGATGATTCAAGTGATTTTAATTCTATATTTCCAGTCGTTTCTCCTCTTTACTACCTGACATTTATTTTTGTTCTGAATATTCCTTGTTACTTGATATATAGCAAGGGGAACTTCAAATTAATGCGTTAACCTTGACCTTTGTATTACAAACAGAAGACCACCTTCTTCTTAAACCACCTTCTTTCCTTCTAATAAAAAATCCATTATAAGGGACTCGTTTTGAGTTTCTCAAAGAATTTAGAAGAAAACATTATCCTTTTCACTTTCAAAAACACAAGTCTAGTAAATCAAGATGTGTTAGGAATTCTTTAGTAAATGGCTTCTTATACTGCTGATAATAAGACATACTGTGCACAAAATGCATTGAACTTACGGTCTTCACCAGTGGTCTCCAATCTCCAGCTGTGGAGGTTCTGGGCAATTCAGGGTTGTAGGGTTGCCCCAGGTTGGAGATCACTGGTCTACGCTTTATGCAAGCATTCAATGGATGTCTGAACTGTGATAATGTTGCATGATTTATTGCCTCAGTGATTTAACTTTTTCCAGAACTTTGCTTGAAAGGGATATTCCCATTTTAGATATTTGTGGCATTTTCACGTGATATACCATAATTCTCTGATAGGTGTGGGTCCCATAGCTGGGAACCACATCTATCTCCAGACAGGGGGGCGGGGGGGGGGTGTGCTGACTCCCGTACTTCCTCCCTGCTACCTCTCTATTTATCCTCTACCTAGATTTGGCTGCTGTTTCTTCAGAAGGGATGAGGTTTGGGTGGGGTGACCCCTGTACTAGGGATAGATACGGGTCCCAGAGCTGGGTCTTTCATCTATCAGATATTCCATAAATGTCTGATAGATGCGAGTCCCAGCTCTGGTATCCATATCTATTTCCAAAACGGGGGTCACCCAAACCTGAGGATGACGCAGCCAAAACTTAGGCAGAACATAAATGGAGAGGTGGCCGCGAGGAGGTTGGGAGTTGGCTCAACACCCCCGCTGTTCTGTAGATAGATGTGGACTCACATTTATCAGACATTTATGGCATATTGTGTGGATATGCCATAAATATCTAATATGGGAATACCCCTTTAGGGTATGTTCACACTGACTTTTTTTGCAGGCAGAAAATTCTGCCTAGAAAATGCAGCTCCGTTTTTTTTTTCAGTGGTTTTGCACCACACGCGTTTTTGATGCGTTTTCTGTCACAATTTTTGCCGCGTTTTTTTTTAGGCTATTTCTTCAACAGACAGAGAAAATAACAGCAAGATGTTTTTTGGCTGAAAAACGCGGCAAAAATCGTTTATTTCCATCTCCTATTGATTTCAATGGGGTTCTTGAGGCGGAAAACGTGTCAAGATAGGGCATGTCGCTTATTTTTCCCAAAAGCGTTTTTTTTTTCTCGCGGGAAAAAACTGCTCCACCTCCCATTGAAATCAATAGGAGGCAATTTCGGCCGTTTTTTGACGCGTTTTCCGTGGCAAAAAAACCGCTGTGTGGACAGGGCCTAAAAGTGGTTTTTGAAGATGAGAAAAAAAGGTTTTGCTCTTTTCTTTCCCACAGTGTAACTCCGTGCAAGTGAATGGGTCTCAGCTTCAATACCAGTTACATTTCATGGACTAGAGTGGCACTGTTTCTGGGAAAAAATGTTTAATAATTTTGAATCTCCGATAACCCACAAAATCTTGCCTCCACGTCTATATATGACCAGTTTTTCTGGTTTGCATCTTTCACGTACTGTATGTTATGGAACACTGAGACTTCTCCATGACTGTGCTTTCTGCTTGAGGTATTGCATGACTTGTCCTGCTTTCTGTCAAACTCTCTGGGTGCCCAGCTGACATGAAGCTTATTTTCATGGTTTGGTTGGGAATATGTGACCTTTTCATTGTAGTGTTGTCATGTTTTGTGGATGAAAAATACGTTTTATATCTTCTGAACTGCAAAGGCATACTGTATATTGATAATTCCAGCATGCCAGGTCCGAAGATCTAAATTATCCCAAATGATATGACATGCTCATACCAATAGATGTAACTGTGCGTACCTGTTTCATGGGGGCTGCTGAATTTAATGTCCACGTAACAGAATGGAAACACGTAGCATATGATCCGTAATAGGAGGTTTATAAAGCTGCAGACTACAGATGTACAGTAGTACCGCACAACTGATAGTCATGTAGTGAGGTCATGAGTTGTAACCCATCGGGGGACATTTGGGATGCATGGTTGGGTTGTAGGTCACCACATGCAGATGATTGGGATGTAGTAATCTCATTGTGCTTTTTATGGATTAATACAATTGCTCTATTCTGCCATATAACACAATACAAATATTCAAGAGATAAATATATGCAGTGAACTGGTTTGACTCGTGTGTCACAGCGATTTGTAGCTGCCAGGAGACTTTCCAGCAAACGGAGATGTGTCCAAACTAAATACATGAAATGAGACAATCTCCAGAAGATTAGATTACCCTCCTTGCAGATGATTTATACATTTTCCATGTATGTATGCAACAAAAACTTTACGTTTTATATTTAACTATAATATCTTGCTTAGGCATTATGTTTAATTTAAAGTTGGTCCCACCAAAAAAAAAAAAGTGCAGCCAGACAGTGGAGATGGAGTCTTAGGCTACATTCACACGAGCGTATCTGATTCACGCGCGTGAATCTGCTCCGTGTGTGTTGCGTTATGCATCAGTGTTTTTCACGCACTCGCAAGGCACATATTTATTTATTTTTCAATCTAATTGATGCGCAAATCACACACCGCACACGGATGTGCATCCGTGTGTAGTCCGTGGTTTTCACGCACCCATTGACTTCAGTGGGTGCGTGAAAACGCACCAATATGGGACATGCAGTGAGTTTCACGCAGCGCACTCTTGCTTGTGTGAACGGCCCCATTAAAATCAATGGGTCCGTGTGCTGTGAGTGATTTCCATGCGCAGCACACGGACGTTATTCACGCTCGTGTGAATAGGCCCTTAGGTGGCTTTTTCTTATGCCCCTGGGCACACAATACCTACCCATGTTATGGAATTCTCCTAGTTTGATTTTACCATGCAGTTGAGGAAAGCTTTGTACATTTTTAAATGACACAACCTATTAAAAGGTGTAGACTAGCAAAGAAAGACTCTCTTTGAATAAGAGCCAATTGGCATCTCTAATCCCATGCGAAAAGCTGTTCTCACCAGGGTAAACCACATCTGGCCATTCTGCAGGAGAAATAAAACATGCCAGCCATTTATTTCAATGCACAACCTGGCTAGGTCCTCCAGAGAAGGAGCCTCTCTCTATCTGTCTGTCTGTCTGTCTGTTTGTCTGTCTAATCTATCTATCTATCTATCTATCTATCTATCTATCTATCTATCTATCTATCTATCTATCTATCTCAATCTCTATATCAATCTCTATCTCTATATCAATCTCTATCTCTATCTATCTATCTCTATCTATCTCTATCTCTATCTATCTCTATCTATCTCTATCTCTATCTATCTCTATCTATCTCTATCTATCTATCTCTATCTATCTCTATCTATCTCTATCTATCTCTATCTATCTATCTATCTATCTATCTATCTATCTATCTATCTATCTATCTATCTATCTATCTATCTATCTATCTATCTATCTATCTATCTATCACATTCTTACAAATACGCTCGAGTTGAATCTGCACTTACAAATTATGCTACAGGTTTGTTTTTTTTAAGACAAATATTCTTATTATGAAATGTAGATATTGTAGGCTGTAGTTTTTTTTATACATGGTCTGCATTAGATAGCAGAATAGCTTGGCATCTGTGTTTTTCTGCATGTCTTACTAGGGTTGGGTTCAGGCCGTCACCTTTTCAACTCACAACTGTGAAAAAATGACATCAACAGATATGAGGATAATTGGGAATAGGTGTAGCAGAGCGAACCATTCCTTATTTCTATGGACCATATACTATAGTACAATTGTGTTTCACATCTGGAAAAAAAATTACATCACTCTGGCTGCCAGAGATTTGTTAAAGATAAGAGCCCAGATAATTGTTTTAAGTCATCACTGATGCGTGAGGAAATGCAAATTCACTAAAGAAATCAATAGCTTCATACGGTTACATTTGGCGCATTCTTTAGTACCGCAAAAGTTTAAATCTGATTTAAATAAATTAATGATATGAGCTACACCCTTAGTCAACATGGGAATGACAATAAGGCATTTTATGCAATTGATTTCACTTAAACTCACTAAATAGAAGCCAAATGGGACTTCTAATGATAGGAAGTTCATAGGTGGTAACAACCGGCGGTATACCTTTTTTCTTAACTGTATTGTAGAGCATAATAGACTGCTTTTCAATCCACAGGGATCCCACAAATAGAATGGGATTCATATAGCATTCAGTGGCATACGTCTGGGTTATATACTCATCATATGCGCTGGAAGCGTTTCTTGGCGTTATGCTGAACGTGCGCTGCAAACACCGTTTGAACAGAGCCTGAGAAACGCACCTGTTTTAAGGAATGAGTGATATAGCAGATCGATCAAGTTGTTTGCCCCTCCAGCAGCAATCTTCTATTTTTGATGCTCCGCTTTTAGCAACGGAAAGGGACAATGAAATACAATAAGAGTTTTAAGATTTTTTTTTTTTTTTTTTTTAAAACCGCTTTTTGTTTTAGAACCCAATTATGCAGTTTTCCTGGCCTTACTAGAATAGTTCTTAAAAAAAATGGAATCTCCGCTTTTACCGTTAGGGGATTTGACATTTGGTCCTGCTATTTGTTCAATTTGTAATAACTGCATGACACGTAGTAACCTAGACATACTGTATATTGTCATCCCCAACCTGTGACTCTCCCGTCAGGACATGCTGGGAGTTGACGTTTTGGAACAGCTGGGGAGCCACAATTTAGAGACGTACTTTTCTTACACTGTCCTGTTCTGGACTGTTGGTTCGTGTGAATCATAAAAATGCAAAATTCTCATCCACAAAACACGAGGCTGTTTATTGCTTTGTTCATTTCAACCGGGCGTTCACCTATGCATTCCAACTCTTTAAATTGTACTTAAAGGGTTATTTCCATTTTAGAAAGTGATGGCATATCACTAGATTGGTAGGAGTCCGACCTCCGGGTCCAATCCTGAGAATGAGGAGCCCACAGCGCTGATTTAGGATTTAGTGCTGCTTCCCCTTCTAAGTTTTTCCTGCTAAATCAGCTCTGTGGGTTCATCATTCTCAGGATTGGTCGGGTCCCAGAAGTCAGACACTGACCAATTGGAAAGTGATTGTACATTATAGCGATGTGAATAACCTTATAACCTGGTGGCTTTCGAGATGGCAAGGGAATATCTTACAATTCTTGATCCAATACATAATGGTAATAATAAATCCAATATTAGGCATCCTACAGTTATTTGGTTGGCTCGTGACTTTTTTCTCACCTTGTATAACCATCTTTATGTGATGTTCAGGCTGTAGTATACCAGTTAAACAGAAGAGAAATTAATGGATGTAACAGAGTAAAACATTTAGTTATCAAGTGCTAAATATATAAGTTGTTCTGGATTTGAGTGGGTGTAGAGGGAATATCTAGTTTTCTTCTTCCTTCCAGATTTTAAGATTTATGATGCAGGATATATCCACGTATGCCGTCTGTGTTTCCATTCTCCAGTCCAACAACACTGTAGATATAGAGAATAAATACTGAAATATTACTGAACTGCAAAGCCTTGCAGACCTCTTGCTGATCTAAGTGAACATGCCAATACCCTTACTGGCAAATGTCTGGGGTTCATCGTTGAATATAATACTGTCCATTAAACAAATTACCTCAATAACCAAGAAAAACAGCCAAACTAAATGCCAGTATGCCAAAAATGGTTGTAGCTTGTATCAAATTTCAATACTGTGGGCAATAGATGGGCTGGGGGCCACATGTGGCCCCTGTACCTCCTTTCATTCTGTGTACTGTACTGCGCACAGCTCCATGCACATTTATTGCTTCTGTGTCATAGAGAGTTACAGTATACACTGCTCTATGTGACACTGAGCAATGTATATACCCAGGACAGCAGATACATTGATCGTAATGTGCAGTCAAGGGCCACATTGAGGCCCCATAATATAGTAAGTTTGCCATTACTAGTGTACTTCCAATTATATAGAAAAACAATTTATAGTGCTGGATTTTTCAAAATAATCTGCTTTTTTTTTTTTTTTTAAAGCAGATTCTGCCTTTAAATTCCAGCATGGGCAGGCAGTGGTCTGTGCTGCCGGCTGCTCATAACTTTGCAGTTGGAAACACAATGTCCTGCTCAGTCTCCTAGGCTCCCGTCTCCAGTACGGGAGCTAGCACTGTACGATCACATTACATTCTACATTTGCCTGTACTGGAGACAGAAGCCTAAGAGACCGAAGCCTAAGAGACCGAATCCCCTACTGCATAGTGTTGAGCAGAGTGGACCGCAGGCAGTCTGTGCTGCTATTTAGAAGCAGAATGCGAACAAGTTGTATAGAAAAACTATTTTGCAAAATCCTGCACGAAAATCGTTTTTCTATATAATTGGTGGTACAATTTAATATGTGAGCTGCATAATATACAGTCATATTTTTATGTGTTACTTTATTTCATCAGTTATTAAATCTATTTTAAATTTACTATAACGTAAAAAATAATGCTGAAGTGTCAGAATCAAGCGTAGAGAGTCGCAGGTAGCATGGCAAGCAGTACAGTTGTTGAGACATCCATATGACCCCGGAGGAGTCCAATTCTAATTAATGTGACCCGTGCACAGGACCCTTTTAGGCGTTACTGGTCCCTGACCCACATTGCGACCCTCCTGGTAATATGATGCACTACTTCATAGGTCTCCAATCTGTGGATCTCCAGCTGTGACTTTTTAAGGCATAATGGGAGTTGTCATTTTCACGACAACTGGAGAGTCACAAGTTGGAAACAAGTATGCTACTGCAATGTATCATTGTGTACCTTATTTTTCTACGCTATAAACCTTTTTGTCCCACTGTATATTGCACTACAACTTCATCATGCTTATGTGCCTAGCTGTACACAGATTTCTTGTTTTTATCTCCAAAAAATCTTTTAAAAGATTGCTGACCCTAGATTAAAGTTGCTGAAAGTAAAGGGGGTGCACTGCCTGTTTGCTTCACAGCCTGGCTGTCTCATCCATGTGCCTCATTAAATAGGTTCGGGATATGCTAGTTCTGTACTGTGTGTCCATAATTGAGTCAGTGTAAATCAATATGATTTCATTCTTTGGCTCTCTTAGTTCCATCTTTCGAGCAGCATATTGAATTGTAAAGGCCTTAGGACATTGCAATCCTATGACACCTCAGCTGACAATGAAAGTAAGCACATGAAGCCGCCTTGTATTAAACATAATTAAAACCTTTTCGTTTGCTCCGAAAGTGTTTGGGAGAAATGCAGGATAGCATTTCAGATATGTTCAGTAATGTATACCATAATGAATTCCTATAAATGATTACTTATAACATGTTAGTTGGTAAGGATGGAATAAAAACCCTCGAAGGCCAGGTTCACTCTTTGCATTACGGGTTATGAATTGATTTTCAATATGTCATTGTTTGATCGCTTCTATTGATCACTTATTTGATGCTCCTTTTTTTGGGCACTGCGAAGTAATAATTAAGATGTGGCTCTTTGGATTACTGCCAAAAGTTGTAGATCATGACATATAGTAGAGATGTGCCGAAAGGTGCACATCTGGTTTATCACTCTGGAGGACCTGGCAAGCCCATGCTTTACATGGGCACTCCATTGATTTCAAGTAAAACCCTGTAATGCTTCATTTCCACTGTGGTGGCGCTGCAGGCAAATTAAACACTTGTTGTCCCTGTAGATTACAACTGATCCCAGCAGCAGGTGGGGCACTCTGGACATTCCCTTTTAACAATAAGCTGATCACAAATAGACAACCCCTTTAGTAACTTCAGAATCTCAAGTCCAATAGTAAGGAGCATTGTACGGTTACAGTTCCCTCGTTCTCTGAAAGACTAGCATGTATTCCGGGCTTTCTGTTTAGCGAATGTCATATATGAGTTGGTTACAGATATACTTTTATAGAGCTGTCACAATTTTGGCATATTTACTATGATTGTTATTTTCAAATATATACAGTATGAAAAAAAAAAAAAAATCTATTGCTTGTATTTTTGTAACCGGAAAGATAACAGCCCTGTTATTTAAGTCAGCTGAGTGTCATCCTGTGTCCCTTTTTTCAATTCCAAATATTAAATGAATGTCAAGCAATATGTGAATAGTTTGTTGCATAAAAATAGGAACCAACAATGGAGATCTGTTTTCAATAACTGGAATCTGGCATTCTTTCCACGCCAGCTTTTTTCCAAATGGTTTGTGGACGAGTGAAACAAATCCTTTATATGTAACAGATAAACATGAAACCGCACATTCTGGCAAATCTGTAGACTAGTTAAGGGGTTATTCTCATCACGCAAAGTAATGGCATATTGCTGGGATTAGCCATCACTTTTGCGATCCGTGGGGGTCTGACTGCTGGGAACCCCATCAATCCTGAGAATGAAGGGATGGCAGTACTGATCTAGGGCGAGGGTTACACAGCGACTTTGGCCGTCATACAGGTCTCATGCAGAGTGACCACATTCACTTTCATTACCTATCGTGACACAGCAATCTATAGCAGCTTTTGTCACGGCTACAGTCGCTATGTAGCCCTAGACTAAACGATGTGTTCCATTCTCAGTTTTTTCCTGCACAGTGGCGCTCTTGGCCACCCTTTTTTCAACAAACTGCAGCATGGCTCCATTCACTTGAATGAAGTTGTGTTGCAAAGAAAAAGGGTCCTGGCAGTGGTATCCCCACTAATCGCAAAGTTATGGCATAGCCTAGCGATATACCTTTAGGCCTCATGGACACGACCGTAGCCATGTGCACGGCCGTGAATTTCGGGTCGGTCGGGGGCGGGGTGTCGCGGGCCGTGCACATGGCCGCGTTCATTATTTGCTATGAGCCTGGACCGCAGAACATGGCCGTAATAAGACATGTCAGTTCTTTTTGCGGTCCGGGAAACCACGATCATGTGCATGGCCCCATAGGAATGAATGGGGCCGCTATTCTCCCGTGGATTTTTGGGGGAATTGCGGCTGCAAAAGCACGTTCGTGTGCATGGGGCTTAACTTTGTGTGATGGGAATACCGCTTTAAGGACAAGCTTGTTTGGTGACAGCGGCCACCCCAATCAGGTTATTAGAAATGTACTGTATAATGATGATGGTTTACGGGGTTGTCCGTTTTGGACAATCCCTTTTTATAGAAGGGTTTCCGACACACTAAGCTTATCACAGGGTGTCTCGCTGTCTAAATGCCCAGCAATCATTTGTAATCTATAGGGGATTTGGCAGCAAGTGTGCTATTCCCCTGCGGCGCCACTACAGGGCGTATGAGACCATTCCCATAAAAAAATCGATGTGCTGTCCATGTAATGCAGGAACTTGTTGGGTCCTTCTGTAACTGCTTTCTTCTCTAGCTAATAGGTGAGGGTCCTGAATGGCGCAAACTGAGTTTTCTAAACAGCAATCACTTTAATCTGATAAAATAGATATTCCCAAAATGATGAGTCCATTATAGCAAATCTTTATGTATGTTTTAATTTTTTTCAGGCTGGTGGTTTGTAAGCACATCAGAGGAGCAAGGTTGGGTTCCTGCCACCTATTTAGATTCCCAGAGTGGTACCAAAGATGATTCTGAAATTAACACATCTAAATTGGGAGATGGTAAGATATATCCTTGTTATATATGTGATCAGTTGTCATTTCAGTATTTTTTGTTTTACAGGTCTTTTTTAAGTTACACAAGGTCCCACTGTATTGCCCAGTACATTCTGATGACATTTTGGGGCACTACCAGAATCCACCTGTTTATTACATCAAAGAGACTGAGTGACTAAGAAAAAGAGATGTTTGACCATAGAGAGAGACACCAAGAGTTGATCTAGTATAAGGTGTAGGCATCAACTGAGTTTTAGTAATGTTAGAAGTGGCTCATCTGTCCTGTGTTGTCTTGGATTTAGTTCAGTAGCTTGAAAAGGAACCTGTGACTAGATTTGAAGCTACTAAACCACTAGCATGCCGTTATGCAGCTGGGGTCTTGTGTTCCAAACCTGCCCAGGTCAAAAACGGTCGTTTTGGGAATTGTTGCTAAAGTACCTTCCATTTTCCATAGATGAGCCCAAGAGCAACATCAGGCGCATGTCCGTTGCGCAGATATAGCAGAGGTCAGTATGTTGCACATGCGCAGTGAACTGAGGTGTACTGTCCTCTGCTTCATGTGCGCAATGTGCATTCGCCCGATGCTGGCAGACTCCTCTCGGTAAGTTATTTACTATTACCGAAACGTCCGTTTTGACCTGGGAAGTTTTGGAACTCAAAACCTCAGATGCATAATAGCATGCTGGTGGTTAGTGGCACCAAACCTACTGACAGGTACTCTTTAAGGAACGCCTTAGTTCTGGTCCCTTCATTTGCCACATAATCCTCCACCAAACATCCAAAAGTCAACGATTATTTCTCTGCTATATCAAATACCGATAATTGGAGTCTGCAGGTTGGAGTGTCTTTTTCTGATATGTCGACTGTTCTATTTGTGTTGTTTGTTGAATGCAATCACTTTAGCATCCGCTGTAGTAACACTGCTGTTCCCTGCCTGCAGATAGCAGCCATAAATATGAATGCAAAAAATATAAATATATAAAAATATTACTTCTAATGCCAACATTGATGAATGATGAAATGGATCTGTTAGTCTTTTTGTTATATATGCAGTATTAATATTCAGTTTTGGGCCATTTCTGACGCTCTTAAAAAAAAAAAGAGGTGGGTATAGCTTAGCAGAAGGCAGCGTGGGCACCTGAAGCCCGACAAATGACTTTAATTTTAGGCCAGAAACTGGTGTCAATTATTATAACACAAATCTACTCCAGCCTGTAACAAGTAGGTTAGGTTTCGGGCGCACAGATTTTTCAACTGTTAAATGGACTTGGAATTTCATAATGCTATAGTATAGTGCTCGAATAATTTTGCTGTGTTTCGCATCTATTAAAATATAATTCTAGCAGCAGACAGCAGAGTATGACTCCACATTTTGTCTTCTTAGATGACCCTTTTCTTTATCCGGTAAGGCTTCACGCATGTTCATTTTACTGCTCCTCCCAGCTTAAAGCCCGGAGACGATTTACATCTTCTTTGAAGTTCTGACAGGCAGCGTTCAGCTTTTAATTGAGTAAAAACTACTCTGTCATTTTACAGTCTGCACTCCCCCTTAAATAACAGCTTGTACGCTGCTTCTTGGTGCATTTCTGTATCCTTTAATAAATTTAGATGTTTGAGGTTCTGAAATAATGTAGAATTCTGTAACTAATTATCTGCTGTATGTGGTCGTTCAGCATCCAAAACATATTGTATGTCAAGAGTGGAGTAATTGCATCTAGTATGGAACATTATGGTTATTAATAACCATCTCCATGAAATTGACATGTTCACACACAGCAGTATTTTATACTTTCAGAACATCTAAATGCCTGTGTCCCCATGTCAGTTCTTCCTGCCCATCTGCTCTGTCAGCTCAGTGTTATTAGAAACACTGATACTCACAGCAAGCATTTAAATCTCCTCTTTCATTTTCTTTCTTGTGCTGGCGCATACTGTAGATATTATAGTCCCTTGGGATCAGCCCCCCCCCCCCCATCATGTTAGACCCTGTGGTCAGAAATAGTCCACTTTTTACATTTAAAAAAACCTATAGTTTCTCAAACATCCATGTCCGTAATGATCAACTAGCGGCCATCATGTGCATAAATTGCAGCTGGGGAAGATGGCTTATTAGGGTGCATCTGCTTCCCCCCCAGATACTGATTGGTTCACTTTTGTAAATGGGAAATGGGTGTGTATATTTATGCTGTTTATGGGTTTATGTCAACATATGGAATTTTTTATGTGGCTGTAATTATGGTCTGTGTTATATTTATATGTGTTTTGCCACAATAAAAAACAACAACCCATAAACCTAAAAACAAAAAATCTCTTTTGGAAAGGTTTTAATTTTTTTCATATGAAGAATCCAAACCTAGTTTTTAGAAAATAAAAATGGAGAAAATCCAGGCCACAAATATGACTGTCACTGAGCAACTTGTGCATGACTACCTCCCTGCTCTGGCTGAAGTGTTGTGTGGTCCTTGATGGAGTCGGGGGCCTCGTTTGAGTCTCTCATCATTTGTTCACCAGCACTGATCCAAATGCCATCTATAAATTGCCAACAGAAAACTGATGATGACCAATGTCTTTTCTAAAATTTAGTCCAGACCAAAGCTTTAAAGCATTCAGTGGTGTATGGTGTGAAACATGAGTTGTAATAAATATTTTACTGTGACTAAAGTATATTTACTGCACTGTATGTCATGATTTAGAAAAACCACACTAGATAAGAGCAAGTGTGGAAAAATGATTTCTGTGGATTGTAAGTGCAAGGATTGTGTGTATAGCAGATGAAAAATTTAAGGCCCCATGCACACGACCGTAATTTTCATCCATAATTACGGAATCCGTATTTTTGGATGAAATTGCAGACCCATTAATTTCTATTGGCCTCAGACACCTTTACGTATATTTACGGATGTGTGTCCGGGCTGTAGAAATGATCCGCAAAATATAGAACATGTCCTATTCTTGTCCGCAATTTCATCACGGACTTTCCCATAGAAGTCTATTGGAGCTTCCACAATTGCAGACCACTACGGATGTGTATCCATAGCCGTCAGATCCATATTAGCGGACAGTAAAAACTATTATAGTTGTGTGTATGAGGCCTAAATGTTTGCATTTCTGTCCGGATACTTTCATATTTTATCTCAAACAGCCAACTATAACAAGGAGTCCCATAGAAATATGCCCTAATAGCAAACTGTCAGAAATATGTAAGAAGTAACCATACCAGAGCTTTTGATGGTCCAGCTTTTGGGACTTTCACTCATGTCTGTGCCCATTCGGCCATTTTTGTCTTTCTCCGATTCTTCTTAGAGAGCTGAGGAAAGCATTGTACGGTCCAATAGAAAGTCTATAGACAGTACACGGCTAAGTCAGCTGAGCATATTTTGCCCTTCATTCTAGTGATGGGGGGGGGGGTCCGACGCCCGGACATGTCTCGATAGTCATGATGAATTACATACATCCATGGCTGTGAAAGGGTAAAAAAACGAATTCTAACATGAAATAAACAGTTGCTCTCACATGAATATAAAGGCTAGACCTCTGCTTTTAAAGCCCAGAATTCTAGCTTTCAAAGGACACCAGGATCAAAGCCCTAGGTACAAAATTCGGGGAGCAGGATGGAAAATGTTATTTCCTTGTTATGTGTTTGTGTAGGGGAGAGGGAGCTGCAGTGAGAGCAGGGACAAAGCTAAGCGCCTGTAACTGTCATCTCTCCCCTACACAATCTTCCAGCGACTACATGGGATTAATACATGAATTTTTGAACTTTTTCTTTTGATAAGGTTGTTTCGCCACATACATGCATTTTTTTAAATACAAATTCTGCTTGAAGGCACCCATGAATGTGAAGCGCTGGGGGGCATTGTCATCATTTGCCAGGTGTTTATGTTCAGAAAATATATAGGTATGGGGCTATGATATGATTTTGTTCATTTCATTCGATAATTCAAGTTTCATTTGTCTATACCTGTTTCCATTACCTATTAAAGGGGTTTTCTCATAAACAACATTTATCACCTATCCACAGGATAGATGAAAAATGTCTAATCGGTGGGGGTCTGACCACTGGGACCCCCACCGATCATGAGAGTGAGGGTCCCCAAGTCCCCTATGTGACTGTAGCGGTACTGCGTATGTTTGGCCACCGCTTCATTCACTTTTTATGGGACTACCGGAAATAGTGGAACGCTGTACGCTGCAATCTCTGGCAGTCCCTTAGACATTTATCCCCTATCATGTGGATTGGTAATAAACGTTCTTAGTGGGAAAACCCTTCTAACGATTAAAGATGATAATAAGCAGATTTTGCATGCTCAATACCATTTCTTTCAGGTTTATTGTAATTTTAATGGACTTTAAACGTCTAATATTGCTTATGTAGCTCATCCTCTTCATTGGTGACATTAAATGCATGGTGGTGTGTAACCTGGATGTCAACAAGTTTAACTTTGATATAACTTACAACCATGGACGATCATATTCCGAATAGACATGTGGTATAATTTATTCACAATTTATAAGCCATGTATTTGTGGGACAAAACACCTGTGCCTTTACCAAAACGGTTTGACTGGTCTCTCTATTGTTTAGTAATTCCATTAAGTGTTGGTCACCCATTCATCTCCCTACCCCAGTGTTATAAATCTTCCCTCCAACATTTTAACCAATTTCTATATTTTACATTTAACATTTTTTAATTGTTCATGTCATTTTATTTACATCCTTCTGTCATGTTTCTTTTTCGTTTGTTTGTCTCCTTGTGTTTACATCCATCAACCTTAGTAACTAAGAGGCGCAAGGCTCATCTACGGCGCTTGGACCGGCGTTGGACGCTGGGTGGCATAGTCAACAGGCAACAAAGCCGAGGTGAATAGAAAATGATAGAGTGCTGGTTGTGCTTGTATATATTTACACCTTCAGCTATTTTTCAGGGGGAGTTCTTTTAAATGCATGTTGGTGCTGCGCCTCTTCTTTTGTTACGCTTAGCTAGAACTAACCGTTTTATACATCCCAACTTTTGAATCGCTTCCTTGCGTCTTATTGCTATATTCTTCTGTATATTCTTCTGTATATGGCTTTGTAAATACATTTTATTATTTACATTGTATCCGTTACTGCCTGTTGTATAATCTATACCGGCATTCACAATTATGCAGGCTTCAGAACTGTAAGCTTGTCGAATGTTTTCTACGACCACTAGCAGAATTGTGAATGCATGGGCTGTAAGGCTTTTTAAAGTATTTCTGCAAATTATATCTGTGCACAAACTATAAAATGGTGTCAATTAACAGACAATCTCCAATATATACTTCTATCAGAATTGTTCTCTTCACACGTAGAAACTTTTTAATACATAGCTTTCAGAAAAGCAATAAAATCAAATTCCCTCCCGTTGTCGTGTAACGGTGCCGGATGGAGCAGCAAACACAGACTGTCCTAAAACAGAAGGGGCATTACATCTAAAACTTCCCACTGATTTCTACTTTATGATTTTTCCTGCTTGAAATTTCGATGAGGCTACACAACGTCTTATGTCGGGACACGTGTCACGCGGCCAACGATAGCTGTGTCGCACTAATTACGTCACGGGTAATGAAAGTCAACGTGGTTGCTTTTTGACCCAATAGTTACCACGACACCACAGTCACAAGGAGTCCAAACCCGCTGTACTTCTTGCGACTGGTGTCCGCGATCGTTACTTACTTTACTCTGATGTATGCAGCACTACCTCTATAGTTCCGTGTTGCCATAGCCTGTATACAGTATATTAGTTTATTTACATTTATGCAATTCTATATTATATTAGGTCATCTATTTACCTACAGTAGGTTACATGTAGCGGAATCAGTGATCGGGCTCAGTAGCCAATACAGTCTTTGTATTTCACATCCAATAATAGTGTTAAATTAGGTGGTATAATACCAGCTGCATATGACCTTTATTGCCTCATCTCCGCCATTGCTGTGATTATAAATGATGGCTTATTGTCAACTTGACCGGTGTGCATGGCCTGATCTTGTTCTTAGATTTTAGCCACCATGAAGTCCATTGTGGCTGCCTCTGTTCACTAGTAAATATGATTATTTAAGCTTTAATCCAGTAAAATCCGGCCAAATACTAATAGTGTACTGTATTTATATTTTAAAACACAGATATGTGTTGAATATTACAAGTATCGTACCATCCTGAATATATACGTAGAACCGTCAACAAGTGCTGTAACGGAACACATAGTGTTCCTGTATTGAAAATTAGCTCCAGTCCCTCTACAGGTCCCCCTTTACGGTTCCCCCTTTACACCCACATCCCAGTCATAGCAAACACACCGTTTCCTGATTTACAATTCCTCACTCCCTTTTGTTTTTCAGATGAGAGAAATAAAAATATGCAAAAAACCACAACCTCCATCAGTTGTGTATGACTTCAGCTCCCTCCGGAGGAGGGAATGGATTTTCCCAGTGCAAAGTGTCTAGCAGAGTAAGGGATATAAAGATTAGGGAGATTGCTGACTGACGGAAAGTATTTGGGAATAAAATATTGCTGCAGTCTTGAGCACGACACAAGTTTTCTGTTAATATTCAACACTTTAAAGTCAGACCAAATTCTAGTTGGGTTTCCTCCTCTTCGTCTGTAAAACTTGTGGTTGTGCATCTTCTATTAACCCCTTCCCAACGCAGCCATTTTTCAGTTTTTAATTTTTGCTTTTTCTCCCAATTTTCCAATAGCCATAACTTTTCTTCTTTTTTTGTTAATAGAGCCATATGAGGGCTTGTTTATTCAGGACAAGTTGTTATTGTTCACAGCACCATTTATTGTATCATGTAATGTACTGGGAAACTGGGAAAAAAATATTTGTGGGGTGGAATGGGAAAAAAAAACACTGATTGCTCTATTGTTTTCTGGGTTTCATTTTTACAATGTTCATGCTGCGGGTCAATACGATTATTGCAATACCAAATTTATATCGTTTTTTTTTTATGTCTTGCTACTTTTACAAGTCTAAAGCTCATTGTTAAAACAACATTGTTTTTCGTGTCGCCATATTCTGAGAGCCATAACTTTTTTATTTTTCGTCAATTGACCAATATGATGGCTTGTTTTTTGCAGGGGGAGCTGTAAATTTTCTTGTACCATTTTAGGATACAACAGACTTTTTGACCACTTTTATTCCTTTTTTTGTGCGAGACAAAGTGACCAATTGTGGTAGGGGTTTCTTTTTTTCGCCGTTCATTGTACGGGTTAAATAATGTTATAGTAGTTCAGACTTTTTTAGACGTGGTTATACCAGTTATGTTTGTTTGTTTGTTACATTTATTTACATTGCTTTTGGGGGAAAATGGGAAACAGAGTTTTTTTTGTTTACTTTTTAATATAATTTTTTTGTAACTTAGCTTGAATGTTTTTTACTTTTATTTATTAGTCCCCCTAGGGGACTTGAGTCAGTGATCGTTGGATCGCTTGCACAATATAATGCAATAATAATATATTGGAGTATATCGTGTTTTACCTACCCCTATTAAGCCCTGCCACTGAACCCCTCTATAGATCCTGTGGTCGCTATTGTCCGCAGTATCTAAGGGGTTAAACAAGCAGAATCGTGGTAATCTACAATCCCTCCCATTGCACCAAAGTTTTTCCTGTAACTTACAGCAGACACCCGCATCTTATGAAGCGGGCTCGGCCCGTGAGCCCACTCCAAACTTTCCCTTCCAGCTTCCACCGTATATACATATGAAGGATTTCGGGAAGGGGTTAAGGAGATTCAGAAATGTGGCAACTTGTTATTTACATTAGAAAGTCTTAATATGAAACCTCATTTACCCTTTCCTCCTGACCCAGAGACTTCACTAAACGGATCTGGAGGACAAAATGTGTTTCATAGTCGAGTGTTGTTGATGGTTTACTAAATCATGGTGTTTTACAATTCGTTGGGACCTTAAGTGTCAATATTGTCCTGCGGTCTCAACAGGGAAAATGTACGTAGTTTTACTTTCCATCCATTGAAATTAATCACCAGTCGAGTAATATATGGACGGGCAGAGTCTTCCAGAGAAGAAGCTGCTATTACTTACCAGATCTCCACTCTGGCTCGTAGGGAAGAAGGAATGAAGCGGGGGACCCCTTTGTAACGTCCATATGCTCTGATAGGGTATATTCATGAGACAACCCCTTTAACACTTGATGAGTCAACTAATTCAATGCTTGACCACTGGCATATATGCTGGGAATCCCACCTAATCCTGGCACTGGTAAATGGCAATCAATGGGCTATCAATGCGTTACCAGGCAAATTTGTCCTTCTAGATGAACTAATTGGCTTATATTAACTACATAATAATATGTAATTTAGAAGCCTCATGCTATATTCTCAATACACAAAAATAATTGCAGTTAAATAAACAACGAGGTGAATCTAAAGCCAATTTCAAAAGAGCCTAAGTGTTTCCGAATGACCAAGACCATTGTGTTTGTTTATATATGGTTTCTTTGTTTACCTCCTTGGCTTTTATTATTTTTTTTAATGAGTTTTAATGCAGATGTAGGCAAAAGTTTGTAATAAAATGTTTGCTTCCCAACAATGAATAACAACCATGGAATATGTTTGCCACATGCTGAACCTTCCAAGTATGTCCTTGATGCTGTTCCACACCAATAATTATTACATATTCTGTGGTTGTTCCAGTATGAGTGGCCAGTCCTCTCTTGCCATCCATAATTCACAAAAATAATTCTACCTCTCTAAAGTGCACATTCAGAGAATGCACGTAATATTGCAGTTATGGAAATAATATAATATATATATTTTTCAAAAAACCATAAACATGCAGCACGTTGCTAAATAAACACATTCTTAATGTAGAACAAGAGCATTCCTCTTGTGAATACAGGATCACTAGCTGCTATTTGCTTTGAATGACATATCCAGATTTCTTATATTGAACAGGGATTGACAATCAACATGCATTGAAGTCTTCTAGTACTGGATCTCAAAAGGGGATCAAATCCCTGTTTCAGGATACATTACAAAAAATTAAGTCAAGTCATTTTCATGTCGTTTTAATACATCTTGAAGCCCATCTCCAGCAAAAAAAAAACTGGACTGTTTTTGATGGATGGAGATCCACCATCCCAAAGCTCATTCATGGTGCAGGTCAGGATAGGAGTGCACACCAGAGAACTAGAGGATAATCAGATGAGCCTGGCTCTGACATAATAATTGGTTTCTAATGCATCGCACCAAAGCTTCAGTAGAAGGACCCATTTGGAGTTGACTTTGGAGCCAATCACTTTAGACATTAAGGCAACATAAAAACCAAAGCTAAAATTAAGGATTATAAATCAGGAAGCAATATCTTATTATTGCCAAGAGGGCACATACTGTATGTTCAGGCATAGGACTAGACAGATGACAGTTGACTCTTCTTTGGAAACTAGTCCGGGTTTCATGTGTTGCAACCAAAAACTTTGCTCTGTCTAAGCACCACATTCCATGTCCTCTGCCAACCTTAAAACTCTAGACTATACCTCTGCAACTTTATTGTGGGTGCATTGGGTTAGAGCCAGTCAGTGGTATATCAATGGATCATTACCTGTGGGGTTTAGAGGGTTCTGCCGAAGCCAAACATTTTGTTTCATGAAATAGCATAAAGTGGCATAAAACTTTCTAATTCACATTTAACCATAAGGAGATTTCCAGCTATTGAAAAAAAGTTTCAAGTACGAGTACTTCCAAAGTAAATTTGGGAGCAATATATAATATTTTGGTCTCGGTAAAGGTGACCACAGGTACATTAGATAAGATTTGACCTTGATCACATGGACAGTCTTATATGTTCATCTTTAAACCACATAAAAGGCAAATAAAATAATTTATAGAAGGGCCTCATAAGTCTTCCAACAAATGAAATTGATGTCCAGAACAAATTGTTTTCTCACCGTATACTTCTTATTGGTCTGATAGGATAAAGTATTGGTGTGTCTATAGCCACTGAATGTATCAGAACTGAAATTGCATACCATTCTTTATTTTCTTTGCTGTTTAACCACATTGCAGTATTTTGTTGCTTTTGTTCTGCTTCTCCTCTTTATTTCTGACCAGCACTTGCTCTGTACTCTGCTGTATCATTGCTGATTTTATATTGAGTAAATACAACCTGTTTACATTTGTGCTGTGTAAACCCTTTTAGTTTATGCTTATTTTGCATTAAGATAACGTTCAACATGCTAGAAATTTATAAAACAATCTCAGGAAGAATGGTTAAGTAAAAGTTGACCAGTTTTAAATTGGTTATTCCATAAATCCTTTTCATCCCAAAAGTCCTGAAATGCTGTTAATAGCTGTTTTAAAGGGGTTGTCCACTACCGAACAACTGAGGACCTATCCGCCGGATAGGTCTTCAGTACTTGATCTGTGGGGGTCCGACACCCGGACCCTGCACCGTTAAGCCGCTCCGGCTGCCTCCGTGCACTGGACATACATCTTGGAAGCATGCTTCCGGCTCAGTACATTTCATAATGGGCAATAACATCTGGTGCCCGCAGGCCACTGGAGTGGCTGATCGGTGCCGGGTCCAGGTGTCGGAAACCGCACCGATGATATACTGATCTATCCGGTGGAAATGTTATCAGTTGTCCAGTAGTGGACAACGCCTTTAATGTTGTTTGCCATTTTTCTTGCATATAAGAAATATATTTTTCATTATTTTTTGCTACCATTGATGATGCTGCTAATCTATGTTGCTGGGGTAGGTGCTCAGAGACAAATCGGTCTCCTTCCATATCTGGCAGCTGAAGATATAGTTCCTTTTTATTTATCAGTAGAAGGAGTCTCCTCAGCTATACTGCCATGCTCCTGCTCCTGCCATGCTTCGGCTCTGCTCCTTCTCTGACGAGTAGGGCAAAAATATATTTTAATTGGCTGGTCGGCAGTAAACAGAGGATCACTATGCGGAGACCTGGCTGTGGGGAGAGTGAATGAGCATGCATGTCCACCAGCACTTAACTCAGTAGTTGGACATGCACATTGCTTTTCACTTTGAATACCAAGTTGCGCCATTCGATGCAAATAAATGTCATAACTCTTCACTGGATCATTTTTTTAACAGCATTAAATATCAATATAATAAATGATATTTAATGGTTGGATAGACCCTTTAACTACTGGTCCTATATATGCAACAGTCATTTGTTGAGTGATGCAATTATTAGATAGCTGCTTTCAAGTTAAAAGTATGTAAAAAATATATCAGATGTAGATAAAGTGGAAAAAAAAATATGCCCTCCTTAGGTTCATAATAGGTGATAAGGAATCTGACATAGTATTATGAAGTATATGGAACTTATGATGGAGTACATCGAAGAACAGATTGTAGGCACCCAGTGCTCATGGTATAGTGGGTTTGCAAAAAGGGATCATGTCCCACTGCCCATCTTTCGTCTATAACAAACTTGCGCCTCTTGTGTGTTCACTATTCTTTATAAGTCTTAAATTTTTTCTTGTATACTAACAGAATTCTAAAATGTTTTCGTTGTTTTCTATAATCTTCGTTATCTATTCTGTCATTTGCCCATATGCGTTCATATAAGGTCATATTTTATCCCGTAGCCAGATTCTTGTATGTTATACACTAAACTCTCGAGTTGTGTTCTTTAGATAATCCCTTTTTGTTTAGATGGTGCACCAATGATAAGCTGATCGCAGGGAATTCCATTGCTTGGACCCCAAGTGATCCTCTCTAATCTGTAATGGAACATGGCAGCAAGCGTTCAATTTCCCTGTAGTGCCGGCGCAGGGGAAATGGGGCATTACACAGTTCCTGTGAACTTAACGGGCTGTCCATGTAATGCATGGATGTAAAAGGTCTGCCAGAATGAGAGGTACTCTTTGTAGCTGCTCTCTGTTCTAGCTAGTAGATCACCCTTAACTTTAATGGCTTGTATTGTCTTCAGAATATGAAGCCTAGTTTAACCACATTGCGCAAAAGATAGCACCACTGTTCTCTTACTATAAACCTGTTAGTAATGGGATTCTTCTCTTGCTATTAGAAGAAAAATATGTTACCACACAACCTTACATCAGCCAAGGAAAAGATGAGATTGGATTTGAGAAAGGGGTCACAGTGGAGGTCATTCAAAAGAACCTGGAGGGCTGGTGGTACATAAGGTAAGAGAAGCAATTTCTATAACCTAAAAAAAAAATGTCTTCTGAACTAAATGTAAATTGTTAACGGAGTATATGTTAGAACTGTGTTTCTGCAATTTATTATCTCCCACTAACTTTTTACAAGGCCCACATCTTCTCTATAGTAGAATGCTAATTGCCTGGTTTGCAATTTCTGGTTGAGTAAATTGTAAATCTCAGTGTTTGTACAAGAACTATAGAGGGGTTGGAGTTAGTGAACCAAAACATAGCAGAAACAAAGCCTAAGTACATCAAGAGAGAAAAACATTTATAGAAGACTGGCACGAATTGTAAAACTTTACTTGTTGAGTCCAAGAAAATGTCTATAATACCTGTAGTCTTTCTTCTCTACTCCAAGGGTTGATGGAACAGTAATTGTTTATATATTCTAAATATATCACCTGGCGACAGAGGCATTGTAGAGCATTTTTGTTGGTTTTTCCTCCAGCAATATACAGATTTCCTTCAAGATGTATGATATAGCTTTGGAAAGCAAGTTGTTTAGAGAGAAAAAGAATCCCTATGTCTGAGTTGCACATCCAATAATCCAGGAATTTTTATTTAGTGTCAAATGTAACTAGAATCATCCCAAACTTAATTGTAAGCCGTGCCCACTCAATGTTCCAAAATTGTCAAGCTGCAAATTTAAATGAGTCTGAAACAAGACATGGGATCGATTTTTTTCCCAATGCAACTTTTTCAATTCAATAATTTTTCCCTGAGAAATGTTTTATACATGAGGCTTAATATGTTTTAAAATATAGCTATATTACAGAGAAAACAATCCACAAGGCCTGCATTTAGAGATTACTTTACCTGGCTGTTCATAGCATGTGTGGTAACAGAAACACATAGTTTGACACAACGCCCTCTTTGAGGTACAATTTGCAAAATAGCGGGACGGCCTGAAATACTTTAAAACCAAAGGGTTGCAACCAAAGATACTATTTAAAACATCGCAATGTTATGGGCCATTTTGAAGAAAATATTTTAATGATCCCTTTAATCATTAGAGTGATCCATCAGCTGGGACCCTCAATAATCCCTTAGTCCTTAGATAGCCATGCTCCTTTCCATTGAAATAAATAGAAGTTGAGGAAACTTACTGCACTGTGGCCTACTTCCTCTTGGGACTGGTTATCCCATCTGCTGGACACTACTGCCTTCTTGTCTTCATGAAAAACCCTTTTTAATTTTTTTATTGCGCACATAAGCTATGATGAGAGGAAAGATAAGCCTGAAAATGTGTACAACATTCATTTTATATTCAAGTTACATACATATACTATATAATTTTGATATTGTGATCCATTGCAATAGTCATTGTGCAAAATTGTAATTATTTTATTTATTAATTTAGCGTTGAGATAGGACAATTGTTCTGGCAATCTAATCAGAGCATAATGTGGTAATCCACGATATATTTCTGCCCAGTTCTAATAAACATATTAGAGTATAATGTGGTAATCCACCTTAAGTATTATGTCAAGGTCCTCCTTAAATATGTATCATGGTAGCATTCCTGCACATGTGTTGATCCTCATTTCCTGCCTCTTTCGCCTTGTATCCCTCTGGAGTTATTCCCAAGCTGGAGAGCAGATGTTGTAAGCTGGCCTTCCCAGACACACTTACACTCTTTATTTTTGGACAATCCTTTGATTCTTGTTAATCGAAATAGTATTGCAATTAACAAATTACACACACATGCCAGTGCACAATCCCTAATTGTTATTTCCTCTCCAAAAATAAAGTATAAACAACTACAAGTCCTTTGTCATAAATAGTTTCTTTTGTTTCCTAATTGAAAAAGTATTTAATGTATTCTAGGTACCAAGGTATAGAGGGCTGGGCTCCAGCATCATATCTAAAGAAGGCCAAAGATGACCTGCCAAGTCGAAAGAAAAATCTTGCCGGGCCTGTGGAGATTATAGGGAATATCATGGAAATTAGTAATCTTCTGAACAAGAAATCCACTGAAAAGGAGGGCCAATCAGGGAATGAAGCCGAAGAGCCTCATATTAGCAAGAAAGAGATTAGTCTGCCAATCCTATGTAATGATTCTAATGGCAATTCAATGATGACATCTGAGAAACCAACACCCAAAGTAACGCCGGGGTCTCCGGCAGTGGCAAGAATAGCTCCCCAGAGATCTGAAATAAGTAAGCTAAAAATGTTCACTATTTATGTCATAACACTTTTTCTGTCACATGACGCTTGGTCCTGACTAACGTAATCGCATGCGTGGACAGGTCACTGACTCCGACAGGTTCAGCGCACACCCCTTCTTCTGATGTCATTCACAGTCACCAATCAGATTACAGTTTCCATGTTTCTAAGACAGTGTGAAAAAAATGAAAGCCACAACATGCATGTGTGTGAGACTTGTGCTGTGAGAGGGGAGAGGGAGCAGCATTGAGATGCAGGTGATTGGTCAGAGCAAAGGAAGGAAATATGCAGTTTAAATGGGCATTTAGTTTACTTGTCTATTATTCCGTGGTCAAAGTTTTACAGCATATGTTTTTGTACATTCTTTTAATGTATAACTTTTTTTGTACTTGGCAGGTTCTCCGAACCTGAGAATGAAACCACCACCCCGGAGAGAATCTAGTCTGGTATGCTGTCCTTTATGTTCTACTCTCTTTTTCTTGGGAATATGATTCTTTTCTTTAATTGGCAACTTTGGATTGGCGTCAGTATATGTAATTTAAATAATACAAAGTCTCATTACAGGGCTCTTAGTAAGTGGTATGCATGTAAAGGACTGCTAGTTGGGGGGGAAAATAGCTTATGAAACACAATAGACCAATCTTAGCCAAGACTGGAAGCAATTTATTGAAATTAAAATGTGGTGTGAGAATGAAAGTGAACAGTACACTGAGATGTCCAGTATTTCATGACAAATTCTGCATCTAGTTTGTATGTTATAAGTAACATATACAAACATGTGCACTAGCTGCAAATTGGCTTCTATGATGTGCAGACATGACAGGACTAATGGAACTTGAATTAAAAAAAATTGCTGCCAGCCATCTCGCCTGGCAGAACAGAGGTCTGGGGACCTCCGTCCTTCCTATAAGTGGAGGGTCCGCACCTCTCAGACATTTATGGCATATCTTGTAGACATACCATAATTGTCTGAGTAAGGAAAATTGCTTTGATGTTAAAAATAAACTGTATTTCACGTATTGAATACTTTACATATATGTTTGTATATATATTGATTTTGAGGCAGCACTCTTGAGTAGGCAAAACAAAATCGGGATCCTTTATTTACCCATACCTTATGTGTAATGAATAAACCCAGCTAAATTGGGCTGAAATGTTGCACATACGGTATGTGTGAATAAAGTATCCTCAATTTTAGGGCCGATTTTAGACAAAGCGTGGCCTTGGGAAAAATTAAGTGGTCTTCAAGTCCTGAAATATTGTACCGACAAGTAGTTTGGTTCTTACCATTACCACAATGGCAAACAGAGCCCTTGTTTCCCAACTACTAAAATTAAAATAACAACAAGTTTAATTTGGTATAGACGACCATAAACAGACTACATAAAGGTTAAAATTCCTTGTCAGTTGCTGATTGAAATCAGCATAGTGCAATGTGTGGACACTCGGAAAAGCAAGGTTCTAGCGACTGCAGACCGCAACACCACGCTGTAAGTTAAATTACTAGAGAATCAGCAAGACCAGAAGTTAAAATTCAAAGAAGCCCCCCCGACATGTTTCGCTACCGACGTAGTGTCTTCAGGGGTATCGGGGCTAGTGACAGCGAGCGGCGGAATCCACAGACCTATATACGCAGAGAACCATCTACAGCTGTGACTGCAATTAGTTGAAAGCCAATCAAAAGACGAGCGGCGGGCCGAGCCTCCACTCGGCTGACTGACAGCCAGCAGCACCAATCGCCGGTGAGACACAAGCCACCAATGGATGCGGTGCCGGCACGCATGCGCAGTACCGGAAAAACCGGAGATAGAAAGTATCTGGTAGTTACAATGATGTTAAGATACATATAGGTGCATGCACAATAAAATGCATGCAGGTATCGAGCTATATAGCTCTTAGGTAAGATGTAACTGCTAGGTTAGTACATAACCAGCAATCAAGGGAAATCATTTGTAAATGAATAAGCAGATAGTTATAGCTGCCGTACAATGGACTGCAAAAATGATTAGCATATGTCTAATGCCAACCATAAAGTGCCCACAATAGTGGCACCAGTTTTGGTCTGCAGTGAGAGCCCAATTTAAAAATAAAAGGAGACCGTCGCAATAGTCACTAGAGAAGTCTGAGTCGTTATTCAGGATTAGATTAAGATCAATGAATGGTGACGAATATCAAAAGGTACACTCATAGTTAGAGTCAACTATATAATAATGCAACTTATAACAAAAATTGCCCAAAGGGCATCATATACCCGAACGCAAGCAAAGACCAGCAGATGCTAGTGGATAGATTCACAAAAATGCCGCAAAAGTAAAACCCTCGTTAAGGCCCCCTGGACTAAGGGAGCCCAAACGATGGATCCAGCATGCCTCCTCCTGTAATAACTTACGGTCCAAGTTACCTGCTCTGGGGCCAAGTTTAATATGGGTAATGCCCCAAAATTGTAGGGCACGAACATCCCCATCATGTACAGAGTGCACGTGCCTAAAGAGTGGTGTGTCTTCTTTGTGATGGATAGTACTTAGGTGTTTAGAGATTCTCCTCCTCAATTCCTGTATGGTCTTGCCGACATAATTTAGGACAGGGGCATTAGCGATATAGATCACTCCCTTACTTTGACAATTGATAAATTCTCTGATCTGATAAGATCTACCATCTAATGGATTCATAAAATGCTTGACGGTAGGCATGAGATAGCATGAGTTGCATTATTATATAGTTGATTCTAACTATGAGTGTACCTTTTGATATTCGTCACCATTCATTGATGTTAATCTAATCCTGAATAACGACTCAGACTTCTCTAGTGACTATTGCGACGGTCTCCTTTTATTTTTAAATTGGGCTCTCACTGCAGACCAAAACTGGTGCCACTATTGTGGGCACTTTATGGTTGGCATTAGACATATGCTAATCATTTTTGCAGTCCATTGTACGGCAGCTATAACTATCTGCTTATTAAATAGCAGTGCTAAAGCAGGGGGCCCATTTGGGGAGAAAGCCCTGGACACTTGCCCAGTCTGCTACCCCCACTCCCCTTAAGGCTGGTCCTGCTAATTTTTTTTTACTTCAAAGTGCTGCCTCAAACGTCAAAAATCTCCCTAGTTTGGCTGTTAATTTCTGTCACCTTTAAATGTTTCTTTATGTGAATACTTACAGCTGTAAATTATTTATCAAAAAGAAAAAGTGTCCTTACTCGTTACATCTACAAGATCAGGGTACTCACTTTGCGCTAACAGCATCTATTGAAACTAAAGCCTTGTCTGTTTATGTTCTCTAGGGATTTCAGTTGCCAAAACCTCCAGAGCCTCCATCAGTTGAAGTGGAGTATTACACCATTGCAGAATTTCAGTCTTGCATATCTGATGGGATAAGTTTCCGAGGAGGTCAAAAGGCTGATGTAAGCAAAGAGTTGTGTTCTTTGAAGCTTATGTTATAGTGACTAACCCCATCTATTGAGAAGGCATGACCTCAAATATGTCTACATACCATAATCCGAGGACTGTCAAGTAGGAATGACATAGGAAAAAGTGCATTAACATACTGTATACTATTAATGTCTAATCAAACATTAACAGCCATACATGATCGATTGCCACCAGTACAAGTTAATATTTGTGGTCATAATAATACTAAATGTATGAACGATTATGTCTGTGATGTGTTCATTTCCTTAAAAGTGCCTACCATCACATTTTTTCCTACAATAATAAATTATTGGATTTGTACCCTGTTAGTACAAGAAGGTAAATGTGAATTATTCCAGGAGAAGACACAGATTTGGTTTCCAAGAACAAGTGCAATGTAGAAGTCCGGAAGATGTGAAAGGCGCATTGAATACTAAAATTGTATAATATTTTGTTCTCTTTTAGGTAATTGAAAAGAATTCTGGTGGATGGTGGTTTGTACAGATTGGAGAAAAGGAAGGTTGGGCCCCATCTTCATATATTGATAAAAGAAAGAAACCAAATCTGAACCGGAGGACAAGCACATTAACAAGACCAAAGGTCCCCCCTCCTGCACCACCTACAAAGCCTAAAGATGTAGAAGACGTGTCAGCCACCCGTCATAGCTTCTCCGTAGACTCCAAAGATTCACCAGCAAAGCAAATATATGAGGAGCCAGAATATGATATCCCAGCTTTTGGCTTTGATCTAGAAGCTGACATGAAAGACTCCTTTTCTCAGAGCAATTTTAATGATGAAATTGTAGAAAGTATGTTTCAGCCCTCCAAACCTTCTCCCGTTTCTTCTCTTCAAAGAGCAAAATTTAAAGTGGGAGAGTCCTGTGAAGATATCAACAATGAAGAAGAGACTATCTATGAAAATGATGGTTTCCGACCATATGTGAGTGACACAGCATCAAACAAAGAGTCAAGCAAAGAGTCAAGTGGAGATTCTGATTCACTGAAAAGTTCATCATTGGTGCCAAGAAACTCTCCATCTGGAACCCCTTCAAAACCACCACTTTTAAAATATAAATCAGAAAAAAATGTCCAACAGGAAACAACAAAAAATGTTTCCTTTTCAACAAATGAAGAGAAAAAGCCCAGGTCTGTATCAGATGTTGGTTTGCGGTCAGTGCCAAAGTTTGGAACAAAGAAAGATTCTGAACAAAAATCCGGAGTTATGTCTTCAACCAAAGCAAAGCCATCGGTTCGACCAAAACCCTTTATAAGTAAAACTGATTCCCAAAGCCAGGAAAAAATGGACATTAGCACTTTGCGAAGACAGCTAAGGCCAACTGGACAGCTAAGAAGTGGACTTAAAGGTTCTAAAAGTGAAGAATCTGAAAATCTTCCAAAGAGTGCATCAGGGGATATTGAAAGTCCACCAAGGAGAAGCTCAGTAGATAATCCTTCAAGTTCCTCACAGTCATTAGAATGTTCAAGTAATAAAGAAAAATCTGAGGATACGAATGAAAAAATCTGTACTGCCACAAGCACCTATCAAAAAGTTTTGGATGCAGAAATTAGCTTTCCAGCAGGCGCAAAAGTAGAGGTCTTAGAGAAACAAGACAGTGGTTGGTGGTTTATAAGATACAAAGATTCAGAAGGGTGGGCACCCTCACATTACTTAGAACAAGTGGATAATAAGCAACAGGAAACCTCAGTACCTGATCCTGAATCTATTAAATGTAAAAAGAACGAAAATAAGTCAAACAGCCTGGAAAAAATCGAAAGAAGAGTGCAAGCATTAAATACAATTAACCAAAGCAAAAGAACAACACCTCCAGTTCCCTCAAGGCCACCTGGAACATTTTCTAAACCTCCAGGGCAAAGTAGTAATGTTGTTAAGTTAAGAAATGGAATAAAACAAATTGCGGTAAGACCCCAGTCTGTATTTGTTTCCCCGCCACCCAAGGAAAATAACATTGCTTGCCATTTGCGCCGAAATGAATCCCTGTCTGCTACAGATAATTTGAGGTCTGTTCGAAGGAATTCCTCCTTTAACACCGTCCGTTCTCAGGTAAACGATTCAAAATTCAAAGTTACTGATAAAACAGAAGTGGACGCAACTCAAATGGAAACATCTGTAAGATCTCCTCAGAGAAATGGAATCCCAGTATCTACTGTCCGACCAAAACCTATTGAGAAGTCCCAGTTTATCCACAACAACCTTAAAGATATATACATCTCTATTGCTGACTATGACGGCGATGATGAAACTGCTGGATTTCCAGAAGGGGTTTCTATGGAGGTGTTGGAGAAAAACCCTAATGGCTGGTGGTATTGCCATATCCTTGACGGCGCAAAACCATTTAAAGGATGGGTGCCTTCAAATTATTTAGAGAAAAAGAACTGACAATCCTTTTATATGGAGATAATATAACATAGACACTCGAGATATTTTCTTAATTTAAAGATTAGACTGAGCGTCCAAGTACTTGGAAAGCCAGCATTATGATCTCCATGATGTAAAATCAAGTTGGGGAAATAATGTTCTTATTTCTATAAAACAAAATTATCCTTGTGAAAAAAAATGTTTGGAAATAACACAGGGTATTACATTGTATTTCGATCATCAAATAGTTAAAATGAAAACCGTATTTGTGTGCCTTCACTACATTATCTGGAACACTAGAAATGTCACAAAAATCCAGGGAACTCCTACTGGCACGGCCTCCAGAATACTAGGTCTGTGCTGCTTTTCCCTGACCGCTCTTACTTTTGCCAACAAAAATAGACCCTGTTTAGTGTCTGAAAAATTTTATAACTCAAACAAGGAATGCTAGACGTTGTAATTAAATATTTCTATCTCTTTTTTTTACTTTATATCCCATGTTCTAATTTGTGTTTCACTTTTGTCTTTTTCATGTTTATCTGTATAAGTTCTTTATCTGTTTTTATAACAGTTAGATTTTCTTCCCTTAACTATTATCACTTTTAATTGAGTAGAATTTGGTATGCAAGATTGACAGAAAGTGCTTAATATGGGCCTGAATACCCAAGCCACTTAAGGAAAAATATATGGCCCTATTGCTTAAAGGGGTCCTATACCTAGTAAAAAAAAAACAAAAAGGCAAAATTGCACTGGGTGTTGTACCTAAATACATAGATTCACATGGGTGTATCTACAACCTTATGGATGAGATGTAAGTAAACAAACACTGCTACCACCCATAACGGTGATCAATAAGATCAACACTCCCAAGTCCAATTTTTTATCAAGTGCACATTAGAAAGTTGGAGGGGTTATCCTGGATTGTATAAAAGGGTTTGGGTTTTTTCCCCCAGAAAATGTGATGGGACTGAACTCCAATACCAGGCACAGCCCATGGACAGATGTGGCGCGGTTTGTGAAATAAGATCAGAGCCATTACAATCCTTAACCACCTCCTTTAATGTGCTTTACAAGCTCTGTTCATTTAGACTTATTTACAAGAAGGTATTGAACCCCTTTAAATGACCACTAAACCTAAAATACAAATTATTTTATAGTAATGGTTAGTACTGTATATATGTAAAATAAAGTAATGTGATATAATTTCATGATTAGGGAAGATATTCTTCTAGACCTAGTAGATATTTTTCAATTATCCCATTGACAAATACAGCAACCAGCCACTTTTGTATTTCAAGTTCACAGAAATTATGAGGTCTTTGAATGTAGTCAGTAAGTTTTGTTAAATGTTTAGTGGCCCTTTAAGTGAGGTATATTTGGTGCTTCTTTAGGCATGTTTGTAATGTATACACTAATGTGCCCTCTTCTGAACACTATTGGAAAACGTATCAGTCTGCAGTGAGATTTGCAATTGGTCCTCAGACGCAGTGTTTACATAACAATTGATTCACACTCTGCAAATTTTACATTTGTATATATTGTTTTTTTAATTATTTGTTTTAATTATTATATTATCAGGAACACGTGACTGAAACGTGGTAAAGAAAAAAAAAGCAGAACAATGCAAGGAATATACATAGATGGGGGGGAATTTGTGGAGGGTGGCTAACTGTATACTGTTGCCACCATTCCGCAAGTATAGGACCCTCCCGAGTAGTACTTCCTACTGCGGTATTACTGTTTTATGAATCCACACCGGAGAAGGGAAAGCGCAATTGGCTGTGCCAGGGAAAGAGACCATCCCCTTATTCCTCTTCGACACCATACTCCAGAGGAAGACAGCTATGCCGTTTTGTCTTTTTAATAACTCATAGTGTGCACTTGAAAGTAAATGCATCATTGTAAATATGTTATGTGTTCTAATATTGCATTTGTGTGTATTTTCTTTGTTAAAAAAAAAGTTATTAATTCCTTAGTGGAATTCTTGATTTTGAGTTTCTGGCCTTCTTATTAACCCCTTTCTTTTTGTGTCCAGATAAGCAGCCTATCCTATCATGTACTGTGCACAGTAATGCAGTGTCTGTACTACCTGTACCAGCTCTTGTGTATTACTACAAGGGCTACTTTAAATGGAGGTCTCTAGTATAGGTTAAACATATGTGATAATTGAACAACCAAGAGAAACTTGTAAGCCATTTTTGTAAGAGGAATTTATATTTAGGTATGTAGGTAACCGAGATAAGTAAGAGCCCCAAAAAATTAATTATACCTGAAATTTAAAGGGGGTTCTACCTGAGTTGTACATGTAAATTAAAGGGAGTTTCCACCTCCAATCTATAGGTTGAACTTTCTGTATTAACCAATCCTAAGCCACTGTCATTTTCTCAATATAGTTGGTTGGGTTACGCTAACAAATTTCTCCTTGCATTCACCTTTAAATGATATACAGGATGATTTCATCTAGGTAGGAAAATCTGTAGAATATTATAACATCATCAGTCTTCATACATAATCTGCCTGACTGGTATTACAAATTTGAGGCTTTTTTTTTTTTTTTTAGAAGCTCTATATAGTTCTGCTGGACAGTATTACATAGAATATACATAGATTACCTGCTTGACTGCAGTACTAATAATAGCGATAATTTTAGTTATTATTAATATTATAACTATGATTGTTTTATCAATAAGGATAAAGAAGTGGTTCATTATTTGAAATTGATGCACTTTAACAATAACGCGTTTTACATTCAAGTGCATTATGAAAAAGTGCAGGCTATACAGAACATACGTCAACACATTAATTTGTATATATAAGAAGAGGTTATTTATAATTATTTATGGGTATTCACAACTGTTAAGCCAATGTTATTAGAGAACTCTAAGGCTTTGCAAATTTAGTTTGATAAAACAATAAACCCTGTGTGGTCAGATAGTTTGTATGCAGCTTTAACGTTTACCTGGTACCCCACAAATGCAACTTCAAAGCCCAAAATTAGTTTTGGTAATACAACACTTGAAATTCTAGATAGTAAATCATATTTAGGATGATAAAACAAGTAAATCTGTCACTCTGATAATATAATATTTCTGTCGTTTCAGGACCAGTCAGTACTTTATTGGATAAGGTATTAGATTAAGTAAAATTGGGGAAGTAGCTTCCAAAGTTAAATACCTGCACTTCTGTCTGTTTATATATGGCTCAATTGGATTAAGTTGGTTCGGGGTTTTTTTTTCTATTAAAGTAGAAATTCTGGTTGTAAAACTTTTCAATCGCTGCAGTCTATAATAAATCAGTACAGTTCTATCCAGTCCTGTTCAAGGGTGCCCCCTAGTGGTTGCAATCTGCAATTATAAACCAAAATAAGTATTGTTTTTGTTGTATACTGCAACTTTATTAATAATGAGCACTTCTGAGTTCGTTATTGATGGTTATAAAATGCCTGATTATATCTTTTGGCTTTTTTTTTTTTACTTTAATTCTGCATGAATCACGCCATAGAACAGATTACAGTTTATTAATGTAAGAGCTATTTTACTGTTGCTTTAAGCATTTTTTACATTTATTTATTAGAAAAGGGTTAGGTGTATATTATATACTGTAACAAGTTAAATTCTGTGTTCCATGCCACAAATAATCTAATAAATTACGATAGTTCTCATCTAAATTCAGGTTAATTGTATTGGTTATGTGTGAATTGAAAAGGTGAAGGATTTTCTGGACTCTGGTAGAGATGGTCATGTTGTCATGTCAATGATTGGCCTAGGTAGGGCTACATACAATAGGATGTTTGTACATAGGGTAATAGTTTCTTAGATTTGCAACCGTTTGAGTACTGAAGGCTATATTTACTAAGGCTTTGCTTTAGGCTTCATTACTGCAACCATGATACACATTAGCCAAATTTGGCTTTGAAAAAGGATTACTTGCACCTGGGCCCTGCTGCTAGAAGGGGCCCCAAAGACTCCTCTGACATTAGTTTTATACATGGCACATGGGGCGGCCCTGTTACATATTTTGCAGAAGCTTCAAGTTATGTACGTGTTACCTTAGTCTAAGTCTACATGGTGTTGATAATCCCATTGATCTGCTTTAATGTTGACCATGTCAAGATTTCATGCAGAATATTATATTAAGCACACTCTTATAAAAAAAAAAGAAAAAAAAATACCTGGATAATAGCACACAGATATCATATCTCATTTTAAAACTCCTATAGAATCAGTCAGATATAGCTTTCCGGCAGTGCACAAGAAATCTGAAGGCAGTAAATTGTCTAACCAACCAACCATTGGTGTCATATGGGATATCTGCCTATCTATGGTCATTCAAACACCATCAATGACCTATTTGATCTTTCTTGCAGTGCAGAAGGGACCTGAGGGCAAGCAAATGTCGTCTTAACCCTCCATTGGTGTCATATATAATACCTGTATATCCGTGGCCACACGTAAATGTCACCTTTGTTTCAGTCCGACATTGATACCGTAACTACACGTCCAACTAAGGTAGTCCAATGGATTATTAATTAAATTCTCTACAAATGTACGGAAAGAAAAACACAAATACCTTCGTAGTCACATTTTAGTAGATGGAGCCTTTCGAGCGAATAGTAACCTGACTCTTACTATATGTTATTATACACTTAATATAGTTAAATAGAAGGACGACGGCATTTATATAACGTTCAAAATCACTTTTTACAATTGTAGAGCTGCGTATTTTTTTAGTAAAATGTATATTTATATATCTTATGCTTTAATAAAAAATAAATATAAACTAGGCTATGGATTTAATGATATATAACACACAAGGGAATTCGCAGGGCTTATATTAGCCATGTATTTATCTTTTATGTAGTAACCAATGTTTCATTCTAGGTAGCCATTGTTAACAATATATTTCTTATGTTATTTGCTCTGTTTTGTTTTTTTCTTTAATCCTTGTTTAAAAGTCTCTCGGCTAAAAAAATCAATAAAAAAAAAATCAATTTGAAGGATATGTGCAATATAGAATTATATCAAATATGAGTACAGGCTTCTCATCCAGGACCTTTGCTGTTAATGAGGTTTTTGATAAAAAGAGGACTACCTGATGATCTGTAATGAACCCCCTTGTTCAGTAATCAGACTTCTGTGAGAAGAGTGTCTCTGCCTATGCCCCTATGACAACACTTACCAACACAGGCTTTGGAAGGTCAGTTTTCTCATATGATACGGTGCCTCTCATAACAACCAGTCAGAATCCAGCATTATTTTTCTAGATTAAAAAGCTGATTTGCTGCTAGGAAACTCGGTTTTCTTTTGATATTACGGAGATGCCAGAGTTCAGGGCAGGAAGTTTTATCATTGGGATACAGGCAGAGAAACCCTTCTTAAAGGTGCCATGTAATGTCAACCTCAACACAAAAAAATTGTAGGGGGCATATAGATATTCCGGTAGTTCTTTACGCAGAGAATGTGCTTATGGAGCATATATATCATACGTATGCTCCAAAGAGCATGCTCACTGCTTTTATCATCTTACCTATTGAAGTGGTGTGCACAGTGTGAAATAACCATTGAAACCATGCACTCAGGAAACTGTGAGTCAGACCAGTGTGTTTAACCTGGATAGGTTTAGGTGCTCATGGCATGGAAGAGACTATTTGCATTGTATTTAGCCCCATCTTTGCAGAGGGGATCGCAGTGCACAGTGAGGTCTTCCAGTCGGTACTGTGTAATTTATATTGGCTACTAATGGACTCATTTTGAGGTAGTTTCAGGAAAGCTTATTTTTTTTTGTTGCAGCTTTGCTACCTCAATTCAGGGAAAACGCTTTATGTGGAGAAAAAAAATGAAATCTCAAGATAAGAAATTAGAGCATTATATTTATCAACTGGAGTTTTGCTGCTAGCACTTGAATTTGTTTTTTATTAAATGAGGGATATTTCAATGCAATTTTTTATTTTTTTTTAATAATGGCACTACTCAATTTTTCCAGACAATAAACTGATTAAATGTCAGGCAGCTGATGTTATTTTTGGATATTGGTTGGTTTTATTGAGAACACAATTATGCATTTTTCCCTCATATGGACATTTTTCTTATTATTTTGCTGTTTTTTTTTCTTTTTAAGGTGGCTCTTATATTAATAGCCATTTTTTTTGTATAATTCTGTTAAGCAGCAGCTCCACAGTTTTTTGTTTTTTTTCTCATTGTAAAAATCAGATTTGTTTTTCTAAATCATACTTTATACAGTAAAATCACCTTCTTGGTTATTTTTTTTTACCTGGAGGGAGACACAGACTTTACCCTTTATCTCTGTGTCTGAAGACCTTCCCTTTTTAGATCTTGCACCGGGCTGGTCCCAAATATTTTTTAGTATTAATATCATATATGCAATACAGTTAAGCAGGTTTTAATTTGAGTGCAGTTCACATTAGATTTTATTATTAGGTTCACACTGGCTTTAACAAATCTATCGTAAACCACTTCAGCCACCACTGTCCTGAGTTGAGCTTCCTGTTAGTTCCAAGCAGCAGTGATAACTATTCATACGTTTTAATTATAAGATCAATTATTTTAATAAACATAATAAAGTAATTCTGGTCACAATTATTTTTTTTTTAATTAAAAGTATAACTAGTTAGAACTGCAGCAATGGGAAATCTAGTGTTAATCGGTCTGAAAACACCTAGAGACTCTCAAAAACGTTTGCAGTGTCAATGATAAAATTGTCAACTTCAACCAAAAAACAAGGGTAAACTGGAACTCAAGTAATGTCGTAATTTAAAAAATAATTTCCAAAAATGTACTGGCAAAAAAATAATGTCTGGAGCATACTGAAAGAGGACTCTATTCAAAGATGAAATTCAGGTGTATGTGAAGTTTTTAGGCAATCTCCCATGATAGCTGTAGTCATTTCAAGGCGCTACACTTCTATTCAATTTCTACCTTGAGTAGGGTCCTTTTTAGTTATATGCTCCAATTTTCATTTGCCGTGAATTCTGCTTCATGTAAAATGTAGTGATGCAATCGATAAGGTCAAGGCGCACTGAGGAGGCGCGAGTATGTAGTTAATTAAAGCAGCGGCGTATCTACTAACAAACAAGAGGAAAGGACATGTTGAAATTCAACATGCCCGACCCTTCTCTCCCCCCAACATCTGCCATCGGGGGAGAGTCGGGACGCCGCTGTAGATTAGATCGTTGGTTGTTCCTGCCGAAATAATCGGGTATGGCCAGCCTAGGCTTTTCCTTGGAATCTTAAAGTATAGGGAAACTTTTAAGAGTTTTTGTAAACCTTTTGGTATCTTCACTTTTTAATGTTTGTGATCTAATTTCAGAAGTAGTTTTAAATCAATGTAATTTTTGTTGGCTGTGTTACACAGACCTTAAATAGTCTTTCCATTGAGGACATTCTCTGAGTAAGTATTTTATGAGGATCAATCTAGAGCTAGATCAAGAATTCATTTAGCAGACCATTTTTAAAGATGGACCATATCCTTAAAGAGTTACTTCTCATATGTGATATTCTTTAAAATACAAGTTAAATAAATACAATGTCTGAAGGATATTTGATGTATGGTATAATAAATGCATCTCTTAAAGTCAACTTTAGTAAGTGTGAGTCAAAGAAAAATAGTGGTCCCCAATGAAGTGCATTCAATACATTGATCTATGGAGTTGTAAGAGCTTGGACAGATGATTATGATGAAGATTTCCTTTACTAAATGTGATAATATGGATTTACCACTGAATGAGAAGATAGCTGGAGAATTTTTGAAAGATGAAGAATGTTGAGTAGTTGGTTAGTAAAGTTTCTGTAAGTGGAAGTGTTTTGCAGGGTGTTTGTTTTGTGAAGTGTTATACGAAGTGTATAACGGGACATTCGAGAGAAGGGGAGGGAAAAGTTGTTTCTGAAAGATTCTCAAGGAACTTGAGTAGAAAAGTCAGAGCTAGAAATGTAAGTTTGATATTGTGGGTGAATTGTTTCCCAGTTTAGCAAAAAATTAAATGTATTTCTCGAAAAAGAGAAGTCAACTCTTCATTATGTATGACTATGTACTTGGATGCACCTGAGCCTTGGAGAAGGTTGGTTGTCTGCTGGAGCTGTTGTAATTTTAGATGTTCTCATGACATATATATCTGAGGCAGCTGTAGCAGATTTAGGGTTTATTAACACTATTGTTTTTAGGTCTATCTGACTTTTCTTGGCACAAGTGCAGGAACTAACAGATGATTCAATTGACCTTAGACACAAAAGTACAAATGAGAGCTTGGATCATTGTTTCCCAACCAAGGTTCTGTCAAACCATGGTGTTCTTGGTACCTGTTATGGATTCCACAGAGGATGGCAATAGCAAGATCTGTAACTTTTATAGTAGAGATAAAGTAGTTTTAGAGGTTCCTCAGGAGGGCTAAATTTTTTCAGATGTTCTCTATGGTAAAAAGGTTTTGAAACACTGCATTAGATGTTAGTAGGTTACTCTAGTTGACCAGGATGGACTGAAAATGGTTAGAAATATTTAGTAACATTTCTATTTGGCTTTAGATTTCCAAATTTCCTACTTTATATAACTAGTATTTTGTCTTGATAATATACTAGTGAGTGTACGGTATGGTATGCTCCTGTATAAACCAATTTTTGTGATCCCTTTTAGTACCTCATGGATCTTTCTAACGTTTTAGCCTTTGTTTATTATGTGTATGTGTTTTTTTGCGATGTGCCAACACAATATGTGATAACCATCTATTAGCTCTGTTACCTGGGATATTACTATTAAGTACTATTGTGTAACTTTGTTGCATAGGTGCGTTACCTAAACAAAGCTCTAAGTGTCGTCTTCTACTGCATCACAAAGTTTTTTGACCCAATGGATATTCTAATGTATATCTGCTCTATAAAGTTGAGATTGTTGCTTCTCCAAGAACTTTAGGACATCTCCAAGGTCTTTAGCACTCTTTTTGTGTGCCAAACAAATATCCTACTTATTTAAAAGGAATTACATAGAGGACTGAAACATCATGTAGCCTTAAATACCCTGTGCCTCAAATTCCTGAAAGTCACTTAGGCGTTCTTTATGAATATTAAGTATTTAGAGAAGAAATGTTGTCTCAATCAAGTGTTTATTTCAGTGTCTTAAAAGGGTTGTCCATTTTGGGCAATATCATTTTCTTAGAAGGGTCTGAAATGATCACAGTGTGTCACCTGCAAACAATCCCAGTGACCAACTATAGTATGTGGGGGAATCCAGCAACAAGTTTTCAATTACACAACAGCGCCACCACATGAGAAATAAGGCATTACACAATTTGCATTGAAATCAATGCACTGTCAAGGTAATGCACTGATGTTTTGTTTAAAAACGTGTTTTCCAAACCAACTACTTTTAACAATTTTTAAAATTACATCAGATGTGCCATTGGTCAACATTTTTGTGAAAGTTCAGTACACAGTTTTTTAAACGGCCAATGAGATCCCTGCTTTCATTGCTTAACTAACAGTGGAAATATGAAAGCTATGAACTGGTTGGTTTATATGAGCAGCACATTTGTTCTGCGCTCATTTTTATATATTTTGGACCCTTTGTGCCTTACGCTGAAAAAACAACTAACGTTTACTTAGTGTAACGATAGAAAATCCATTGCTTTAGATATCTTGTGACTCATCTTGACATGAGTAGATATATGGTTCTTGCATCGGGTATCTTTTAATGAATACTTGGGTAGCTTTCTTTCTAATGAATAATTGTGATCATCTCCCAGTTTAAATATGTCTTGGACCAAAGTGATGCTTATGATCCTATATATTGTACTGATTGTCTACATGGAAGCAGCATAACATACATTTAATTTCTGGAAAAGAGAACAAAACGCTAGACAGACATGTATGTATTATTACATGATGGTAATAAAATGCCCTGCCAATAGTGGTCGGTATGTACCCTATGAAATTGAAAATTTAGAAACTGTAAGATAGGATTTGTCTTTTGTATGTCTTTTATGTTTACATTGCATCTTATATTTCTCTTGAAAAATAAAAGTTTTTTCTTGTTTTTCTTTTTTGGAAACCTGTATGTTGTGTGTACATTTTTCAACCTTGTTCTAGAAATGATGGAGATTTTAAACTACATTCCCTTTGAATTATTATAAATTATGGCTGTTTGACAACAAAAACAACTTATCAAATCGGTGTTTATAGTTTATCGATAGTGGTTTTTCCTAGTACTGTAAATGGAGCATCCACTTGGCCAGATAATATAACTATCATTTTCTTTGGTGATTAGACCTTCTTTCATGCACCATAAAGCTTTTACTGGTAACTGGTGTCACCCTAAATCTATCTGATTCATCACCCTAGTGTATTTGTTTTTGTTCTTTTCTACTCCTTTCTTTAATGGTTGATCATATATTGTAAAGCACATTACATCATCAACTGTAAACAAATAGCGACACCTCCTGCAAACTTTTACATTTTATATATTTAAAACTTCGTTTTGACAGTATTCTATTCTGAGTACTGAACACTGAATGTATTTTATTTTAAAGCTATATATTTTGTATATACAGATGCTGATACAGTAACTTGACATTAAAGAGAAACTGTCACCAGAGAGGTGAATTTGAATTAGGGCATCTATAAGCTAGTGGGTGCCATCGCACTCACCGAGTGGCCTCTGTAACACCAAGTCAAGGGCTCTAAGGAAGTATGTATCAGTAAAGTGGGACCTGAAGATTTATAGCGGATTTCTCATCACACAATACTCCCCTCTTTTAAGGTGTTTTTCGGTTTTTAGAAATTGTGCGCAGATGGTTTACCTGCAGTAAGATTAGTCCGCTACTAATTCAGCTACTAATATTCTGTCTGTAGCTGAAATGCTTCTGTAAGCCAGTCCCATATGCAGACCCGTTACAATTCTTTTGGTGTTTATCTTCTGCTTGTACACTGAACACCTGGTTATCTCTCCCCTCCCTAAAGTACGGGACGTCACACATAACATGACTTTCATTTCCACTAATCCCTGCTCTCCCCCCCCCCCCCTCCCGGTCTCTGGAGGGATCCTGTTTCACATGCTTGGCAGCAGATAGTGCAGAGTCTAGAATCAGAACAGCAGAGTTGTGTTTCAGTAGCAGCCAGTAATAGAGGAGAATGCAGCCAGCTGTAAATATAATAATGTCTCTTAAAGGGGAGGGGAATCATGGGAACTGGTAGTCCTTTACATGGTAGTCCCGCCCACAGAAAGCCCTGGCAGCATCAAAATAGAGACGCTGTACAGAACTGTATAAGATAAAGAAAATGAAAAAAAACGACTTCTGAGCTATAGTGCCATCACCTGGTCAGACATATCTAGGTACTTTTCTGTATTTTTTTTTGTTATATACGCTCGGAAAACCCATTTTTAGGGCAGCATACAGTAGTATTTAGCATTTGTTTAATAGCAGCTAGCAAAGAATACAGTGGATTGATAAATACAGCAGACTCGTAACTATGTTGGAAATGCTTCCCTTGCCTCCTCCCACCCCCTCCACAAGTAACTGATGTGATGCCGTGTATCTGGCTCTGTGTACATGGCAGCCATCAATCACAGGAGTGGGGGAGTGCACTTCTCATAAATACAGCGGACTCCTCACTATGAGCCTGCTGTATTCTTTGCTAGCTGCTAAAGAGCAAATAGCACAATGTGATTATTTTTTTTGTGCCATTTGGCCTAATAGTGCTGCGGATGTGTCTCCACACTAGATGCTGCTAGATCCACTTTAAATATATTGTGGACTCCTATGGCACCCCAATATTTACGGACTACATGACTGCTTTTATTCTAAAGACAGTGCCACACAATCCATGGGTTGTGTCTTGTACTGTAAATCAGCTCCATTAAAGTAAATGGGGCTAAGCTGCAATACCATACATAATCCTGAACAACCCCTTTAAGCCCTTACTAGCGCACGTAGCATGACTTAGTCATGAACACCTTAGTCTAAGTACACTTGATTCCTCATTAAAAGCCTATCCATAGAACTGTTGAAATTATTCTACCACTGTGGTACGTGTGCTGTGCCAAAAAAACATATTTAGGCTCTGTCCACATCTGCTCTGTTACAGATTCCATCATATTTGTCCATTAAAATGACGGAAACCCAACCAAACCTATTAAAGTCAATGGGTTCTGTAGCTTTTTTTTTATCAGCTCAGTTAAGGAGATGCAGTTATCCAGCAAGGTGATGGCTTTAAAGCTATTTAGATATCCTTGATGTCTTAAGGCTACATTTACTATCATTCTAGTAAACCACTTGCACAGGCCCTTGTCTACAGTACTTCAGTCAATGGCGGATTATAATATGGACATTTCGGGCGGTCGCCCGGGGCCCGAGGCTGCTAGGAGGCCCATCGCGGCCCGAACCGCGCTGCCTGCTTCCAACTGAATCTGCATCCGCAGGACGCAGATTCAGTTGGGTTGAATGCTGGAGCCTCGCTCCAGCATTCACTCTGCCGTGAGCGGCTCGGTGCAGGCGCGATGTAGTGACGTCACCGCGCCTGTCTGCACGGAGTCACTCACAGCACAGTGCAGAGGAGGAGAAGCATCGCATCCCCCACCGGGATAGGTAAGTAATTATGTTTTCTTTTTTATTAGGTACGCACATATGGGGCATTATGCTGTGTCAGCTATGGGGCATTATGCTGTGTCAGCTATGGGGACATTATACTGTGTCAGCTATGGGGCATTATGCTGTGTCAGCTATGGGGCATTATACTGTGTCAGCTATGGGGCATTATACTGTGTCAGCTATGGGGCATTATACTGTGTCAGCTATGGGGCATTATACTGTGTCAGCTATGGGGCATTATGTTGTGTCCGCTATGGGGCATTATACTGTGTCACCTCTATGGAGGCATTATGCTGTGTCAGCTATGGGGACATTATACTGTCATCTATGGGGCATTATACTGTCAGCTATGGGGCATTATACTGTGTCAGCTATGGGGCATTATACTGTGTCAGCTATGGGGCATTATACTGTGTCCGCTATGGGGCATTATACTGTGTCAGCTATGGGGCATTATACTGTGTCACCTCTATGGAGGCATTATGCTGTGTCAGCTATGGGGACATTATACTGTGTCATCTATGGGGCATTATACTGTCAGCTATGGGGCATTATACTGTGTCAGCTATGGGGCATTATACTGTGTCAGCTATGGGGCATTATACTGTGTCAGCTATGGGGCATTATACGGTGTCACATCTATGGAGGCATTATACTGTGTCAGCTATGGGGCATTATACTGTGTCATCTATAGGGCATTATACTGTGTCACATCTATGGAGGCATTATACTGTGTCAGCTATGGGGCATTATACTGTGTCAGCTATGGGTCATTATACTGTGTCAGCTATGGGGCATTATACTGTGTCAGCTATGGGGCATTATACTGTGTCAGCTATGGGGCATTATACGGTGTCAGCTATGGGGCATTATACGGTGTCAGCTATGGGGCATTATACGGTGTCAGCTATGGGGCATTATACGGTGTCAGCTATGGGGCATTATACGGTGTCAGCTATGGGGCATTATACGGTGTCAGCTATGGGGCATTATACGGTGTCACATCTGTGGAGGCATTATAATGTGTCATCTATAGGGCATTATACTGTGTCGCAGCTATGGAGGCATTATACTGTGTCAGCTATGGGGCATTATACTGTGTCAGCTATGGGTCATTATACTGTGTCAGCTATGGGGCATTATACTGTGTCAGCTATGGGGCATTATACGGTGTCAGCTATGGGGCATTATACGGTGTCAGCTATGGGGCATTATACGGTGTCAGCTATGGGGCATTATACGGTGTCAGCTATGGGGCATTATACGGTGTCAGCTATGGGGCATTATACGGTGTCAGCTATGGGGCATTATACGGTGTCACATCTATGGAGGCATTATAATGTGTCAGCTATGGGGTATTATACTGTATCAGCTATGGGGCATTATACTGTGTCGCAGCTATGGAGGCATTATACTGTGTCGTAGCTATGGGGCATTATACTGTGTCACATCTATGGGGCATTATACTGTGTAGAGGCAGCTATGAAGATCATTATACTGTGGGGGCAGCTATGGGTGGCAATATACTGTGGGGGCAGCTACGGGGGACATTATACTGAGCAATTACAAGAGCTGCAGGTCCAAGGGGGGAGACGCTGTGTAGCACAATATACAAGGAGGGATTGTTGTATAGCACTATATAGAAGGGAGCGCTGTGTATCACTATATCTAAGGGGGATTGCTGTGTAGCACTATATACAAGAGGGGGAGGGCTATGTGACACTATTTACAGAGGGGGAGGACTGTGTAGCGCTATTTACAGGGGGCTGTGTGTGGTGCTATCTACAGTGTTTGACACAATTATATTCAGGGGCGCAGTCTATGGTGCTATAATATTTAGGGGCACAGTGTTTGTACTATTTTATTCAGGGGCGCAGTGTTTGGTGCTATTATATTTAGGGGCACAGTGTGTGGCACCATGATAATATTATCTTTGTTTATAGGTGTGGAAATGTTGGAAAAGTGAGGAGCCAAAGACATCTGAGTGGCAAATTCTGCAGAAATGGGTCATGGCCAGGAAAAGTCGTCATGAAGTCTGGACTGGATGGAGAAGAGGAAAAAAACTACGTTGTCACCTGTGAGTCACTAGATTTATAGAGAATCTGTCACCTCTCTTGACATGTTTATTATAGGAAATCCTTGTATTTCACAAAAAGTCTTTCTGCAGTCCAGGACTGATAGACAATTCCCCTTGTCAGGAGGATGTGTCCTAGCACAGTGTGATACTGTCAGTATGTAGGGACACAGCCCTGTGACAAGGGGAATCGTAACACTGTTAATGTTTGTCCAAAAAAGTAGTGTTAAAAATAGTTACGGTGTGGCAGGGCGGCGGTGAGGAAGGGGGGCCCAAGTTTGGGTAACAGCCCAGGGCCCATAGTCTACTTAATCCGCCACTGGTTACGTCCTTTACGGACCGAACATGCTTGTGTGAATCCAGCCTAATAGTTACGTCCATACTATTAGATCAGGTTGGCTGCCCGTCCATTACCTTGTAAGTATACCACAGAAAGTACGAACACCCCATTCTACCCAACATCACAAGCCCAGACTGCACCCTGCAAAAATAATAAACATGATGTATCAGTTGATCTGATATTACGCGTGGTCGCAACCCGTGTCAAGATTCCTCATAGTCTTGTGAGTCTCTACACTAAGCAATCGCAGAAAATGGGATCAAATCCATTCAAAATCACAGGAAAATGCCATACTAATACAAGAGCAGGTTAGAAAACAATTTCAACAGCATGCAAACATACTACAATGTTATATAGAGGAGGCAGCACAGGTGAAAAATACTGATAAGTTGTGATTTTCGGGTCGGCTGGCCGGCCACGGAGTGTCAGCCGCGAGCCGCCTGCAAATCGTGGGCCTGTGCACATGGCCGCGGCCATTATTTTCAATGAGCCCGGACCGCAGAACATGGCCGTAATCAGGCTTACCCGTTCTTTCTGCGGTCCGGGCTTCGGGCCATGCACGGATCGTGAAAACCACGGTCGTGTGCATGGCCCAATATTAATGAATGGGGCGGCAATTCTCCCGTGCATTTTCGGGGGAATTACAACCGCAAAAGCACGTTCGTGTACATGGGGCCTAAGAGAACTTCCCTACCCTTCTCACTCTACAAATAACATGCTTGATAGTATGTCTGTAAATTGATACCTGTAACAAAATGTTTGTTTGTCCATCAGGGACGTGTTAGATGCCCATACACATTAGATAAATGTCGAATCGGACGACTATTTAACATGTATGACCGTTTCCCAACTCTCCCCACAGCAAATGTCAGATTTCAACATGCCCGATCCTTTGTTCCTGCGGGAGATAACCTGCTTCCAGAGGAGTCTGGTAGCAGCTTATTCTCCTCCTCCCATTGAAAAAATATACACACATATGAACGTGCATGTTTATAGGGGACTCGGTAAGAATAACGGGATTTCGGCTGACACCTATCATAAGTGTATGGCCAGTTTTAGACAGACCAGAGCCTTCATTCAAGTTAAAAAAACATGGCTGGGTTTTGTATCAGTATATGGATGTCCGCTAGTTCCTCCTCCTATTTTGTTTTAAAATAGATCAATTTAGCTGGCAGCTATGATATGTTAATATCTAAAAATACACTTTAAAGGGTTCTGGGTTTAATTTTTTTTAAATCTTCTAAATTCATAATGGTCTCTGATAAACCCAAAAATATCAATTTTTTTTGGGTATGTGCCAGTGTTAATAGCGCAGTGGCACATACGAGTAACCCACAACACAATGCTAGGTTGACATAGCCTTCCAGATGAGGAAATCCATTGTTAGGGTTAGGAGGGCGATGTCCAGTAGTATAGACCCTTCCTGTGAATGATGAGCCTGATGATCAGAGCGCTGAATAGAGCCCTGACAAGCACTAATCACCTCCCACTTATTTTTCATCAATAGTGAATTGCTCACAATGTAAAGTCTTACAATAGCTGACCCTGTTCCCACTGCCTTTAAAGTTGATATGGTATAAAATATGTATTTTGATCTCCAATTATGAATTGTCTCCCACTCTTTTCCTGGTATTACTATAAAGTATTGACACTTCACATGGATTTCTTGCACAGTAACAACATGGTACACAAGTAACTAATGCAGAGTTTGCAACTCCCTTATCTCTTATCCCAGATGTGGAAAAAAACTGCTCATATTATATTATATACATAGTCTGAATTGTTTCTTGATAACGCTAGGAATATTTCCATGTTTCCCCTTACTAATTCTTAAAGGGGATGTATCACATATTATTTTTATTAATTCAAACCAGATAGTGAAACATATTCCTTTTTTCTAATCTGTTTTTATTTTCTGATTGTAGATTTTTTTTAAATTATATTTTCTGTACATGATTATGGGGTGGCCATTTTCCTGAGCATCTGCTCTGCTCTGTTAACCGCATTTAGAGATATGCTTTACAGCAGCCACATGCACCATAGAAAAATATAGTCTTGAGATGACCCATTGACTACTATGGAAGAGAATCTAGGCATACTCTGTTATGAGAGTCCTTTAGGGTCGGACTGAGACAAAAAAGCAGCCCCGGCACACAAACCCCGGCAGCTAACGCACTCTGTCTAAAACCGGCCCTTGTCCGATTCGGTCCAAAGTGATTTCTGTTCAATGTCAGATTACCACACTTTTTTATGAGGTGAAAATGCTTTCCAGTGGAGCAGCTAGCTCACAGCTTATGTGCTCAACATTCAGCTTTCCCTCTTCCCCATAGAGCAACATCTACGGGTGACAGAACGTGATACTTGATTGATTGATTTATTGATAAGTATATTGCTGAAATCTGCAATCATGTTGTGTAAAAGAGAACTTGTTCAGCCACATAAGTAACTTTCTTATGGAGAGAAGAGAGAGTGTTTATAGAAAGAATCCTCCAGCTCACCTTAAAGAAGATTTGCACCGCTAGTTGCGCCCGGATCCTCATGTCGGCACACGGCGTGAAGACCGAGGAAAACGCAAGGAATGGATCCAGCGCCAAGACAGGTATTGTAGTTAAAAAGGAAACTCTGTTCCCAATTTTATTCCAGAAATGTATTAAAACAAAAAAGTATAATCCAGGTACACGATGTGGTACGTGCGTGTGGGCTGTGCCTACGCGTTTCGGACGGCTACTGCGACCTTATTCATGGCTCATTTGAGACAAGCAACTCATGAGCCTGGGGTTTATATCCGGTTAAACACGTTAACTAAATTGCGGTTCACAGAGTTCATTATTCTGGAACGCACATAAACTTGCACTTTGAGTGTAAAGGATCTGCCAGACATAGCTTCTGTGTCGACGCCCGTGGGTAATCAGTCTGCATCTGCTCCTAAGTCTGATAGAGTGACTCGATCTGCTACCACTCAGGCTGGGAGGCTGAGGAGTGGGAGAGCCTATCACAGCCTGGCCAGACAGAGCTAGCTCCCGCCCTCTGTCTATTTATACCTTCATTTCCTGCTCCTCCTTTGCCTGTGATTCTGTCTGGGTTCCTGGCTCTGCTGCTCCTGCTAGTACTATTTACCTCTGCTTCAAATTGACCCTGGCTTTACTGACTACGCTCCTGCTCTGCGTTTGGTACCTCGTACACTCCTGGTTTGACTCGGCTTGTTCACTACTCTTCTTGCTCACGGTGTTGCTGTGGGCAACTGCCCCATTTCCCTTAGCTTCTGTGTACCCTTGTCTGTTTGTCTGTCGTGCACATATTGAGCGTAGGGACCGTCGCCCAGTTGTACGCCGTCGCCTAGTACGGGCCGTGCAAGTAGGCAGGGACTGAGTGGCGGGTAGATTAGGGCTCACCTGTCTGTCTCCCTACCCCGTCATTACATTGAGCAGCGATGTGTGGAACATGTCCAACTTACTTGGCTGGATTGAAGTACGTAAATATGTGTCAAGATTTTTGATTGTTTTTTTATTTATGTTTAGATAGAAATATTAAAGAGTTCGATAATATACCATAATTATATTGTTATTATTTGATCGGATGTAAACCCTGTCAGCTTAAAAAAATCTCGTATTCATTTTTTGTGAAAAAAACAGCTAAAAACATGCATATAAACATATATGAATGATAATGTAATAACAAAGGTAAAAAGGTTTGATTCTGGGTAGAAAATATTTTTAACAGTCTTATATGCTTTGTATATATTTCACAACACACTGGGGTAAATTTCGATGTACCAAGTATGTAACAATGAATCTTCTAGTTCTTTTTTCTCTCTCTATTTCCGTTAATTTAGTAGTTGTATCCAAAAAATGTTCGAAAGAGAGTTTCTGGTACATTTATTCATATGATGATTACATTTTACTCTGAATATTTATTCAAATGCTATGCGATAGAGAAAATTTACACCCCCAAACGAGGGGGTAATCTCAAACATAAAATATTAAGAGAAGCATATTGGATATACAGACTCAAAACAAGAGTACCTATGGGTCTTAATTTAAAAAAAGAGCTAATGTTCCATTATTAGATGTAAATCAACATTTGTCCTCTAACTAACCCCTCCCCCCCTTTTTGCTACTCAAAAATCGAATAAATATTCAGAGTAAAATGTAATCATCATATGAATAAATGTACCAGAAACTCTCTTTTGAGCAGGTTTTTGATACAACTACTAAACTAACGGAAATACAGAGAGAAAAAAAAACTAGCAGATTCATTGTTACATACTTGGTACATCGAAATTTACCCCAGTGTGTTGTGAAATATATACAAAGTATATCAAACTGTTAAAAATATTTTCTACCCAGAATCGAACCTTTTTACCTTTGTTATTACATTATCATTCATATATGTTTATATGCATGTTTATATGCATGTTCAACCCCAGGCTGATGAGTTGCTTGTCTCAAACAAGCCGTCAATAAGGACGCAGTAGCCGTCCGAAACGCGTAGGCACAGCCCACACGCATGTACCACATTGTGTAACTGGATTATACTTTTTTGATTTAATACATTTCTGGAATAAAATTGGGAACAGAGTTTGCTTTTTAACTACAATACCTGTCTTAGCGCTGGATCCATTCCTTGCGTTTTCCTCTAACTTTCTTATGCAGCAACCTCCTCACTACACCGCCTACACCCAGCGAGGTATCCTCTCAGACAAGGCCACACTTCAGGATTTGAACTATGGTCCACACAGATGACACTGCTTAAGCACCAGACCACCAGCTCAGGCTGATCTTTGAGCTTTCTTATTGTCCCCATAAGACCAAATTTAAAAGTCACTTCCAGCAGGAATAAGAACATGTCAAGAATTTTTGCTAACGGTTGAAAGCAGCAGCAGCGCACTGGTAAAGATCGCTGCTAATAAATTAGAGGCGTGAGGACCATGTGAGTGCTGTCTCCAGGATCTCCAGCCTTAAAAGCAGTTAACCCCCAAGTCACGGTCCTGTCATGTCCTAATGTCATCCAAGGTTTTTCTTGTTGAAGGTCCGATTACTCGTTTTTAAAAGAGGTGAAAAATGTGTCCTTGTAAAGCTGCCATTCAGCTAGCTCACAGCTTGCGTGATCCGAGTTGAGCGCAGGAATCACTTATGTACAATGTGGGTTCTAATCCCCACATTGTCCTCCTGTTGACCCTGGGCAGCTCTCCCCTTTCCCAAAGTATCACCTATTGAATGATGGATTATGATACCTGTTTGAGCGATGAGTATATTGCTGCAATCTGCAATAATCTACTATATAAATGCAGCTGTCTCAAAAGAGACCGCTGCATAAGTAACTTTCTTTACATAATTAACTTTCTTATGCAGCAACAATATTACTGCGCTACCTCCACACCACTATAAACACAACCCAGCAAAGTACCATTTTGAACAATTCACACATCAGGATTTGAACCAAGGACTGCACAGAAGACACTCACTGTTTAGATACCACTTAATCACCACACCATAAGCTCACATTGGCATTTTAGCTTTCTTATTGTCCCCATAAGACCAAATGAAATCATTACTTCCAGCAGGAATAAGAACATATCATCTTTGGAAGAGTTTGTGTCTGGCTCTTGACAGCAGAGGTAGCACACTGGTTATGTTCTCTGCTGATAAACTAGAAATGTCAGGGACAAGTTGGTTCTATCCCTAGGATCTCCCCATTGTGTCTCAGTTTTGAAAGTCTTTCACCAGTGCAGGTTCACAAGGCGAGGCATCCTTTTAAAGGAGAAATGCAATGCCCTGTTGAGCGTCAGCCGCTTGCCAAAATTGTTGTCACCCTTAAGCACAATCAGCAAACTCGTATAAGTAAGGAGAACGCCACCTACCACACAAGCTTCGAACCTAAGCACATGGGCGAAATCCAAAGCAAACCTGGCCTAAGCACTTAAGCCCAAAGCCACTGCATGGTCATGCCCCAACGTGATCTAAAGTTTCTCTTCATGAAAGTCCACTCACCTATTTTTTATTTTATTTTTTTCAAAGAGATGAAAAATATGTTCCCATGGAGCTGTTGTGCATCTGGCTAACAGCTTACGTGATCTGAGTTGAGCGCAGAAATCGCTTCTGTACAATATGGGTTCTAACCACCATGTTGTCCTCCTGGTGACCCTGGGCAGCTCCCCCCTTTCCTAAAGTATCACCTATTGAGTGATGGTGTAATGGCAGGAAGGAGGTCAGGTTCTAGAGGTGAGGTGAGGGGTATTACTAAGGAAGCGTCACCCTGGTTGACCCTCTGGGCCAGGGCCTGGACCTGTAGGGAGAGGCCCTGCATCTGCTGGGTCAGGGTCTCAAGGGGGTCCATGATAGCGTCAGCGTAGGAGAAATGGTAGACTAGGTATGGGCTTGTAATTATGTAATGGCAGGAAGGAGGTGAAGGGAAAGTGAGCCCTAATCTACCCACCGCCCTGTCCCTGCCTACTTGCAACGACCCGCCCTAGGCGACGGGGTACAACTGGGCGGCGGTCCCTACGCTGTCTAAGTGCACGGGAGAACAAACAGGGAACACGCAAGGGAAGGGGCAGTAGCCCACGGAACGCCGCGAGGAAACGGAGCGGGAATGAGTAGTCAGGACCAGGACGAAGTGGAGTATACCAACGTGAGCACGGAGAAGGAAGCAAGCCAGGGGCAAAGCGAAGCAGGTAAAGCGGAACTGCAGCAAGGCAGAAGCACGGCAGAAGCAGGCTGGAGCAAGCAGCAGTGGGGCCAGGAATCCAGAAGAATTACAAGCACTGAGGAAGAGAACACGGCAGGTAATAAAGGACAGGGGGCGGAGCTAACTCCGACTGACCAGGCCGCGATAGGCTCTCCCACTCCTGAGCCTGCCACCCTGGTTGGTGGGAGATGGTGTCAGTCGAACAGGTCTGGCCTCAGGTGTGGATTGATTAATCCCAGGAGTATACCTAGACGTAGTACCTGGCAGATCCCTAACAGATGGATTATAATACCTGTTTGAGTCATCAGTATATTGCTGAAATATGCACACACACACACACACACACACACACACACACCCTGTTGTCTTAAAAGAGACAGCTGTATAAGTAACTTTCTTATGCAGCAACAATGGCACTGCGCTGCCTCCGCACCACTATAAACACCAGTCAACAGAGTTCCCTTTTAGACAAGACCACACATCAGGATTTCAACATGGAAGACACTCACTGTTTAGAGACCACTTAATCACCACACCACATGGATTGTGCTCAGTTTGGTCTCTTATCCCTCTTATTGTCTTCATAAGACCAAATGTCCAGCAGGAATAAGAACATGTCATCTTTGGAAGAATTTGCAGCCAGCTCTCGACAGTAGAGGTAGTACACTGGTAAAGTTCTCTGCTGATGAATTAAATGAGTCAGAAACATGCAGGTTCTATCCCCAGGATCTCCTCCTAGAAAGCCCTTAACCAGTGCAGGTTCATTTAAAAGAGAAATGCATTGCCCTGTTGAGCACCAGCCTCTTGCCAAAATTGTCTGGAAAACGTTGTCACCTTTAAGCACAAGCAGCTCACTCATATAAGTAAGGAGACCACCATCAACCACACATGTTGCATGCAGCGAAACCCAGGTACATGGGCTAACACCGTAGTGTTCTTGAACTCAGCACTTTAGTCCCAGACCCCCCAGTCACAGCACTCTCATGAGACAATGTGGTCAAAAGTGACTTCTGTTGAAAGTCATATTTATGAGGTGAAAAATGTGATCTGGTGGAGCCGTCGTCTTGCAGTTTATGTGTTAAAGAATGGCAGAAGGAGACATCATGTCTCCACAGGAGCGCTTCTTTAAGGGGTGTAGAAACCTCAATATAAATCAAGTAGAAATATAAATGACACAATTCAAATGACGACGGTTTTTTTTTTCTTTTTAAAGACTACTTTGACAGAGAAAATATAAAACAAGAACATTTTTATGATTTTTACATGGAAAGAAAGCCAAACAACAGGAGGCAAGATGATAATTTTAGGCACAACTCCGAGCAGTAAAGCAGTAAAGCTCATTTAAAGTGCATATGATCTTGTCCGTCCCCCCATCACCTTCATTTATTAACCATTATTCTGCACACTGTACAGTAGTTTGTACTTCTTATTCTTACTAAAGATATTGCACAAATATTATACAAGAGAACTGTAAAGGATCTGCCAGGCACAGCGGGGTTAACTCCCAGAACTAATCAGTCAGCACCTGAGAATACATCCCTGAGACTGACTCCTGCTTCCACCATTCAGGCTGGCAGGCTTAGGAGTGGGAGAGCCTATCGTAACCTGGCCAGACTCAGCTAGCTCCCGCCCTCGGTCTATTTAAGCCTGCACTTCCTGTCCCTCGGTGCTTGTTATTGCTTTCGTTTCTTTCCTTGTGGTTCCTGGCCCAGCTACAGCTCCTGCTATTTTTGATCCTGCTCCATACCGACCCTGGCTTACCGACTACTCTTCTGCTCTTCGTTTTGTACCTCGCACACTCCTGGCTTGACTCGGTTCGTTCACCACTCTGGTTGCTCACGGTGTTGCCGTGGGCAACGGCCCCTTTTCCTTGCTTGTGTTCCTTGTATGTTTGTCGTGTTTGTCGTGCACTTACTGAGCGCAAGGACCGCCGCCCAGTTGTACCCCGTCGCCTAGGGCGGGTCGTTGCAAGTAGGCAGGGACAGAGTGGCGGGTAGATTAGGGCTCACTTGTCCGTCTCCCTACCCCCTGCCATTACATAATAACAAGCCCATACCTAGTCTACCCCTGGTCCCTGACACCACTATGGATCCCCGTGAGACCCTGGCTCAGCAAATGCAGGGTCTCTCCCTACAGGTCCAGGCCCTGGCTCAGAGGGTCAACCAGCCTGATGCTACCCTGGTAGTTCCCCGCACCGCACCTCTTGAACCCCACCTCAAGTTGCCCGACCGGTTCTCAGGGGACCGGAGGACTTTTCTCTCCTTTCGGGAGAGTTGTAGGCTTTACTTTCGTTTAAAGCCTCATTCCTCAGGTTCTGAGAGCCAGCGGGTGGGTATAATTATGTCCCGGCTCCAGGAAGGGCCCCAAGAGTGGGCCTTCTCCTTGGCTCCTGACGCCCCTGAACTTTCCTCCGTTGATTGTTTCTTTTCTGCTCTCGGACTTATTTATGACGAGACTGACAGGACTGCCTTTGCCGAGAGTCAGCTGGTGACCTTAAGTCAGGGTAAGAGACCTGTTGAGGAGTATTGCTCTGACTTTCGGAAGTGGTGCGTAGCTTCTCGGTGGAATGACCCTGCCTTAAGGTGCCAGTTTAGGTTGGGTCTGTCGAATGCCCTGAAAGACCTGCTAGTTAGCTATCCCTCTTCTGACTCCCTAGACCAGGTTATGATAAAGAATAAAAAACGGGATACTGAGGCGCTGCTTGATAAAGAGTTAATACATTTAATTGAGGTAGTATAAATAGACAATTGCTACGCGTTTCAACGCCGGACTGGCGTCTTCCTCAGGCAAGTTAAGATGACAGCAAGGAGGCACATATTTATACACATACAGAATGCAGGGCTAATTAAGCCTAATTCAGACCAGAGTCCTGAAAAAACCGCCAAAACCAGCGGGTCAGAGTTCAATCCAAACGTAAAGTGTTAAAACAATTCATTGTTGTCATATGTTAACAGCATTAATGGAATTAAAATGATCAGACAGTACATAACCGCATAATTGCATAATTATATAGTAATTAAATCATTTAAACGAAATGGCATAGAATATTTGCGCAAAAAGGCAATGGATTATGAAATTGCACATTGAACATAAACTTAAAATAACACAAGAATTGAAGTAAGATAAATAAAAATGCATTTGCAACTGCTGGATACATATAGAAATAATTGTACCAACAATAGCAACGCGTTGTCATGGAGACCAGAAGCGACACAGCCGGGAAGGAAGTCAAAACGCCAGTGGAACGCAAGGTGAGACGCACATTGTTGGTACAATTATTTCTATATGTATCCAGCAGTTGCAAATGCATTTTTATTTATCTTACTTCAATTCTTGTGTTATTTTAAGTTTATGTTCAATGTGCAATTTCATAATCCATTGCCTTTTTGCGCAAATATTCTATGCCATTTCGTTTAAATGATTTAATTACTATATAATTATGCAATTATGCGGTTATGTACTGTCTGATCATTTTAATTCCATTAATGTTGTTAACATATGACAACAATGAATTGTTTTAACACTTTACGTTTGGATTGAACTCTGACCCGCTGGTTTTGGCGGTTTTTTCAGGACTCTGGTCTGAATTAGGCTTAATTAGCCCTGCATTCTGTATGTGTATAAATATGTGCCTCCTTGCTGTCATCTTAACTTGCCTGAGGAAGACGCCAGTCCGGCGTTGAAACGCGTAGCAATTGTCTATTTATACTACCTCAATTAAATGTATTAACTCTTTATCAAGCAGCGCCTCAGTATCCCGTTTTTTATTCTTTATCAATCAATTTTGGCATCTCTTTGGAGTTTTGCGTTGGGATCGGCAGCAGCTTTGTACTCGCGGATTACTTTCAACTTTACAGGTGAGCAGTTACGATCTTTTGCCCATCAAATTCATAATTGATACACACATGTGGCGCCGTGTTTTTTCACTCTACTTTTAGTATAGACCAGGTTATGGCTTTAGCGATACGACTTGACCGACGTCTCAGGGAACGACAACGTGAACGTTTATGTGTTTTCTCCTCCGACTCCCCCATGATGCCTCCCGAAGCTCCGTTGCTTCGTTCCTCCCCGAAAGATTCAGAGATACCTATGCAACTCGGGGCCTCCGTGTCCCCCCAACAACGTAGAGAATTCCGCAGGAAGAATGGTCTCTGCTTCTACTGTGGGGACGACAAGCATCAAGTGAACAACTGTCCTAAGCGTAAGGTTGCAGCCAGAGAACTTCCGCGTCTAAGTGATCATCGGGGAGGTCACTTGGGCGCACAGGTATTTCCCGTAAATATGAAACGTACTAAGATCTTGCTTCCCTTTCAGGTCTCTTTTGGTGGTAGGTCTGCTACCGGCAGTGCTTTCGTGGATTCAGGGTCCTCTACTAATATCATGTCTGTGGAATTTGCTATGTCCCTTGCTATGCCTCTTATTGATTTGCCTAAACCTGTCCCGGTAGTGGGTATCGACGCCACTCCTCTTGCTAATGGTTATTTTACACAGCATACCCCTGTTTTTGAACTCCTTGTTGGCTCCATGCATTTGGAGCAATGCTCTGTACTGTTGATGCAGGGATTATCGTACGATTTGGTTCTAGGTCTTCCCTGGTTGCAGTTGCATAATCCTACGTTTGACTGGAATACTGGGGAGCTAACCAAATGGGGTAATGAATGTTGTACGTCATGTTTTTCTGTTAATTCTATTTCTCTCCTTAAGGAGGCGAATACGCTACCCGAGTTTGTTCAGGACTTCGCTGATGTTTTCTCTAGGGAGGCCTCCGAAGTGTTACCTCCTCATAGAGAATACGATTGCGCTATCGAATTGGTACCAGGAGCTAAGCTTCCTAAGGGTAGGATATTTAATCTTTCTTGTCCCGAACGTGAAGCTATGAGAGTGTATATCCAGGAATCCCTGGCCAAGGGTTACATTCGTCCCTCTTCTTCTCCGGTAGGTGCTGGCTTCTTCTTCGTGGGGAAGAAGGATGGTGGTCTTAGGCCATGCATTGACTACCGTAGCCTGAATAAGGTCACGGTAAGGAACCAGTATCCCCTTCCTTTGATTCCTGATCTCTTTAATCAGGTTCAGGGGGCCCAATGGTTTTCTAAATTGGATCTACGGGGGGCGTATAACCTTATTCGCATCAAAGAGGGGGATGAGTGGAAGACTGCGTTTAACACGCCCGAAGGCCATTTCGAATACCTCGTCATGCCCTTTGGGTTGTGTAATGCCCCTGCGGTCTTCCAGAATTTCATAAATGAGATTTTGAGAAATTACCTGGGGATTTTTCTGGTAGTGTACCTTGATGACATACTGGTGTTTTCCAAGGACTGGTCCTCCCACATGGAGCATGTCAGGAAGGTGCTCCAGGTCCTTCGCGAAAATAAACTGTTTGCCAAAACCGAAAAATGTGTGTTTGGGGTACAGGAGATTCCATTTTTGGGTCAAATCCTTACTCCACATGAATTCCGCATGGACCCCGCCAAGGTTCAGGCTGTGGCGGAATGGGTCCAACCTGCCTCCCTGAAGGCGTTACAGTGTTTTTTGGGGTTTGCTAATTATTACAGGAGATTTATTGCTAACTTCTCGGTCATCGCTAAGCCCCTTACGGACCTCACTCGCAAAGGTGCTGATCTCCTCCACTGGCCTCCTGAGGCTGTCCAGGCTTTTGAGGTCCTTAAGAAGTGCTTTGTCTCGGCCCCGGTGCTGGTTCAGCCCAACCAAATGGAGCCATTTATCGTGGAAGTTGACGCATCTGAGGTGGGAGTGGGGGCTGTCTTGTCCCAGGGTACCAGGTCCCTCACCCATCTCCGCCCCTGTGCCTACTTCTCCAGGAAGTTTTCCCCAACTGAAAGTAACTATGATATTGGCAACCGCGAACTCTTAGCCATTAAATGGGCATTTGAAGAGTGGCGCCACTTCCTGGAGGGGGCTAGGCACCAGGTAACGGTCCTTACCGACCACAAGAATCTGGTTTTCCTAGAATCTGCCCGGAGGCTAAACCCGAGACAAGCTCGATGGGCGTTATTTTTTACCAGATTCAATTTTTTGGTTACCTATAGGGCTGGGTCAAAAAATATTAAGGCTGATGCACTGTCGCGTAGCTTCATGGCCAACCCTCCTTCGGAGGAAGATCCTGCTTGTATTTTGCCTCCAGGTATAATCATTTCCTCGATCGATTCTGATTTAGTCTCTGAAATTGCTGCTGATCAAGGTGCAGCTCCCGGGAACCTTCCTGAGAACAAGCTGTTTGTTCCCCTGCAATTCCGGCTAAGGGTACTTAGGGAAAATCATGACTCCGCACTATCTGGCCATCCAGGCATCCTGGGTACCAAACACCTCATTACCAGAAATTATTGGTGGCCTGGGTTGCCTAAAGACATTAAGGCCTACGTCGCCGCTTGTGAGGTTTGTGCTAGGTCCAAGACTCCCAGGTCCCGACCAGCGGGCTTACTGCGTTCGTTGCCCATTCCCCAGAGACCTTGGACACATATCTCCATGGATTTTATCACCGATTTGCCTCCATCCCAAGGCAAGTCGGTGGTGTGGGTGGTGGTGGACCGCTTCAGTAAGATGTGCCACTTTGTGCCCCTCAAGAAACTACCCAACGCCAAAACGTTGGCTACCTTGTTTGTCAAACACATCCTGCGTCTCCATGGGGTCCCTGTCAATATTGTTTCGGACAGAGGGGTACAATTTGTTTCATTGTTTTGGAGAGCCTTCTGTATGAAGTTGGGGATTGATCTGTCCTTCTCCTCTGCCTTCCATCCTGAAACCAATGGCCAAACGGAGAGGACTAATCAATCTCTAGAACAATATTTAAGGTGTTTTGTCTCGGACTGTCAATTTGATTGGGTCTCTTTCATTCCCCTCGCCGAATTTTCCCTTAATAACCGGGTCAGTAACTCGTCAGGGGTCTCTCCTTTTTTTTGTAATTTTGGGTTTAATCCACGGTTCTCCTCCGTTTCACCTGGTACTTCCAACAATCCTGAGGTAGAGGTCGTTCATCGGGAACTGTGCACAGTCTGGGCCCAGGTTCAGAAAAACCTAGAGGTGTCCCAGAGCGTACAAAAAACTCAGGCTGATAAAAAACGTTCTGCTAACCCCCTGTTTATGGTCGGGGATCTGGTGTGGTTGTCGTCTAGGAACTTGCGTCTCAAGGTTCCGTCCAAGAAGTTTGCTCCCCGGTTTATTGGGCCGTATAAGGTCATTGAGGTCCTCAATCCTGTCTCCTTCCGGCTGGAGTTACCCCCGTCTTTTCGGATACACGACGTGTTTCATGCCTCCCTCCTCAAACGCTGCTCCCCGTCCTTGGCTCCCTCGAGGAGACCTCCGGTTCCCATCCTCACCCCGGAGGGGGTGGAATTCGAGGTGGCCAGGATTGTGGACAGCAAGATGGTCCAAGGCTCCCTCCAGTACCTGGTCCATTGGAGAGGATACGGGCCCGAGGAGAGGACTTGGGTACCCGCCCGGGATGTTCACGCTGGGGTATTGGTCAGGAGGTTCCACCTGCGTTTCCCCAGTAAGCCAGGTCCACTTAGAAAGGGTCCGGTGGCCCCTCATAAAAGGGGGGGTACTGTAAAGGATCTGCCAGGCACAGCGGGGTTAACTCCCAGAACTAATCAGTCAGCACCTGAGAATACATCCCTGAGACTGACTCCTGCTTCCACCATTCAGGCTGGCAGGCTTAGGAGTGGGAGAGCCTATCGTAACCTGGCCAGACTCAGCTAGCTCCCGCCCTCGGTCTATTTAAGCCTGCACTTCCTGTCCCTCGGTGCTTGTTATTGCTTTCGTTTCTTTCCTTGTGGTTCCTGGCCCAGCTACAGCTCCTGCTATTTTTGATCCTGCTCCATACCGACCCTGGCTTACCGACTACTCTTCTGCTCTTCGTTTTGTACCTCGCACACTCCTGGCTTGACTCGGTTCGTTCACCACTCTGGTTGCTCACGGTGTTGCCGTGGGCAACGGCCCCTTTTCCTTGCTTGTGTTCCTTGTATGTTTGTCGTGTTTGTCGTGCACTTACTGAGCGCAGGGACCGCCGCCCAGTTGTACCCCGTCGCCTAGGGCGGGTCGTTGCAAGTAGGCAGGGACAGAGTGGCGGGTAGATTAGGGCTCACTTGTCCGTCTCCCTACCCCCTGCCATTACAAGAACGGTGTCGTAACATCTAGAGAAGCTGAGTAGTTCATTAAAGGGGTTTTCCACCTTCTGACAACTGATGACTTATCCACCGGATAGGTCATCAGTGCATGATCTGTGGGGGTCCGACCCCCCCAACCCCGCACAGGTCAGCTGGTCCGGTGCCTCCGTGCACTGGACTTACATGCCGGAAGCAGCTGGCTCCGGCCACGGAATAGCGGCCGAGTTTCTACAGCACGGGCGCTATGATTTGTACGGAGCCAACTGCTTCCGGCTCCGTACATCGCATTATGTGCCATAACATCCGGTGCCCGCAGGCCACTGGAGCGGTTTAACGGTGCGGGGTCCGGGTGCAGGACCCGCACCGATGCTATACTGATAACCTATCCGGTGGATAGTTCATCAGTAGTCAGAAGGTGGAGACCCCCCCCATTCGGATTACGTATAAACCAACTTTCTGTACCACTTGTTAGAGCCGGGTCACCATAGATAAACACATCTGAAAACAGTTTTGAGACTGACACAGACTTTGGTTTTCACAAAGTTTTCTGCTTCAGGGTTTTTAGATCTTTTAGTCAGCTGTTTCTATGGTTACTGAAGTACAAATAAACATTTCATAAGTTTTTAAACTTTTATTGACAAATACATCAAGTTTATGCAAAGACTCAATATTTACAGTGTTGACCCTTCTTTTTCAAGACTTCGGCAATTCGCTCTGCCATGCTGGATGTAAGCTTCTGGGCCAAATCCTGACAGATGACTTATTCTTACCTAATCGTTGGGTTAGCAGGAAAAGGAGTCACCGCGGGCGCTGCTGCACTTCAATGGAACCAAAAGGCTTTGAAGGTTCGGATTGTTGATAATATGTACGGAAGAGTATAAGAATAAATGGAATTTATTGATGGTATGACTACGCGTTTCAATGCCGTACCGGCATCTTCATCAAGTCATGAATGAACATACAAAAGTCACTGTTTAAATAGCCATGTTGATGTTGAAAAAAAAAAAACAAAAAAAAAACCCGCCAATGTGAACGGGGTCAAGGTGTTTAAGTGACGTCATAGTTCAAAGTTCAAAATTCAAAAGACCGGATAATCACACAAAAAACAGTAAAAAGTATGTCATATAATAGAAACAATTACAATAATAGAAAAAGAAGAATATAAAATGTGAAAAGAAATAAAAATAATGAAAACCATGTAATTAGGAAGATTTGAAGTGTAGTACGGAATGTATCCAAAAGGATGCCGAAGCGACACGATAAAAAAGCTGCCCGGTGTAAACCGGATAATATAGGATACTAATATAAATGGATGCAGATATAAATATAGACCACAGATATGATGTGTGGTATAAAGGTTCTAACCTTTATGTGCCAGAATAAAGTTTTAGAATGATAGCCATAATATCGGCAACAATTCCAAAACGGCAATATACATATAAGGAATTGTAAAAATAAAAAGCACTAGTAAAAGGCAAGCTAGATTTCAGACATATTAAAAAGCCAAAATTGTAGAGTACGATTGAATATATAAAACTATATACAAAGTATGAAAAATAAAAAAGATAAAAAGTAAAAGAAAGAAATACATCGGCAATGGAAAAAATTATAGTAAGAATATTTCAATACGAATTACATTATAAAAAATTGTAAAAGTACACAAACTAACAGAACTGTCAGGAAATGCCAGAGAGGTAATAGAAAATAACCTTATAGATTAAAACAAAGTCGGCAAAGCCGATAAATTGTAATTGATGACCCAACGAAATTAAGAGAGAGCAATATGTCATGAATGAAATTCAAAAAGGAAACGTAATGAAAAATATATCTGAGGGGGGGAGCATCAAAAATGTGTAAGAAAATAACCAGGAACGTGGTAAACGGGTTATGTATAAAATAGGGATATATATAAGAAATACAGTGAACTGTAAAGTCGGCAAAGCCGGAAAATGTAATTGGTGATGCAACGAAATTGATAAAGAGCAATATGTCATGGGTGAAAAAATAAAATTAAAAAGCATAACCAAAAGTATAACTGAAAAAAGGAGCATCATAATGTATATGAAAATCACCAGGAACTATGACGTCACTTAAACACCTTGACTTCGTTCACATTGGCGTTTTTTTTAAAATTTTTTATTATTTTTTTTTCAACATCAACATGGCTATTTAAACAGTGACTTTTGTATGTTCATTCATGACCTGATGAAGATGCCGGTACGGCATTGAAACGCGTAGTCATACTATCAATAAATTCCATTTATTCTTATACTCTTCCGTACATTATTATCAACAATCCGAACCTTCAAAGCCTTTTGGTTCCATTGAAGTGCAGCAGCGCCCGCGGTGACTCCTTTTCCTGCTAACCCAGCATAACCTTCGCGGTCGTTCATCCGAATGACCGGTCCCGAGTCCTGGCAGCAGCTGTACCTTTATTCTCAATTGCTTTCTACCACACGTTACCAGGTGAGTACCACTCTTCACTTACACCACTCCATACCTGGGTAACCTGCACTATGTGGCGCCGTGTTTTTTGCTTCTTCTCATCTTACCTAATCGGTACTTGGAGTCTATCACAATTTCTGTGTTTTTTTGAGGAGTGACCACAGGGTCTCAATGGGATTGAGATCTGGGGAGTTTTCTGGCCATGAACCCAAAATTTAAAAGTTTTGTTCACCGAGCCACTTAGTTCTCACTTTTGCCTTGTGACATGATGCTCCATCATGCTGGTAATAGCATTCTTCATCATCAAATTGCTCCTGGGTGGTTGGGAGAAGTTGCTCCTGGGTGGTTGGGAGAAGTTGCTCCTGGGTGGTTGGGAGAAGTTGCTCCTGGGTGGTTGGGAGAAGTTGCTCCTGGGTGGTTAGGAGAAGTTGCTCCTAGGTGGTTGGGAGAAGTTGCTCTTGGAGTATGCTTAGATACCATTCTTTATTCATGGTAGTGTTCTTAGGCAAAGTTTCGAGCTCACTCCCTTGGATGAAAAGCAACCCCACACATTAATGGATTTTAGGATGCTTTACTGTTGGCATGACACAGAACTCATGGTAGCGCCCACCCTTTCTTCTCTGGGACATTTGGAAGAATGATTGTCCAAACAGTCTGAAGGGGGCTTCATCAGAGAAAATAACTTTACCCCAGTCCTCTGCAGTCCAATCCCGGTACTTCCTGAAGAGGACTGTCCTCAATGTTTTTCTTGGAGAGAAGTGGCTTCTTTGCTGCCCTCCTTAACAACAGGCCAGCCTCCATGAGCCTTTACCTCACTGTGCGTGCACATGCACTGGCACCTGCCTTTCCTGAGCAAGCCCTGCACTGGTGTAGAACCAATCCCGTAGCTTAATCCTCTTTAGGAGATGGTCCTGGCACTTGCTGGACTTTCTTGGGTGCCCTGAAGCTTTCTTCACAGCAATCGAACCTCTCTTCTTGAAGTTATTGATGATCCGATAAATGGTTAAAGGGCTTTTCCCAGCAGGGACATTTATGACATCTCCACATTATATGTCATAAATGTCAGATAGATGCGGGTCCCACTTCTGGGGCCCGCACCTATCTCTAGAACGGGCCCCCTAATCTCCGTTCTACCGCTCTGTGTTTGCGGCTGAATGAGGAATTCCGATCATAAGAAAGGTTATATGGTTTTGAGTTACAAAAACAGCGTAGCTTGCATGCTACGCTGCTTACGTAACTGCCATTCACTACTGTGGGAGTTACGGAAACAGCATAGCTCAGCAAGCTATGCTGTTTTCTTCTTCATGGTCGAAAATCACACGCATTAGCAACATCACAGATTGGAAGAACGGGGTATAGGGTGCCCCGTTCTAGAGATAGGTGTGGGTCCCAGACTGGGAATTAAAAATGCCAGGGCTGATTTTAAGCACACAGGCCCACCGCAGGCCATACACAGCCACCAGTGTTTGGCTGGGACCACCTTTCAGCTATACAAGACACGGGGAGATTTATTAAAACAGGTGTAAATGAAAAGAGGAATAGTTGCTGATGGCTCCAACTCCAATGAATCCACTGCTTTCCCATGAGAATAATGAACATGTTCATTATTCTACAGGATTTTTTTCGCCGAACCGGAAAAAATTGAAGCAGACTTATTTCTGCTGCATGTGAATGGGGTATAAAATAGCCCATTCACTGTTAATGGATGCAGAATGTTAGTGGATTTGAAAGGGATATGGGTGTGGAATCAGGGACTTAGTCCTAATCAAAACCTGATTGCGTGATCATGGCCTAATACTGACGTATAAAGATTTAAAATTATACCAGTATACAATGCTTCCACAGTATAATGCCCCCATAACTGCCCGCCACACATTCTAATGCCTTCATAGCTGCCACCACACATTATAATGCCCCCCATAACTGTCCTCCACACAGTGTAATACTCCTTTAGCTGTCCCCACACAGTATAATGCCCCCCATAACTCCTCAACACCGTATAATGCCCCATAACTGTCCTCCACACAGTATAATGCCCCCCATAACTGCCCTCACCCAGTATAATGCCCCTATATATGCACCCACACAGTATAAAGTCCCCATAGCTGTTCCCATGCTGTATAATGCCCCCACAGCTGCCCCCAATAGTGCCTGATAAAAATAAATAATCTACATACTCACCTAACTCTGTTTTAATGACGAGTGAATGAGATCCCTCTGCTCCTCTGGTCTGTGCGGCACGGTGCAGACTGGTGCGATTATGTCACTGCCTCGCATCCAGCGATACACAGTGAATGGTAGATCAGGGACTTTACGGTCCCCTGCTCTAACATTGGGTTTGACCTTCTCTGCGTCCTGAAGATGCAGATACAGTTTAAATCGGGAAGAAATAATTGATAAAACCAAAATTTGCAAGATGAAGTTGATTAATTGTGTTGAATTTTGATAATTTTTTGATTAATTGCCCAGCCCTACTGTGATGTGATAAAACTTTTGACATGTCCAAGTGACATGTCATAGGTTTTGATCAGTGGAGGTTCGGGTGCTGAGGGATCGCTAAAACAAAGGGGGAAAATCGCTCAGCTGATGCTCCTTTAGCTGTAATGGGATAACTTCCGCTTCTTTTGGCTCTTTTCGGAAGGACTGAATTAGCTGAAGACGGGTTCATAAAATTCTATGAGCCCATCTTTAGCTCACCCGGCCTCTCCGAGAAGAGCCGAGTAGAAGTTATATCATTACTGCTGAAGGTGCACTGTGCTCGGATGAGCCCTTCCTCCCCTTCATTTCAGCATCTCAGCACACGGACCCCCACTGAACAAAACTTCTGACATGTCACTATAAAAAGTGAAAAATGTATATAAAATAACAGTTACTCTTTAATGAGGTTCAGTCACTAGTTTAGTAATGCCCTATCTCCTAGAAAATCTGATGTGCTGACACACTGATAATGCTGGTGAAAATTGTGTCCCAAAACGTTTATTCTTTTATGAGCTTTTTTCTAAATATGTAAATGAGCCTATACTAGACAAGTGGGAGTTAACAGCAGTGATTCTCCTGAGGTGGAGCTACCCCCACAGCCTCTGACGCTGACCTATCAGCATGAAGCTGCTTCACACATTGTGAGAGACTGGGGCTGAAGGGAAGGTGTAATGACGGGGTAGGGAGACAGACAGGTGAGCCCTAATCTACCCGCCACTCAGTCCCTGCCTACTTGCAACGGCCCGTCCTAGGCGACGGCGTACAACTGGGCGACGGTCCCTACGCTCAATAAGTGCACGACAGACAAACAGACAAGTGTACACAGAAGTTAGGGAAATGGGGCAGTTGCCCACGTGAGCAACGAGAGTAGTGAACGAGCCGAGTCAAACCAGGAGTGTACGAGGTACCAAACGCAGAGCATGAGAATTGTCAGTAAAGCCAGGGTCAAAATGAAGCAGAGGACAAAATGTTCAAGCAGCAGCAGAGCCAGGACACAGACAGAATCACAGGCAAAGGAGAAGCAGGAAATGCAGGTATAAATAGACAGAGGGCGGGAGCTAGTTCCGTCTGGCCAGGCTGTGATAGGCTCTCCCACTCCTCAGCCTCCCAGCCTGACTGGTAGAAGATCGTGTCACTCTCTCAGACTTAGGAGCAGGTGCAGACTGATTACCCACGGGCGTCGACACAGAAGCTGTGTCTGGCAGATCCTTTACAGAAGGGGATCACTTCAAACAGCCATATCTCAGGCTGTGGACCACCTAGAACAGTGGTGGAATATGAAAGAGGAGATTCTAATCTTTCATTTGACACCAGGATAGCAGTTCTAGCTGTGAAACAACCGGAGATATCGCCGGTTGAATACACAGTCGGAAATGGAAGCTGTATACTATATGATCAGGCTGTGTTGCTGGGCAGGGAAGGAGGAGAAGCTGTATGCTGATTGGACAGCGTCACACACAAAATATTACCCCGCCCAGAGTGAAAAGAAAGAGTCGCCTCCTATTTGGCTATTAGAGCCACATTAGCATATTTAGAAAAATGCTCAGAACTTTGCAAATAATAAACGATTTTTAAAACCAATCACACTGTAGTTATAAGCAGCAAAGCACCTATTAGATTAGTTAGAAGATAGGGAATTAATAAACTGGTGACAGAGTCCCTTTAAGCTTGCAGTTGGCCGAAATCCCGTCTTTCGTCAGCTCTTTGTCCCGACTTTTCTGATGACTTATTCCTTTTATTTGCCTCTGGCTGTTTCTGGTGAATTCCTTCTTTTCATTACTCTCACACGTTTCGCGTCTTGTAGTTTCTAAATATTTATTACTCTCACACGTTTCGCATCTTGTAGTTTATAAATATGTTATCTTTAATGGAGATCTCCTCTGCAAGCACTGAGTTCTTTTTAAGTTTGTGATAAAATTGTGCTTATATGCCGCAGCCAATCTGAACAAGCCGAGCTGCAGTGTAAAGTTCTGGGAAATAGAGCAGCATCACATATTTACTAATTGTTAACTATGACCAAAACTTGCAGATTATTAATCCCTATTATGACTAGCCTTGTAGGTCTACACAGATACCGGCTATAAATTTGGCTATTGTTGGCATGTTTATAAAATATTACAGTCTCTATGGACACAATGCAGTGCCATACAAAGCTAAAGAGCAGGTCAGTCAACAGCAACTTACCCCTGATGTGGATTATAAAGCTGCTTAAAGTAGGAATTTATTTTGGTTTGATGATAAAAAAAAAAAAGGTGGTTTAAACCCTTATCCAGAAAGCATGGCAAGATAGAATAACGTCTTGATCTTGTCTTGCATATTTTAAAGGGATTTTCAAATACTCTATTAGGAAATTCTGAATGAATAGAGCGGCATCTCCTGTTCTGGGGGACCCAATACAGCCAAGTATTACATGGCAAGCCCATTAACTTCAATGCTTCATTTCCCCGGTAATGGTGTTGCAGGGGAATTAAGCACTTGCTACCAGGTTCCCCTACGTATAATATCTGATTGCTGGGAGTTTCAGTAGCGGGACCTGAGATCATCTTATTTTTTGGGGACTCTTCTTCTAAAAATAGGTTGACCAAAGTGGACAACCCCATTAAATATATTTATAGGCGCACAGATGACTGAAGATTTGTCTTGTTGCCCTTGCACTGGCCAAAAATCGAACTTTTATGGCTCATAATTTGCAAATTCAGTCAGAAGAAAAAAATGTACAGGTGCCAATGAGCTTTAGGGTTGTAAACCATCAAACACATTTATTATATTATGGAAAATATGAAGACTTAAGAAACCAGCTGCAGAAATAGACCATATAGGACATAGTTCTGAGAGTTTATAATCATTTCAAGAGCTAACAAATTTCCTTCCTGAGGGTAATAGGTAAAAGCTTACATAATTTTACAAAAAGCACATCATGTCTGATATACAGTACTTTAGTACAGTACATTTACATAATGACCAAAAAACTATAGGAAAAAATAAATTTTTACATAAAAGAAAATATACAATTTATGTTCGTTTTCATGAGAGAGATCACAAAGAAATATTGTGACCTATATTCAAATATGGGGCTCAGATTGACTGACATGACAATGGCTTGAATTTTTTCCAATCAATACTAATTCAATTAACGTAATTTCCCTATATTAAAAAAAACTTCAATATAGTGGTGGTCAACTTGAAATATTGTGGGGGCCTCAAATGCAATCCTTAACTTCATCAGAGGGTGACTTTCAGCCAGGGCCCGGTCAAGGTGTAGGCGCACACCTTGGCCTCATCGGCTTCTGTACAAGGCAGACCCAGAGGCCATTACTTGGCCTCCGGTTGCCATAGCAACCCAGCAATTGAGTCACTGGGGTGCCTGTTGGGTAAAATCCCCTCAGATGCTGCGCTCTATATTGAGTGAAGCATCTGAGGGGTTAATCGGCCGCATCGGAGAATAGCTCTGGCCCATGCGGTACAGGAGGGTGTCAGCTATAATATACAGCTGACACCTGGCAGTGATGGTGCAGGCTCCGCTACTATGTCCGCACCATAATGGTACTGCGGTTTATGGGAACCCCTTCCCGACAGCGGCATATATATATACGGCGGATGTCGGGAAAGGGTTAAAGCACACAAACTTTCAAAAACAACAATAAATTCCTCAAACAACACTAAACTGTTTCCCATGTTGGCACCTAAAAAAAAAAGCTAACTTCTTAGATGCAGGTCTAAGGCCTCATGCACACAACTGTAGAATCCATCCGTAATTACGGTCCCATTAATTTATATTGCCCACGGACACCCTCCTGTAAATTTACGGGAAGGTATCTGTGCCGTAGAAAGGCTTTGCAAAAGATAGGAAATGTCCTATTTTTTGCTTTTTCGGACTGTGCTCCCATACTTTATAATGGGAGCACGGCCTGCAAATGCGGGTGGCTGTCTGCGGCAGTCCGTTGCCAGCTGTGCCTGTAATCATTGTCCGTGATTACGGGCACGGTCGTGTGCATGGGGCCTTAATTCTTAATTTAAAGTTAATGTCCACTCTTTAACACCATTTTGTTGAAACAAATTTCAGCATATTAATTTCTTAATATATCTTTATAGTTGTTGGAGCTCTGTTTTTGTTGTTTTTTGCTACAGAGCTTCAAATCTCCTGCATACCAGTAGAGTTAAATTCTAAAATGCTGCCACCACTAGAGGGAGCCGAGGATCTTACTGCATACGGTTTGTAAAATGAACAAACTAAGAACACCGTATGCAGTACGCCCCGCCTCCCCCCCCCCCTTCCAATGGTGACTAGTGGAGTTTCATTACTAAACACTATGGCTCTACAAGGGATTTCGAGCTCTGTATCTGGAAAAATACAGCTTCAACCGCAATAAAGATATATTTAGACATTTACATTTACATTGACATGTGAGTTTTTGGGATCCACCCTTCAGCTATATAGAAATAATGTGACCACTCTTGATTGTCTAGTAAAACGTGTAGTAAACCAAAGATCAATATTACCAGTATATAATGACCATACAGTGGTAGATACCAGTCCTATACAGGCGCTCTGCAGACCATATAAGTGATTACAGTACAGGGATATACAGTGACTCAGCGGTGATGTCTTATCACATTGGAGTCGTTCACTTTCCCTTTATCTTCATCTGGGCCAAAACCCAATGACAACTTCTTCCAGCCACGAATCGCCTCTGCAGAATTTGCAACACAAATGTCTTTGGCTCCCTGCTTTTCCAGAACCCTCCACAACTATTCCTCACGCTCTACAAAAACTCACCGCTTATGGTGCCCCAGACAGATTTAAATAATTCCCCCTCTTGGTGCTCCACACTGTAATAGTACCCCCGGCACAGTAATAGTGCCCCCTTTGTGCTTCACACAATAATAGTGCCCCACAAACAGTAATAGTGCCCTCCCTACACAGGAATGCTTCCCTAGTAGTTAGGGCTTCCTTTGGTGCCCCTATATAGTAGTTATCTCCCCTTTGTACCCCTAGAAAGTATTTAGGACCGCTTTGTGTCAGCATGTTAGTTATGTCCCCCATGGTGCACCTATATAGTAGTTAGACCCCCTTTGTGCCCATGTATAGTAGTTAAAACCCCATCCACACATAGTGGGGAAAAAAAATTGCAGCATGTCCATTCTGTTGCAGAAATGTTGCAAATTTTCACCCCGGATTGATAAAAAAAAAATGGTGAAATCCGCAGCTAAATCCACATGTAGCACTTTCAAGTTTTACTATGAATAACTGCGGCATTTGCCTTGGATTCGCCATGAAATCCTCTAGCAGAACTTTGCCCCTTAATACAAAATAATGAAATTACATCTTTACCCCAGTTGTTTGCATGGTTTTACCAGCAGAGGTCACACTTTCATTAGAAACTAGGATTTTTTTTCACGAGAGAGAATTGATGAAATACATTACATGATTAGTTAAAGTGTCATAGATGATATCTTTTTGTAAAATGTATGTTCTTTTAGGAATTATGTTTTATCTATATAACTGATTTAAATTAAATTATTACATTCTGATGTGCCTTTCAATCTACCTTTTTTTTTACTTAAACTTATTTGATAATTTATTGCACATGATGCCGCATAAGGGAGCCTGTACACGTTGCTACCCTGCCGCAGTAATTGCTGCAAGTACAGGTGAAGCACGTTTTTTATGTGCTTCATCTGTACTTGCGGCAAATAATGGTAGACAACGTGCACTTTTTGCCGCAAGTACCTTGGTCACATGGCAATTGCTGGGGCTCAGTGGTATCGTGTATGGGCACCCTGAGGGCTTATGATATAATTACAATTAAAGGGGTTTTCAGACATGATCAATAGTAAACCAAAGCCTTAGGCCGGGTTTACACGAGCGTGTGCGTTTTGCGCACGCAAAAAACGCGGCGCTTTGTGTGCAAAAAAGGCACTTAACAGCTCCGTGTGTCAGCAGCGTATGATGTGCGGCTGCGTGATTTTCGCGCAGCCACCATCATTATGACACTCCGTTTGGATGTTTGTAAATAGAAAAGCACGTGGTGCTTTTCTGTTTTCATTCATCCTTTCACTGCTGTTGCGCGAATCACGCGCGTCCCACGGATGTACTTCCGTGTGACATGCGTGGTTTTCACACACCCATTGACTTCAATAGGTGCGTGATGCGCGAACAGCGCACAAATATAGGACATGTCGTGCGTTTCACGCAGTGGACATATGCTGCGTGAAAATCACGCACCTGTCTGCACTGCCCCATAGACTAATATAGGTCCGTGCGAAGCGCGTGAACATCACGCACGCTGCACGGACGTATAACACGCTTGAACGGAGGCATGCGGAGTCCCTGCAGCTCTGTACTATAGAGCCGTACGGTGCAATCAATGGCGGATTATAATATGGGCATTTCGGGCGGCCGCACGGGGCCCAAGGCTGCCAGGGGGCCCATCGCCCCCGCACACAATCTTAAAAAACTATGCAGCGCTGCCGCGCTGCCCGCTTCCAACTGAATCTGCGTCCGCAGGACGCAGATTCAGTTGGGTTCAATGCTGGAGCCTCGCTCCAGCATTCACTCTGCCGTGAGCGGCTCGGTGCAGGCAGGCGCGATGTAGTGACGTCATCGCGCCTGTCTGCACGGAGTCACTCATGGGACAGTGCAGAGGAGGAGAAGCATCCCCCACCATCGTGGGAACCGGGATAGGTAAGTAATTATGTTTTTTTTATTTATTAGGTACGTACATATGGAGGCATTATACTGTGTCACTCACATCTATGGGGCATTATACTGTGTCACTCACATCTATGGGGCATTATACTGTGTAGCAGCTATGGGGCATTATACTGTGTCGCAGCTATGGGGCATTATACTGTGTCGCAGCTATGGGGCATTATACTGTGTCACAGCTATGGAGACATTATACTGTGTCACAGCTATGGGGGCATTATACTGTGTCGCAGCTATGGAGGCATTATACTGTGTCACAGCTATGGGGCATTATACTGTGTCACAGCTATGGGGGCATTATACGGTGTCACATCTATGGGGCATTATACTGTGTCACAGCTATGGGGCATTATACTGTCACATCTATGGGGCATTATACTGTGTCACATCTATGGGGGCATTATACTGTGTCGCAGCTATGGAGACATTATACTGTGTCACAACTATGGGGGCATTATACTGTGTCGCAGCTATGGAGACATTATACTGTGTCACAGCTATGGAGAATTATACTGTGTCACAGCTATGGGGGCATTATACGGTGTCACAGCTATGGGGGCATTATACTGTGTCACAGCTATGGGGCATTATACTGTGTCGCAGCTATGGAGACATTATACTGTGTCACAACTATGGGGGCATTATACTGTGTCGCAGCTATGGAGACATTATACTGTGTCACAGCTATGGAGAATTATACTGTGTCACAGCTATGGGGGCATTCTACGGTGTCACATCTATGGGGCATTATACTGTGTCACAGCTATGGGGCATTATACTGTGTCGCAGCTATGGAGACATTATACTGTGTCACAACTATGGGGGCATTATACTGTGTCGCAGCTATGGAGGCATTATACTGTGTCACAGCTATGGGGGCATTATACTGTCCCAGCTATGGGGCATTATACTGTGTAGCAGCTATGGGGACATTATACTGTGTTGCAGCTATGGGGGCATTATACTGTGTCACATCTATGGGGCATTATACTGTGTAGCAGCTATGGGGACATTATACTGTGTCGCAGCTATGGAGGCATTATACTGTGTTGCGGCTATGGGGGCATTATACTGTGTTGCAGCTGTGGAGGCATTATACTGTGTTGCAGCTATGGAGGCATTATACTGTGTAGCAGCTATGGGGGCATTATACTGTGTTGCAGCTATGGAGGCATTATACTATGTTGCAGCTATGGGGGCATTATACTGTGTCGCAGCTATGGGGGCATTATACTGTGTCGCAGCTATGGGGGCATTATACTGTGTCGCAGCTATGGGGGCATTATACTGTGTAGCAGCTATGGGGGCATTATACTGTGTAGCAGCTATGGGGGCATTATACTGTGTTGCAGCTATGGAGGCATTATACTGTGTAGCAGCTATGGAGGCATTATACTGTGTCGCAGCTATGGGGGCATTATACTGTGTCACAGAAATGGGCTGCCAGGGGGCCCATCGCCCCCGCACACAATCTTAAAAAACTATGCAGCGCTGCCCGCTTCCAACTGAATCTGCGTCCGCAGGACGCAGATTCAGTTGGGTTCAATGCTGGAGCCTCGCTCCAGCATTCACTCTGCCGTGAGCGGCTCGGTGCAGGCAGGCGCGATGTAGTGACGTCATCGCACCTGTCTGCACGGAGTCACTCATGGGACAGTGCAGAGGAGGAGAAGCATCCCCCACCGTCGTGGGAACCGGGATAGGTAAGTAATTATGTTTTTTTTATTTATTAGGTACGTACATATGGAGGCATTATACTGTGTCACTCACATCTATGGGGCATTATACTGTGTCACTCACATCTATGGGGCATTATACTGTGTAGCAGCTATGGGGCATTATACTGTGTCGCAGCTATGGGGCATTATACTGTGTCGCAGCTATGGGGCTTTATACTGTGTCACAGCTATGGAGACATTATACTCTGTCACAGCTATGGGGGCATTATACTGTGTCGCAGCTATGGAGGCATTATACTGTGTCACAGCTATGGGGCATTATACTGTGTCACAGCTATGGGGGCATTATACGGTGTCACATCTATGGGGCATTATACTGTGTCACAGCTATGGGGCATTATACTGTGTCACAGCTATGGGGCATTATACTGTGTCACATCTATGGGGCATTATACTGTGTCACATCTATGGGGGCATTATACTGTGTCGCAGCTATGGAGGCATTATACTGTGTCACAGCTATGGGGGCATTATACTGTGTCCCAGCTATGGGGCATTATACTGTGTAGCAGCTATGGGGACATTACACTGTGTTGCAGCTATGGGGGCATTATACTGTGTCACATCTATGGGGCATTATACTGTGTCACATCTATGGGGCATTATACTGTGTAGCGGCTATGGGGACATTATACTGTGTCGCAGCTATGGAGGCATTATACTGTGTTGCGTCTATGATTATACTGTGTTGCAGCTGTGGAGGCATTATACTGTGTTGCAGCTATGGAGGCATTATACTGTGTAGCAGCTATGGGGGCATTATACTGTGTTGCAGCTATGGAGGCATTATACTATGTCGCAGCTATGGGGGCATTATACTGTGTCGCAACTATGGGGACATTATACTGTGTCGCAGCTATGGGGGCATTATACTGTGTCGCAGCTATGGGGGCATTATACTGTGTAGCAGCTATGGGGGCATTATACTGTGTTGCAGCTATGGAGGCATTATACTGTGTAGCAGCTATGGAGGCATTATACTGTGTCGCAGCTATGGGGGCATTATACTGTGTCACAGAAATGGGGGCATTATATTGTGTCGCAGCTATGGGGCATTATACTGTGTAGAGGCAGCTATGGAGGCATTATACTGTGTTGCAGCTATGGGGGCATTATACTGTGTAGAGGCAGCTATGAAGGGCATTATACTGTGGGGACAGCTATGGGTGGCAATATACTGTGGGGGCAGCTACGGGGGACATTATACTGAGCAATTACAAGAGCTGCAGGTCCAAGGGGGGAGACGCTGTGTAGCACAATATACAAGGGGGGATTGTTGTATAGCACTATATAGAAGGGAGCGCTGTGTATCACTATATCTAAGGGGGATTGCTGTGTAGCACTATATACAAGAGGGGGAGGGCTATGTGACGCTATTTACAGAGAGGGAGGACTGTGTAGCGCTATTTACAGGGGGCTGTGTGTGGTGCTATCTACAGTGTTTGACACAATTATATTCAGGGACGCAGTCTATGGTGCTATAATATTTAGGGGCACAGTGTTTGTACTATTTTATTCAGGGGCGCAGTGTTTGGTGCTATTATATTTAGGGGAACAACGGCTGTGTGAACGGCCACATTGAATTACATAGGTCCGTGGGACGGCCGCTGTTTCAACGGCCGTCTCACGGACGTTTAACATGTTCGTGTAAATAAGTAAATAAGGCCTTATAGTTAATTTTTTTTGTTTTGATTTTTTTTTTGTCCCTCAATCAACCACTTCCTGACCAGAGGCTTTACCCGCCCCCCCCCCCTTCCTGACAAGTCCCATTTTCACGTTTTAGCCATGTGCCAATTTAAAAGCGAATTGTTCTTCTATTACTCTTCCAACCTACATGTATTTGTTCTTTTTTTTTTTCAGAACATGTTGGGCTTCCATATTTTGTAAAAAAAAAGAATAGATATATGTTGCTTTTTAAAAAATGTAAAAGGGAAATTTTTTTTATAAAAAAAAAAGTGAATATATGAATTTAGGTGATGTTCTTTACCCAGTGGTATGCACCAGATGTCAAACACACCTGAATACATATTTGACAACTTCTGCCGACTTCAGCGATGGTAAATATGTGCGCATTTCTTATACATTGGGCGCAAGGCGGAGCTTACATTGAAGGTGTGCGCAAACTGGCTTTTGGAGAGCAAATTTTCCAAAGCGATCTTTTTGTATGTGACCAGCATCATGGTCAAAGTCGTCGTGTAGCCCCAGTCTAAGGCCCCCTGCACACGGCTGTGCCCATAATCACGGCCGGTGATTACAGGCACAGCCGGCCGCGGACAGACACTAACATTTGTGGACCGTAAAATCAGGAGCACGGTACGTAAAATATAAAAACGGGACATGTCCTTTTTTTGTGGGTCATTTCTACGGGAAATCGTCTGTGGGCAATAGAACTGAATGGGTCCGTACTTTGTTGATACTATGAGATAGATTGATAGATTATATGATAGAGTGTGTGTTTTATTACTACTATTATTCGACTGCGCTATTGAGTCCGTCAAAAAACGGAAACCCGTTAAGGGGTTCTCCTGACAGAAACCTCTGACAGAACCCCTCAACGGAAAACCAACGCTGATGTGAACAGGCCCTAACACAGAAATGTAATATTTGTTGGAATAATAGTAAAAACTAGAAAAAAATCCACGGCACTCACCAGTTGAATTTTCATTTTAATGTTGCGGCAGGCAAACAAAGGCAGTATGGATGTGGAGCACAAGCCTACGGCCATTTCGCGTGTACCCACGCTTTGTCAAGGCCTCGAGGTCTTATCACACCACTTAGTACCACCTGTAGTGGATTCAATTGAACCCGTGTAGACCTATGCGGTTGCCTGATCACTGAGACTTAGGGTATGTTCACACGCAGTGTTTTCAGACGTAATTCGGGCATTTTACGCCTCGAATTACGCCTGAAAAAACGCCCCTAATACGCCTACAAACATCTGCCCATTGCTTTCAATGGGAATTACGATGTTCTGTTCCCACGAGCCTTTATTTTACGTATCGCTGTCAAAATACGGCGCGTAAAATGACGGCTCATCAAAAGAAGTGCAGGACACTTCTTGGGACGTTTTTGGAGGCGTTTTTCATTGACTCTATTGAAAAACAGCTCCAAAAACGGCCGTGAAAAATGCGAATTGTTAAAAAAAAGTCTGAAAATCATCGGTTTTTTTCAGACGCTTTTGCTCACTGCGTGTGAACATACCCTTAAAGTGCTCCAAGAGCCAAAGCAGTGCAGATCTTAATTACTTCTTACTTAGAACATTTGTTGTTTGGAATAATGCTTATCATTGTCGTTATTGCAAAAACTATTCTGTCTCTAGTGATGTTGTTAATAAAGCCCAGTGTTATAAAAAAAAAACACTGGGGAAAAATAAGAAAAACTGATGCAAAGGAAAAGTGGAGCAGTTGCCCATAGAAACCAATCAGTTTGCCGCTTTCATTTTCCAAAGGGCCTCTGAAAAATGAGAGGTGGAATCTCTCCCCAAAAACTTCTCATGGCCGATGGTCCGCAGCTTTCAGCTGCATCGCTGGGTCTCCTAAGTGATCCAACAATACCGCACTAGCAGCCAGGGGTGTCACTAAGGACTTAAAACATCAGAGGGAATAGTCCCAAAACATATGTGCTCCCCCCCCCCAAAAAAAATAATGTGTGCGTGTATGAATATGAGCATATATATATATATATATATATATATATATATATATATATATATATATATGAGACCGCATATCTATAGCACTACGACCCTAAAGCTATGGATAAGATTAGATACAGCGGCTCAGTAGACCGTATCAGACATTATAGGATTAGATACAGTGGCGCAACAAACAGTATCACACATGATGGGATTAGACACAGTGGCTCAGCAGACAGTATCACACATTATAGGATTAGATATACAGCTCAGCAGACAGTATCACACATGATGGGATTAGACACAGTGGCTCAGAAGACAGTATCACACATGATAGGATTAGATACAGTGGCCCAGCAGACAGTATCACACATGATAGGATTAGACACAGTGGCCCAGCAGACAGTATCACACATGATAGGATTAGATACAGTCGCTCAGCAGACAGTATCACACATGATAGGATTAGACACAGTGGCCCAGCAGACAGTATCACACATGATAGGATTAGATATAGGGCCCAGCAGACCGTATCACACATGATAGGATTAGATATAGGGCCCAGCAGACCGTATCACACATGATTGGATTAGATATAGGGCCCAGCAGACAGTATCACACATGATTGGATTAGATATAGGGCCCAGCTCGCTGACATTGCGGCTCCAGTGCTGGACCCAGGAAAGGTAAGAATAATCATTATTTTCCTTTTTGACGTGATACTAATTATTTCTGTGTGTTTGTTTTTTTACAAGTTCGGTTGTTGGACTACTTCAGATTCGAGGACTACTTCGATAACTGCGTTTTTTTTTATTCTCAATAAAATGGATAACGAGGGTTGTATGGAATTTTTATTTCAATAAAATATTTTATCTATGTCTTTGTATTTGTTTAAACTTTATAACTACCGCCCTAGTAATTGTCGCTGGCAAATTCACAACGCCCATTTCTAAGGGGGGGACTTAATGTTAGACATGAAGAGGTTAACACTAATCCCAATTATTACCCTGGTACCCAGCGCCACCAGTTAGAGCCAGGTATGATCTAGTACCCGACCATCTGTAGTGACAGAGGGGCACTGGGACGGCCACAGGCTGGGAAAGGCCAAAAACTGTGACCCTTCCCACCCTGGTAATGCTGGGCTGCTGCTGCTATGTTGTATCTGGCTGGTTATAAAAATGGGGAACCCATCATCGTGCTGTCCAATTATTTATAAAAAAATAAAAATAATTACTTGGGGCCCCCCCATTTTTCAGAACCAGCCAGATACAACACAGCAGCAGCAGGCTAGCATTACCAGGGTGGGAAGGGCCACTGTTTTTGGCCTTTCCCAGCCCAATAATACCAGCCTGCGGTCACCCCAGTATCCGACCATCACTACAGATGGTTGGGTACTGGATAATACCCGGCTCTTCCTGGCACCCCTGGTGGCGGTGGGTACCAGGGTAATAATGGGGTTAGTGTTAGCCTTTTCACCGGCTAACACTAAACCCCGCCTTAGTAATGGACGCTGTCAATCTGTCAGCTGCCATTAGTAAATTGGCAGTGATAAAGTAAAAAAAAAAACAAACAAAGACATAGAAAAAATTAATTTGTTGAAATAAAACACCCCCACACAACCCTCATTAACCGTTTTATTGAGAATAAAAAAAGCCGTCATCGAAGTAGTCCTCGAATCCGACGTAGTCCAACAACCGAACCTTTAAAAAAAAGACCCAAAAAAAACATTAGTAAGGGCCTGTTCACATGACCGCTGCCCTTCCGTTGATGGGTTCCATCAGGTTAACCCCTCAACAGAAAGGCAAACTGAAACCTCCACTTCAGTTTCCCTCACCATTGTTCTCAATGGTGACGGAAACGTTGATAAAGATTTCCGTTTCTCCACGTTGTGGCAGGGTTCCGTTGTTTTTCATTGTCTACTGCGCTATTGATTCTGCCAAAAAAATTTAACCCATTTACAACGGTGACAAACGGATCCATTAGCAAAGTTTCCATCACCATTGAGATGAATGGTGATGCAAATGGAAGCTAAGGTTTCCGTTTGCCTTTACGTTGAGGGGTTAACCAGACGGAACCTCTCAACGGAAGGGCAGCGGTGATGTGAACAGGGCCTTAGATACAGGGCCCTAGATACAGGGCCCATGTGCATGTGTGATACTGTTTGTTGGACCCTGTATCTAAGTCTAATGTAGGCTTAGATACAGGGTCCAGCAGACAGTATTCTTTTGCAGTATAAGCTGGGGCCCTGTAGCTAAGCCTAACACATGGTAGACTTTAAAAGTTGTCCAGTCCCTAAACATTGATGGCCTATATTCAGTATAGGCCATCAATAGCTGATGGGTCGGGGTCCCACACCCGGGAGCCCCGCCAATCAGCGGTCTTGTAGGGGGTGCAGAGCTCGTACAAGTGCTGCTTCCCCTTAATTTCCCTCACTTGCTCACATTGTGAATTGCTGACACGTCCGTGTCGGCGATTCAGTGTGAGAAAGTGACCGGAATGAAGGGGAAGTAGCGCTCGTAGAAGCGGCTGCAACCCCTTAAAAACAGCTGATTAGCGGGGGTCCCGGGTGTCTGACCCCAACCCATCAGCAAGACACTAAAATTAAACTTACCACCTCTTCGGGCGCAGGTCCTCACTCCATCAAGTGTCGGGATGCTGTGCACAGCGCATAACATCGTGACGTTATGCGCTGCGCACAGCGCTGTCACATCAGAACCTCCGATGCACTCCAAGAAGAGGAGGGGTAAGTACTGTCAGTTACTATAGTAACAGGAGCCCGTGTAGTTTATTACATAGGCCCCAGTTACTATAGTAACTTTTCATTGATGTGGTGCGGGGTGCTGCGGGCCCCCTTGGCTTCTGGGCCCGGTCGCGACCGCTGCGACCCCTATAGCTACGCTACTGACAGGAGCCTAGGCCTCATCCACTACCAAATGATTGGATAAAGAAAGCTCAGAAGGCACAAAGCACTATCTCCTTCAGTATAGATGACAACCAGATTGTGCATATATGTAAATGTCAAACTGCCAAGGAAATGTAAGAGGAGCTACAGAAAGAGCATGCAAGAACAAATCTCGGCAACCAGCATTATTTAATGAGAAAACTGAACCAGTCTAAGCTAAACAAGGGCCAGGATATTCAGCACTACATAAGAAATAACCTAGAAATAGTAGAGCGCTTACGGGGTATTGGAGAAGAAATAAAAGACTTCCATGTTGCTGCACTGTTACTCAGTAATCTACCAGAAAGCTATGACCCGCTTGTGACTGCACTAGACGCACGACCAGATCATGAGCTCACATCAGAGTAGGAAAAAGACAAGCTTGTAGAATAATAAAAGTGAAAAATAGAGAGTACAAACAGCAGTGATGTGTCCAGAGCAGAATCTAAAAGCACAAGGTTTAAATAAAAATAAAAGTCCACTAAGGAAATCTGAACGTTTTGTATGCAAAAAACTTGGACCCCCAAGGCCTTATCACAAAAAAGTATTTCCTGTCCGATTAAATAACCGACAGCACACTGACACATGCTATTCAATGGGGCTCTTTACACATCCATTTCTTTTTCACTATCCAGTACTCAAGCCCCTAGAAATAAAATATATTTTTCTCACATTTCTAGATGATTGATCATGATACACAATTGTCGATCTGCTTCACCGCAAGGATGAAGTTCCAGCGAAACTTGAAGTGTATCTTGCTGAAACGTAACTTATTTGGGAGAATGCCAAAAAGGCTACGTGCAGACAATGGAATTGAATACACAAGTGGTCAGACGAAAAGCATTTTAAAAAGGAATAGAATCGTGTTCCATACCCCCACACCATATAACCCTGAACAGATTGGTATAACAGAGTGAGAACCAAACTCTCAGTCAAAGTGGAAGAAGCATGCTATTTGATGCAGATTTTCCAAATACATATTGGGGAGAAGCAATCATGACAACTTGCTATCTTCAAAACCGATTACCAGGAAAAGCCACAATGAAAACTCCATACGAGCAATGGCACAAAAAGAAGCCTGAATTACAGCAAATAGGCATTTGTACATATTCGAAAAGAAAAGCATACCCAGTTGGAAGCTAATGCAAAGGAAGGAGTACTGGTAGGCTATAGTGAAATCCAAAAAGAATATAGAATTCTGCACCCTGAAACCAGCAAGGTAACAATCAGCAGAGATAAGATGTTTGATGAGGACTCTGTGTCACTAAAATTTCCAGACGTTCAAGATAACAAAGAAAAAGACCCTGAAGTTTGGTTAGGCTTTCCATCCACTGAAGAAGAGATTGTACTAGCTCATTCTTTACTTAGGAGATCTACAAGATGCAACAAAGGTATCCCAGCTAAACGCCTGTCATACGTGGCTAGAACACTTCGTGAGCCACAGTCATGGGAGGAGATGCAACAACTGCTTGTCCATCAGAAGCAGAAGTGCGTTAAAGCTGCTGATGAAGAAATTAAGTCTCTTTACCAACTCCAGACATGGGTGCCCACCAAGCTACCTCAAGGCAGGAGGGCAATTGGGTGTAAGTGGGTTTTTAAAACAAAGTATGACACTGAAGGTAACATTAACCGATTTAAGGCAAGATTAATTGCAAAAATATGGTGAAGACTATGATGTCAAATTTCCTCCAGTTGCTAAACAACCACATTCAGGACTTTGGCTTTAGCAGCTGTTCAAAAGATGACAGTGAGACATTTTGACATTACAAGCCTTTTTAATGGTGACATTGAAAAAGAAGATGTACATGTCGCAACCTGAAGGTTATTGCGTTAAGGGGAAGAGCACTTTGTTTGCAAGCTTCAAAAATCTATCTATGGTCTCAAGCAATCGGTAAGAGCATAGAACACTAAGATAAATAACATTTTGTTGGAAGAAGGATTTAAAAGAAGTCAAGATGATCCATGTTTATACACAAAATGTGCAGATAAGAAGTGAATGTACCGTCTTATCTATGGGGATGATGTAATTATAGCTCACCAAGAAGAGACAAATATTACTAAGTTAGGTAAACTTCTAAACCAACATTTTTAAACAAAAGACCTTGCAAATGTCACATATTATGTGGAAATCCAAATCCAGAGAGAGGAAGATGGGAGTTTTCTTTTTCATCAGAGTGCTAAAATCGCCATGGTCCTGAACCAGTTTGGGATGTCAGAGGCCATAGGTGTGTCAACAGCAATGGATCCATTCCACTTGAAATTGGAAGGAGAAGATGATCTATTACCGAACAATGAGAGTTACAGACAAGCAGTGGGGGTACTTTTATATATAGAAACCACTACGCGCCCAGATATCACAGCTACAATGGGAATTCTCTGACAAAGTGTAAGCCACGCAAAAGACACTCCGTTAATAAGGTCCTTCAAATCTTAAACAGATTGAAGACATCTAAAATCTAAAGATATGTGCAAAAGTAGAACGAAAACCCACAGATTATGTGGTTACAGACTGGGCTGGGGATTCAAGGTATTGTATGTCAACAATTGATTACTTATTCAAATTAGGAGAGAGCCCTGGTTCAGCAGAACGCAAGTGATGGTTGCATTATCGTCTACAGAGACCAAATGTGTCTCTGCAATTAATGCTAGTCAAGAAATGATTTGGTTGAACCAACTGTTACAGGATCTTGGTAAGCCCCTGACTCCGCCATCTGTGATTTATGAAGACAACCAAGGATGTATTCAACTTGCCAGCAGTGAAAAGATCAACGCAATAAACCAAGCCCATTGATGTAAAACATCCCCACCTCCGATATTTAGTGGAACGTGGTGCAATGGAGTTTGCTTACTGTGAGACTGACAAGATGACAGCGGATGTTATGACAAACCTGGAGCCAAGTTTGAAGTATTCAGGACCATTATAGGACTAACAGGATAAGTAGTTGAGTGGGGGTGTTAAAATAATGCTTATTATTGTGGTTATTGCTACAACTACTTTATTACGAATATGATGCCTGGCTCTAGGAATGTTGTCGTGTTATTAGGCATCGTTCACATTTGCATTGGCATTTCTATTGTTCTGCTCTGTCAGAGGAGAAGAACAATGAAAATACCGGAATTGCTGGTTTCATTGTACGACGGACACCATCGGTACCTAAAGGAACCCATTGACTTGAATTTGTTCCATTGGGTTTTTGTTGGGGTCTCAGTGGTTTTACTGGAAACAATAGTGCAGCATGCTGTGCTATTGTTTCTGGTATTTTCAGATGGATCTGTGATGGAGGCCCCCAACTCAGATGTGAACCGGGCCTTAATAAAGTCCAGTGTTAAAAAAACACACTTTCTGGGGAGACTGGAAGAACACCGGAAGAGATTCTCCTGTACAGAGACTGACAGACATGCTGAGGTGTTAAACTGTAATTAAAAATTTATTTATAAGTTATGTTCATCTTTTACACGCCTGGACAGTGTCCTGAATAATCCACTGCTGTCCATATTAAATCTTGGGACAACCCCTTTAAACAGCAAAAAAAGAGCTCTTACACTGTCAATGCAATGGTGATAGTTTTACTTTGAGAGTAATCAGTGATTTATATTGTTTAGCTATTTATGAACAGTGATTTTCCAGCCAGTCAGCAGGTAAGTGTCTGGCTGCACTATAAATCATTTGAATTAGCGGAAGCACTACACGAGGCATGAAATAGTAGCTTCTTGTTTCCAGTCACACTGAGCCTTACAGCTGTCACATTGTTAGGAATCAATTATATTGCAATGTAACGTGGTAATCTTAACAAAACACGACCAAGGTCTGACGTAGGAATGCCCTTACTATAGTGTGTAGTTATTGTTCCAATCTTTATTTCATGTTTAAAAGTTACGTTTTTTTTACCACTGGAACTAAAATTGCCATGGGCCCTCAAGCTGACACTAGTGACATCACATCACTTGTGCAGTGACATCTCTAAAAGTGACACACTGTCTCAAGGCAAATGTGATTAGTGGAGCAGGCCCTGCCCACTCACGTCATTAGACCTCATTCACATAGGGACCTGTGTATTACTGGTGTAGTTCAAAACCACCCCAGTACTGCACCAATAATAAAAGGAAAAAGGCTGTCAGGTGGCTTCCAAGGGCTAATGCATAGCCTTCTTCACAATTATTTTTATTGTATTGTTACACTGTATCTGAAATACAAGATGAAGCAACTTTGCAAATGGTTTTGATTGAAAATGTCATATCATTTCGTGTCTGTAGCTATTATGCAAGCCTATATGTCTATAGAGTACAAACTGTGCACTCTTAATCTGCAGTCATATTGGCATCCATCTGCCCCATACTTTTTGTTAATATACATTTAGTAAGTTAGCAAGTAGTATGGAATATAGAGGCAAGTCAAGTATGACTGCGGAATCTGACTACACAGGTTTGATTTGCTGTCTGTTTCCAGGGAGACGTATAGGTTTATAATAGGAGCTGTAGACACAAAATAGGACATTTTGATAAATTATTTTCAAGGTTGTTACTTTTTTTGTTTCATTTTAGATGCTTTGAGTCAATAAAACAATGGTTGTGAAGGTGCACAAAGACTATGCTGTGTGTAAACCTTAGGTGGCACTCTAATGTAGCTCTCTGATGTCTGCGTGGGACTGAAGGAGGTTCTGCAGACCCCTTCTCCTGTAGGACCCTTGGGCAATGCCTGACTGGAGCAACTGGAAAACTGGTATTGATTGAGGGGGTTATGCAACTTCTATACCCTATTTGTCTACATCAGCCTTAAAATCTAGACTATGAGGTCTCATTTATAATGTTCTAAAAATTTTAATGTGTGTGTCTATATAAAACATAGAAAGAGCTGGAGAATTACAGTTTACATAAACTGAAACCTAAAAACTCAGCAATTTCTCTTTCCAAATAAGACATATTTGTAGTTTTCAAGTTATCAAACATTTAAATACTTAATAAGTCAATATGATTTTCTTATCAAATTGATTAAAGGCCATGTTGCAAAAATGAATACACGTTACTGAATGGTACAAAATATAACTTAGCATGTTTTCTGGTTCTGGGTAAGATTAGAAAATTATTATTATTAAGTCTTAACACATTAGAAATAGTTATGCAGAACTACAAAAAAGATGGTCCAATGACAAGCTATCTGAAATGTTCAGGCTTTCGCTATAAGCTTTCACCCCGTGCAGAGCAAGTTTCATGAGAAAAGTGCAGGAGAATCACTGGGCAAGTGCCTCAGAGTTGGCAAAAGCTGTTGCAAGTCAAACTGGAGTGAATGTTTCATCGCACACAGCAAGGGTCTGTTCACATCTGCATTTGCTTTCTGTTGATGGGTTCTGTCAGAGCTTTCCGTCAGAGGAACCCATGAATGGAAAGGCAAATGGACACCGTAGCTTCCGTTTGCATTACCATTTATTTCAATGGTAATGCTTCCATTGCAAATGGTTTCCGTTTGTCTCCGTTCCTGTAAAGGATCTGCCAGGCACAGCTTCGGGGTTAACTCCCTTAATTAATCAGTCAGCACCTGAATCTACATCCCTGAGACTGACTCCATCTTCCACCACTCAGGCTGGCAGGCTTAGGAGTGGGAGAGCCTATCGCAGCCTGGCCAGACTCAGCTAGCTCCCGCCCTCTGTCTATTTATACCTGCATTTCCTGTTCCTCCTTGCTTGTTATTCTTTTTCGTGTGGTTTCCTGGCCCAGCTACAGCTCCTTCTATTTTGTTCCTGCTCCATACAGACCCTGGCTTACTGACTACTCTTCTGCTCTTCGTTTGGTACCTCGCACACTCCTGGCTTGACTCGGCTCGTTCACCACTCTGGTTGCTCACGGTGTTGCCGTGGGCAACTGCCCCTTTCCCTTGCTTGTATTCCCTTGTATGTTTGTCGTGTTTGTCGTGCACTTACTGAGTGCAGGGACCGCCGCCCAGTTGTACCCCGTCGCCTAGGGCGGGTCGTTGCAAGTAGGCAGGGACAGAGTGGCGGGTAGATTAGGACTCACTTGTCCGTTTCCCTACCCCCCGGTCATTACAGTTCCATAAGGTTTCCGTTGTTTTGTGAAATCAATGGTAATGCAAACGGAAGCTATGGTTTCCGTTTGCCTTTCCGTTGATAGGTTCCTCTGATGGAAAGGTCTGATGTCATCCTAAATCTATAGCATTGCAAAGGACAAGAATGCCGTGATAAGTGCATGGTCTGCACATTGAAGTGTGGTGGTAGCAAAGTACTTATATAGGGAAGTATGAGTGCCAAAGGTGTGGGAGAATTGTACTTAGTCTGTGAATTCCAAGATGTACTGCAAAATCTGGAAAGTGAAGATGCTATCATCTCTACACAAGCTGACCATGATTCCAAACATTCCACCAAGGACAATGCTGTATTCTTAAAGAACAAGGTGAAAGTGTTGCAGTGGCCAAGTATGCAGTGGCGATGCTAGGGTCTTAAAAGATATGGGGCACAAGCCCCAAGACATATGTTTACGCCCCAAGGAAAAAACAAAAATATATATATATATCTTGGAGACAGCATCTCCCTTACAGCTCCCCCCTGTGTACACACACACACACACACACCCGCCCCCCCTCCCCCTACACACCCCTCTGTAGATAGTGATACCCACGAGAGAGAAACCTCTTAATGAGGGTAGGAGCGTTGAGATTCTCCTCTGGCTCCCAGGACCTCTCTTCTGGACCAAACCCCGTCCAATCTACTAAATAAAAGGTTCTTCCTCTTTTAATGTCCAAGATTTCCTTAACCTCGAAGGTGTCTGAAGGGCCGCTGGAGGCAATCGCAGGGCTTGGAGTCTTGGTAAAGTGGTTCAGAACCACTGGCTTCGGGAGAGAAACATGGAAAGAGTTGGGGATCTTGAAGGTCAAAGTTGCAGTGAAACGTCTTTGAGACGACCATCTGAAATTGCATTGAAAAGGGTTCTTCTAGGCGAGTGGTCTTCTCAAAGAAGATGGCCAGTATGAATAATATATGGTGGAACTGAAAATCTGTCACGAAATCTGGGCTGGGTAAGGGTACGGTCTTCTCAAAAAGGTGGTCTTCTGGAGAGGTTTCACTGTATTAATGACATTTTTAGATGTTGATATTAAGTATATGTTTAATCCCTTGGCGCCACAGCCATTTTTTGTGTTTTCATTTTTTTCTTCCCCACCCTCCAAAAGCCATATTTTTCAGTCAACAGAGCCATGTGAGACTTTATTTCTTGCAGGACGAGTTGTAGTTCTTAATGGCATCATTTAATGTATTATATAACGTAGAGGGAAACCAAAAAAATACTTTTTGTGTGGTGAAATGGGAAAAAACAGCGATCTCTCCATTGTTTTTCTGTCTTTTTATTTGCGGTGTTCACTTTGTGGTAACAACATGTTATTTTTATTCTTCGGGTTGATATGATTGAGGCGATACCAAACTTATATATATTTCTTTGTTTTACGTCTTTTAGAAACAATTTTTTTTTTAACAAATCCTTTTATCTGTGTCGCCATATTCTAAGAACGTTAACGATTTCATTTTTCAGTTGAGCGGTGTGAAGGGCTTGTTGTTAGCGGGGTGAGCAGTAGGTTTTATAGTGAGACATGGGACTTTTTGATAATTTTTCAAAAATTTCGGCCTTATAGTGACGCAGCGATACCAATTATGTTCATGTTATTTTTCTTATACATTACTTTAGGGGATAAATTGAAAAAGGGGGATTTTTTTGAACGGCTTAGGTTCCATGGTTGCTATTGTCCTCGGCATCTAAGTGGTTAAACTGCTGGGATGGGAGTTATTTCCAATCCTGGCCGTTACAATGAGGCGTCGGATGTTTGGTACAGCCGTCATCCGCTAAGCATGGAATAGGCTCAGCCCGTCAGCCCGCTCTATTCTCCCCCTTGGTGACTGTCACATAAAGTTATGTCACATTTTGCCAAGGGGTTAGTAAATTACATTGTCATCATCCTTTCCATGAATTGTAATGGTGCTCATTTAGAAATATAATTTTATGTTCAGAGGGGGTGTACTTTTTTTTGGTTTTTTTTACGTTCAAACTATTTCTCAACCATTCGTTTCATTACATAACTTCATCTATTTCCAAATCAATATTGCTTCAGTAGAAATTATTATTGAAATTTTTAAGAAACCTACTTTAAAAATTTGTTTTGTCCCCATTTTTGCGTTTCTACTGATTGCCGTGCTGAGCTTGTCAGCTTGTAATTGGTGTGTGTGGGATTAGAGTGAGAGGATTGAAAGCTTCTCTACCACCCACCTGCTCTTTAGAGTCGCTCAACAAAATTAACCGTATATATTTTGTGAATGCAGCAAAACAATGATAAATCATTTAGGTAATGATTACCCCTCCTCCTCGTGGAAGCCTCAGGTCTGTTTTTTACACTTTAGTCACGGCAGTCACGTATTTGGATGTAATGTGCAGGGAATGGAGTTGTTGACACATCACATGAAAAACAATTTTTGCAGTATATAATCTAATTCTAGTTTTCCAGTGCTGAAGTATTATGGGATTGAAACTTGTAGCCATTAGAAGTAAACTAAATAACACAGGTTAGTGGAGTTCAGACAGGCATATTGTCCCATTATTAAAAGCTCATGCACATTGTAAGAACCTGTACAGCATTACATGGAGGCTATACAGAGCCCCACAACATCCGTCAGACGCCATGTGATATTCTTCCCTAGAACCATTGGTCTGTAATTACAGAATATCTCCGTACATACAAAGCCAATGGAGTATGTCCTAATATTTATTTATTTGTAGAATTTGTATGAAATGCGACACCACCATATGCCTCTATATAAAATTGAAGTCATATTGAAGTACAGTAGAGGCCTCGTGCCCCTCTATGGCAGCCGTGTTAGGGCTTCATACGAAACAGAGCAGTAATACAGCCATGTGCAAGAGCTCTAATATTCAGTATTCCGGATGTAATTCCCAGAACTCTCCATGGTTTGCATAAATCAAAATTACGACACCATTAATCTTTATAGCTGGGATCTCCAATGATCCTGCAAACGAAGGGGCCACAGGTACCTGCAGCACAGTCAGGGGCGTAACTAGGAAAGACTGGGCCCCATAGCAAACTTTTGACTGGGGCCCCCCCTCCCCTGGGTGTCACACAACCCCCCCCCCTTGTAGATAGTGCCTTTTTTACAGCCCCCCCTGTAGATAACGCTATACAGCCCCCCCTCTGTAGATAGCGCCATACAGCCCCCCCTGTAGAGAACGCCATACAGCCCCCCCCTGTAGAGAACGCCATACAGCCCCCCCTGTAGGAAACGCCATACAGCTCCCCCCTGTAGGGAACGCCATACAGCCACCCCCCACTGTAGGGAACGCCATACAGCGTTCCCCCCTGTAGGGAACGCCATACAGCGTCCCCCCCTCCCAAAAAAATGCGACCTACAGTGTGTCCTACAAAATACATGTATCCCCTCTACACAGGATCTCCACAGGATAGGGGATACATGAGTGATCGCTGGCAGCAATAGGGAGAACGGGGGACTGAAAGTCCCCTGAACTTCTCCATGACAAACCTCTGACTTCCGGCGTCTGCGCAGCTCAATAACAATGAAAGGAGCGCTGGTCACGCATGCGCACAAGCGCGACCAGCGCTCCATTCATTTCTACGGAGCTGCCGACACAGACCCCGGAAGTCTGAGGTTTGTGATGGAGAACTTCAGTGGACTTTCAGTCTCAATGCCAGCGATCACACATGTATCCCCTATCCTGTGGATGTCCTGTGGAGAGGGGATACGTGTCCTGTGTAGAGGGGATACATGTCCTGTGGAGAGGGGAGGGGATACATGTATTTTGCTCTATTTTGCACCTTCAGGACCAGACACCGTTTAGCCATTTTTAGCACGTGTTAGTTAAACGGCTATAACTTTTTTATTTGTTGTGCTAACGACATGATTTTTGCGACGTTTTTTCCGTAGACAATGCAGGTTTAATTTTTTATCGTTTTTATACACACCTTTTTTGCTATTTTAGAATTTTTATTCATAAAGTTTGAAAATAATAGTAAAAAAATAAGCTTTTTTACATTTCAGCTATTTTTTTTTTGGTAATAACATAGTTTTACCCTAAAATAGACCTTTTATTTGTGATCGCCATTTTCTACCGTAAATTTTTATATATTACATGTCTATATTAGGGTAATTGGGTCAGCGCTAGCGTTACAACAATGATTGGTGGGGGGGAACGTTTTTTTTTGGGGTGGGTATTTTATGTGTATTTATTATTTACATTTTTTTTGCACTTTACTTTATTATTTTTTTATTACTATGATCTGTCCCCCAAAGGTCAAAGAAGACCTTTGGGGAACTTTATATATTTTTTTTCTTTCTTTTACACCATGTTTTTCCACTGTAACTGGAGCTGCACAGCAGCCCCAGTTACAGGGGAAATCAGCCCTCTCATAGTGACGATTGTCACTAATAGGGCTGTGCTGGGTCTAGTAAGTGCTGTCTTTATTCCTGTACACAGCGCGCATTCAGCGCTGTGTACAAGTGATCAGAGAAGACAGAAGCAGCGAAAGCTGCTTCTATCCTCTCCTCAGGGTCCCCGGCAGTCACTGACAGCCGGAGACCCGACATTCAGCTGCCCGATCGTGCGGGCAGCAAGTTAAAACCCGAGCCGTAGAAAGTCTATGGCTCGGGTTTTAAGGACCCTGACCGCTGGCCGTAAAAATACAGCCAGCGGTCGGGAACCAGTTAATGGCAGAGCGGGGAGATACCTCCCTGCTCTGCCGTAGTGTTCAGTGGCGTCCCGCTGTAGCAGCCATAGCGGCTGCTAGCGGAGCCTCCGGCCATGGTGGGGGCCCGTGCCGGCGGGCGACACGGGCCCCCTTATGCCGCGGGCCCCGTTGCAGCCGCTACTGCTGCTACGGCGGTAGTTACGCCACTGAGCACAGTCCCATTCACTTGAGCACTCAGGCCTCATGCACACGGCAGTGCTTGTAATCACAGTCCGCGATTAGGGGCCAGCCGGCCGCGGACAGCCACCCGCATTTTTGGCCCTAGCTCCCATACAAAGTATGGGAGCCAGGGCCGGACTGAGACTAAAAAGCAGCCCTGGCACACAAACCCCAGCAGCCCACATATAATACACTTCCCTTACCCAATATTGTGGATAAATAGTAACACGTTGCAGATAGGTTTGCTTTGCCAAGCCCCTTACATCTCTCTTAAATATGTAAAGCCCCAAACAGAACTACTACCAAGCAAAATCTATGCTCCAAAATCCAGATGGCGCTCCTTCCCTACTGAGCCCTACAGCGTGCCCAAACAACCATTTACTTCCACATATGTCATTCCCATACCAGGGAGAACCTGCTTAACAGTTTATGAGGTATTTATCTTCAGTGGTACAAGCTGGGCACAACATATTGTGAACTAAAACAGCATATCAGCGGAAAATTGCACTTTGCACCATCCACTGCGCATTAATTTATAATACAATAAGACGTGGGGTCAAAATGCCCACTACACCCTTAAAATGCCTTCAAGGTGTATAGTTTCCAAAATGGGCGTCACTTCTTGGGGTTTTGTTTCCATATTTGACCTCAGAGCCGCTACAATTGTGGACGAATGCTGCGAAAATCATTAGAATAGGCCTCAAATGCGCATGATGCTCTTTTACTCCGAAGCCCTGTCATATGTCCAGGCAAATTATAAATGCCTTAAGGGATGTAGTTTCCAAAATGGGGTCACTTCTCGGGGCTTTCCACTCTACTCTGTACCTCAGGGACTCTGTAGCTCAGTTAATGTGACATGGCGCCCGAAAAACAATCCAGCAAAATCTGGGCTCCAAAAGCCAAATGGAGCTCCTTCCAATTTGAGTCCTGCCATGTGCCCAAACAGCAGTTTAGGGCCACATCTGGGGTATTGCCATGCTCAGAAGAAATTGAGTAACAAATTGTGCAGAGCTAAAACTACATATTTTTTGAAAATATGACATATTTATTTTTCACTGCCTAATTCTAGAAAAATCTATGAAACACCTGTGCATTCAAAATTCTCACTACACCCCTAGATGAATGTCCTGAGGGATTGAATTTCCAAAATGGAGTCACTTTTAAGGGGATTCCCCTATACGGTTACCTGAGGGGCTCCGCAAATGCGACATAGTGCCCAAAAAACAATCCAGCAAAATCTGCACGCTCCTGCCTTTCTTAACCGTGCCGTGTGTCCAAAAAAGCAGTTTATGACCACATATGGGATATTGCCGTACTTGGGAGAAATTCTCTAATGTTGGGGTTCTATTTCTCCTTTATCCCCTGTAAAAATGAAAAAATTTTAAGCTTCAATGTTCAATTCCAATAAATTCAGCAAGAAACCTGTGGGTCCAAAATACTCACTGTACCCCTCGATAAATTCCTTGAGGGGTGTAGTTTAACACATGGGGTCACTCCTTTGCTTCTGAGCTAGGGCCACATGTGGGATATTTCTAAAAACTGCAGAATCTGGGCAATAAAATATTGACTTGCGTTTCTCTGGTAAAACCTTCTGTGTTACAGAAAAAAATGGATTAAAATAGATTTTCTGCAAAAAAAATTACATTTGTAAATTCCCCCTCCACTTTGCTTTAATTCCTGTGAAACACCTAAAGGGTTAAGAAACTTTCTAAATGCTGTTTTGAATACTTTGGGTGCTGCAGTTTTTAAAATATGGGAATTTCTAATACATAGGGCCCTTAAACCACTTCAGAACTGAACAGGTTCCTAAAAAAATAGGTTTTGGAAATTTTCAAAAATGTGAGAAATTGCTGCTAAAGTTCTACGCCTTGTAACATCCTAGAAAAATAAAAGAATGTTCAAAAACAATGCCAACATAAAGTAGACATATGGAAAATGTGAACTAGTAACTATTTTGTGTGGTATCACTATCTGTCTTACAAACAGATACATTTAAATTTATAGAAAATGCTAATTCGTTATATTTTACGCTACATTTTGGTGTTTTTCACAATTAAATACTGAATGTATCTATCAAATTTTACCACCAACATAAAGTCCAATGTGTCACGAGAAAATAATCTCAGAATCTCTTGGATAGGTAAAAGTATTCCAAAGTTATTACTACACGAGATTTCGTATCCGTTGCTGGAATCTCACAGAAAAGATTCAGAAGTGTCAGGATTCTGAATACACATGACGTCCAGGCTGGATGGTCATGTGTATTCATTATTAGGACACTGGATTAATGTTAATCAAGCAGAATCGCTGTGTATGTGGCTGCAGATCATGTTCTAGTAAGAACGCGATTCTGCTGTCTAAATGAATGGAGAGGAGTGCATGATGCCGATTGGTCAGCGTCATACACTCCTCTGTACAACGCCCACTTGGTCGAAAGTAAAAACACGCCCACTTGGGCATTAAGACACTCATTAGCATAAACCAAAATCGCTCCTAACGTTGAGAAAATAGATCGTTTTTTTAAATAAAAAGCATTACTGTCACCTACATTATAGCGCCCATCTCCTTATGTAGGAGATAGAACACTTATAATGTGGTGACAGAGCCTCTTTAAGTCCCAGACCACCAGCTCAGATTGATCTCTGTGCTTTCTTGTTGTCCAAATGTAAATGTCACTTCCAGCAGGAATAAGAACATGTCATCTTTGGAAGAATCTGCTGCCAGCTCCCAACACCAGAGGTAGCGCACTGGTAAAGTTCTCTGCTAATAAATTAGAGGAGTCAGAAACATGGGGGTTCTATCCCCAGAATCTCCTCTTCGTGTCTCCAGCCTTTCCCAGTGCAGGTTCACAAGGTGAGGGATTTTTTTAAAAATAGAAATACATTTCCCTGTTGAGCGTCAGCTGCTTGACAAAATTGTCCGAAGAACATTGTAATCTTTAAGTACAGACAGCAAGCTTGCATGAGTTAGGAGAACACCATCCACCACACAAGAGGCATGCAGGACAATTTGAACCCATGTATATGGGCTAACTCCATAGCAAACCTGGCCTAAATACTTAAGCCCAAAGCCACTTCACTGACATACCCCAATTTGATCTAAAGTTTCTTTTGTTGAAAGTCTGATGACCCTTTTTTAATTTTTTTTTTATTTATTTATTTTTTAAATTTATTAATGAGGTGAAAAATGTGTCCTGGTAAAGCTGCTGTCCAGGGGGCTCACAGCTTTTGTGTTCTGAGTTTAGTGCAGGGATCAATTCTATTTCAATGTGGGGTCTAAGCCCCATGTTGGCCTCCTGGTGATCTTTGGCTGCTTCCCCCTTTCCCAATGTGCAATCTATGGAGTGATGGATTATGATGCCTGTTTGAATCTCATCCACATGCTGCATAAATGCTGAGCGGAAAAAACGCTCAGAAGTTGACCTGCGGTGCGTTTTTTTAGTCCTCAGCATGTCAATTGTATTTGCTGCTTATTTGTTGCGGGTGAATTCAATGGGGAACTAAAACCCGCACCAAATAGCAGATGTTGCAGTTTTTGTGGCGGAAAAGCAGCAATTCCGTCGCAAAAAAAACGCAACTCAGCAAAAAAAATCTTATACTTGCCCAGAATTCTGTTTCTTTATCCAGGCCGGGCCTCCTGGGATGACGTCTCATCCCGCTGCCGCCAATCACAGGCTGCAACGGTCACATGGGATGAAACCTCATCCCAGGCCTCCACAAGTTGGTGCATTTTTTTCAGCCGGGATTGTCTGCGCCGCACAGGGCGTACATGCTGTGTGGGTTCAGGCAGCGTATCTGTCTTGTGTGAACATACCCATACGGTGTCATAAAAATATGTTCCCCAGGAATAAAACGACCTTAATGACAGCTGCTACGCCCTTTTACTGTGGTCATTAAGGGGTTAACGGGTTTTAAAATATGCTGTCTTTTGTATCTGCATTATTTTATACTTTTTTAAACTGCATCATTCTATGACTTCAATCAAAAATTGCATGTTTGGCATTAATGTTAAAACCCCAAAAGAAATATTTTTCTGGGGAAGACAAACCTATTGTTTATAATAAATGACGATGTCTGGATTTTAACCTACTGGATGCAGCTCTTGTGGTGAGACGAGACAATTGTTTTGAATAGTCTCAGTAGAAATCCACACCCAAATCACGCCATGTTAAGTAGTAGCTCCCCCTAAAAATGATGCAAAACATTGATTATTCAAATCACTTTTATTCACAATCACATTTTCATCTAAAACCGTACAATGAATTATAATTCTTAAACAAAAACCACAAAAATAGTAATAAATAGATGGAACAAAGTAAAAAGACATTCATATACATTTATTCAACAGGAACAGAAAGAAGGGTTGGAGGGAGCATCTGGGATTATGGCTATAATCTGTACGTCTTAATTACATCACAGAAAAGTATCTCCAGTCCACACAGTAAAAGACACCCGAACACTGGATAGCAACAAAAGATTGGTCCACGGCTAGAAACAATATAGCAATGTATTTACATAAAATATTCGGATGTGTTATCGTTCATTTAAAGCATCCGGGCAAGAGCCCATTTATATAGACTCATAATTTCCTCTACCGTCCCTTACAGATTAATGATCGCTCCAAGGATTAGGTCATTGACCAAACTGTACTGGATTTCATTAATGATGCCGCTCCATAATAACGTTCCATTAAAAAGTCACATGTTGGTTTAATGTACATTTCAATACATCACCCTGTGAAAATAAACCCCTGGCAGGAGCCATAAAGCCTTGTTTTCATTGAGCTCGCTTTTTTTCAATTTTTTTGCCCGTATGTGATTACTGAGCTCTGTATTAATGAAATGCTAGAGTACAAGTGGACCCAGATGTGAGAATGCGCATGGCTGATAATTAAACTGAGTCAACTCTGGAAGTGATTGGTAATAACATAGGGATATGAGAAGCAGCAATATCACCGAATTCCTTACACTAGCAATTAAAATATTTTCCTACAGCTTTAAAGTTTTTCTGGATGTTTTTCATTATATTGTATACAACCTTTTCATCTGGTTACAGATGTAGATCTGCACCATACCTTACTAACATTCCTTCCCTGTTGTATTCATAGAGCCGCGGGATATGCTCCTGCTCCTCGGCAACCGCAGTCTGTGTAAGCATTCACTTATCCTATTTTCCTGTGAATACGGACACTAAGGAGGCAACATATTAAAGGCAATAGTTTCCTTAATTCAAGGAAACCTCACATTGAATAGGCAAACCAAGTAGTCAATCGATTTCAACAGACTGTAGCAGGAGAGTGGGAGGCTCTGCCAACTTTAGCCATGCTATAGGGTATAGAAGGTTAATGATGTATATGGCAGAATACTGCTGAATGTAATATCTGCCGGTTTATACATTTTGCCTGAAATAAGAAGTAAAACATGTTCACCTTTTAAACACCATTTTACTTATATTTATGATATATAATCACTACATTTATAAGGCTAAGTATATTGTTTTATCTACTTTGTACTGATTCTGGGCTTTTCCTTTGGCTTTCTGTAAGTTGCTATTGGAAATGGTGAACAAGGTTGTAGACAGATCCCCCCTGACAGTTATCTGAGCTCCCGTACTGCACTGGGTTGTTCTGCACTGCATTCTGGAAGCTTTTATGTTTCCCACATGACATGAATGTTAAGTGTTCTGTATGTATGTGGATGTATAGGTGTGTGCATATATATATATATATATATATATATGTATGTATACTACAATTGCCAGAAAGCAATTCACCAGTGCCGATATTAAATGCTGGGAGATTTCAGCTCTGAAGCTTGCGAGATTGTAAATGCATCTCCCAATTATAATACAGGCTGTAGCTCAGTATCCGTACAAGAGAATTAATGCAATGTATTTGCAAAGATTGTCAATAAGATATGTAGCATATATCTATATGTAAACTGGTGTTTGAAGATGGGCATATGCATTAAGCAATCAGCTGTTCAGATACAGATGTGGCAGAGTGAAATTTGTCCCCTGCATAGGTGCCCAGTGAATCAAAGAAGTCTTAGGAGGATCAAAGCTTCTTAAATGTGTGGCAGGAAAGGGGAAAGGTAAGTGACAACTGAGTGATTGTCATTTTTCAAGTCCATAAAGTGATAATCCTGAAAAATCATATCTGACTGGAATTTCAATTGTATTTATTTTTATTCATTTATGTATAAAAAAAAAATTTTCTGCATTACCAAGAGAGAGAATAAATGGACTGAGGTTAAAGATCATATGAAAAAGGGACATTGTCCGGTAAGTATATTTTGCATTATCTTGTGGCATTTCATGTGGTTCCTAACATGACAATGAAACATGCGTCAGAGATGTTACTAGTTTATAGAGCCTTGCTACGCAACATTGTCATAGATATGTCCGCAGATATGTAACCATGTTTACAGTGAGATGAATTTGACTAAAACTGTATTAACAATCAATAAATCTCCTGAAATACGTCACGACTACTGATAAGTCAGAAAATTTACAAAACAAAAGGAGGTAATGTTCACTCAACCGAATCACTTAACCAGAACACCAACCTCTAAGTAGTATGTTATAGTAATCTCCTATCTGGTACAGACACAAGTGAATCTATATTAAAAAGGTTCTCTGGTTTAATAGATTAAAATTATAATATAAATTTATACGTTTCCCTTATGCAAATGAGTTAAGTATGGCACCGTAGAACCTCTGAGCTGTACAGACCTGAAATACACTTCCCATAGACTTCTATGGGGCCCTTCTGTACCTCTGCATGAATAAGAATTGTGCCATATTCTCTCCTAGCATCATACAAAGAGCACATGAAGTGCCTGTAGATCCATAGTACGAAGCTGCAGGGACTCCCTGTGCCTCCTTACAGCCTCCATGTGCATGAAGCCCCCTGCTCTCAAGGACCAAATTACTGCAAGAAATGTGTTCATTTCAAATAATTATTTTTTATTTTTTACAAACCCACAGAACCCCTTTAATATGTGAAACTTACACTGGTCCCTGGTTTGCCCAACTAATGGCTTGTCTTAAAAAGTAAAAAATTGATATTAAAATGTCCAGAACGATACTAAGGACATATTTGAGGATTGTGCAAATAAGAAAAATTACACCAAACATGGATGGAAATAAAAAATCAAATAATAATTGAAGATATCATATATATCCATAGTAGGACACAGATGATTTAAGAAACAAAAAGGGGAAAAAAACACAACATAAATATAAACAAAACACAAAAATGGGCAGACCTTATGAACCTCTTATTCCTTTTCTTCTATCATGATTCTATGAACACAAATAAGAGCCAAAAAAGAATTCGGCCAATAATTAAACAGCATTGTTATCTCCTAATCTGCAGCGTTGTACAATGTTGTGTTGTGAATGCCAAAGTTTACTGCCTGTTTCCACGTTATAGGCACCGGCAATTCACCTGTGTGGAACATTACAGTAGTTACCAACATTATCACTGAGGTGTTGCATCAATGATGTCATTAGTAACTCCACTGATACTGTGCCTTTAATAAATCACAAATTTGAAGTGACATCATTAAGGCACAGGTGTGATGATGTCACTTATATCTAATGTCAATAATTATGTCACTTGACATTGGTGACGTAATTCATCATTTGCCTAAGTGATGTCACTTGCAAATACTGAGATCAATGTGACACAGTATCAATGTCACTAGTTCCAGGTGTATAGTTTTGAGTGCATCTTGTAGCCACTAAGCCCTATGTTCTGTTCCCCAGTGCTTTTGGTTATGGAAAATTACCAGTCCAAACTCTTAGGTATATTGGAACAGTTTTTGAAATAAGCTACCTGTATACCATAGTTATACCATGCCATCTATAATTTACAGTATAAGACACTGAACAGCTAAGAAACTCAGATTGGAAAAGTTATTTGATTAATAACGTATTATTGCCATGACAGTACTCAATGTGTTAAACTGCAAATCCCTATGGGTTTTCTAACGTTCAAAATGGCTTTGAAATTTTTACTGGAACGGTCAAGTATTCCTGAGTGACCAGTGTTCGGCAACATAATTTATCAGTAATTTCTCATGTACTGTTTATATCTGCAAGGCCCCTTAGCCACGCTTTTATTAGATCATCCAGCCCATCTTATATTATTAGTTCCTTAGTTAGGCAGATTCCTAATGATAATGGTGATGGTTTTTTTTTTAACGACGTTTGAAAAAGAGAGTCGTTCCTCTATTAGTATATATCAGATCTTCTGGTATGCAGATAATTATGTTTCCTAGCCACCTGAGAAACCTATTATTCTGATATTGTCCAGCACATATCAGTGTGTAAAAGTAAAGACCTACCATATAGGCAGGTCAGACTGCTTTAGCAGTCTGATGAAAGAGGGATGGGATGGAGTGTTTCACCCTAAAAGGTTAAGATCCTACTGTTATACATAAAGTTATACCCTCATTGCTGGTACTATACATACAGTTGGGTGTACAAATGATGTAAAATGACAACTTCCAGTAAGCCGGGAGTTGTAGTTTCACAATCGCTCAAAAGCTACAGGTTGAAGATCTCTTCCATAGGCAGTAGGATAATTAATTCTGTTTATCACATAACTCATGAGGCATGCTCTATTTGTGAGGACATAGCATGTGAAATTTGTATTTCCCCTCACAGCATTAACAAACATGATAAGCAAAACTGTATGGCAACTAAGACAAAATATATAACCCTAAAGTAAAATATCTACCTGTAATGGTCAATGGGGTCCATGGTGGCCAATATCTATGAGCCACTAATGAGTTTATAATTCCAATACAACTTATTCAGTGTATATTTTGCCAAAGTTTTTAAACAGTATGACTCAAATTGAATGAGCTGTAATACCAGACACTGCCCATTGGCAAGAGTGGCGCTGTTTATGGAAAACAGCAGACCCTTTCTTCCAATTCTGGATAACCCTTTTAATATAAAGTCCTTTATTTTAGGATGAACCTAGTTGAAGGCGTCATCAGGTTCTGGCTTATTCCCCAGTACATAATACTCCAGGCGCAAATCAGGCAATTCTTGGAAACCTCAAAAAAAATAAATTCAAATGCATTCTTGATATTACAAGTATCTTCAGTAGTAAAGATTGAAAAGATTAAATACAATGGAGGCGATTGTCTCTTGAAACCAACGACTACTAAAACAAGATCTTCTCTTCAAGACAGTTTGATAAGAAATGTTAGGGGATTTAAGGTTAGGGAGATTGGGTTTGGTTGGGTTCAGCTTGTGTTTGGCCTCAATATTTGGATTGCTTTGAACTGAATTGAAATATAATATTTATATTTTGGTTCTCTGAATGAATTTCTGAAAATAATTGTATGTGATGTCTGGGGTTAAATAAAGCCTTTGCTTAACAGCATTCTGTGATGAAAGCAGGCATACAATGCATTACTGTAGATACTCTGCTCACGGCTATTGGCAGAAGGTCCTCCTTAGAGAACAAATAAACCCACAAATTAAAATTCAAAGATTATTTTTGAAAAGAAAAATTCAAGACAACAGCTTGTTGAATGGGATTATCAGTTATGTTGTTTTGCTGTATTAACCTCAAATATTCCTATGTTTTGCATGCAACTATTATAACTTTAGTTATTTAATATTAAAAAAAATCACAAAAAGTGACATCAAAATTATAGTGTAAAAAAATTATCTATCTTTTTACTTTTTAAATTTATTTAGATATGGCTCCTTTCCTTCTACCATTTTTGAAACCGGGAGACACAGCTGAACCTTGCATGTGAACGTAACTACATGAAAGCAAGGAATAAAAGAGCTGGAACAATTGGAGGGCTTTATCAATGCAATTATGGCAGTTTTATGACATAAATGCATTGAAAAATATGGTGTACAGCGAAGAGCCATATTTATGAGGCCACTTTTTTTTAAAAAAGTGAATGGCGCTTCACAGTCAAATTCAGTGCTATAAATGTGCTGAGATAAATTTACACCCCTTTATTCTTTTAAGAAATGTCAGAAAACAATGCAAGGTGAAACTAGAATGTTAAAGGGTAACTAAACGTTAAACAAACTTATGACATGTCATAGTCACATGTCAGAAGTTTTGATTGCTGGGGGTCTGAGCACTGAGACCCTCATCGATCGCTAAAACAAAGCGGCAATAGCGCTCAGCTGCTTGCTTTCTGTTCGGCTTTTTCTCGGAAAGCCAAACAGTTGGTGTACGGACTCAATAGAAAGTCTATGAGATGGTACACCGCTTCATTGGCTTTCCGAGAAAAGCCAAACAGAAACAAAGCGGCTCTGCTCTCACATGAGCGCTTCTGCAGCTTGGTTTTAGCGATCGGTGGGGGAGACCTTGCTCAGACCCACAGTGATCAAAACTTCTGACATGTCACTATGACATGTCAGAAGTTTGTTGAACGTTTAGTTACCCTTTAAGGAATATGGCACATCTCGCTACGCCAGAATACTAAGACTGGAATTTTATATGCCAGTCATAAAACAGAAAAATGCTGGAATAAGATGCGCTAAATTTATAAAGAGGCATATGCCGCTTAACAGATTTTGGCGGATCTTAGGCTGTCTATGCGCCACAAACGGAAATCTACACCAGCTATGAGCTGGCGCCGATTTCTGCTGTAATTCTAGTAAATCTGTCAGGCTGTGGGTGGCTCCACCCCATCCTGCTAAACCCCACCCACTTTGAAAAGAAAAGTGACGAGTGAATAAAGGTGCACTGTTTTGTGCAAAAAGGTGTGCAGCCAAATTTGAATATATTTTTCTGAGAGAAAGCTGGCGGAAATCGATTAATAAATCTCTCACTAATGCACTAATTGAACAGTGCACAAGTCTTAGTAAATATGTTCCAATAGGCCACATGCATTTTCCTTGGTCTTCAAAACAGACATTCTTTCCAGCAAAACCTTATTCCACATTTATTAGGTTTCCCTAAAATTTTCCAGAAAATTTACTTAAAGGTTGGCTCTAGCTCCTAATAATTAAGCACTTTGACTGCTTTATCTACGTTTTCTGCATGTAATGGACATTTGCTTAGGACATTGAGAGAAACTTTTTTTTTTTTAAATTTGCCCTTGAGAGCTGCTCAACATTTGAGCTTATTTACTTAGCCAAGACAATTGGCAAATATTACAATTTCATAACCACAGATCAACGGTTCTTGGACCAGCATATATATGGCCCATAAATTATTAACTATATCCTGTATTTTTGTCACGTGATTATGCCTATACTGAAATACAAAAAGAAACCCAAAAAGATTAGACTGAAAAAAGTGTGTTCAGGTCGGACATCAGAAATAAGAAAACAATTATTAAAAGTTCCATACATCATCCTAATACAGCAATTAAAACAATTAATAATTAAATTTATTTTGGTCATTGTCATATTTGCAAAAGCACCTTATGTTTTTCTGATTTCTAGTTCATGTTTAATCGGTTCTCAAGTGTATTTTATACTAGGAAAAAGATTCCATCAGCACTTCAGGGACTAGGAAGATAAGTAACTTGGTGGAGTGGGGCACAACATATATTTGTTAGTCACGATTATCCATATGTTCATCTACTATTGTTTAGGAAATTAGGCTAATACAAGTTACATGAGCAGCACAACACACGTTGTATTGGAACAAAGCTATCACATGTTTTATCTAAATATGTATCTGTTACAATTTATTTTGACCTAAAAAACATTGGTAAACCCACTATGGCTCAAAAACATTTCTAGGTGGAAATTGCAACACAAAGTTTCAGAGATCTAAACCTACACACCATGAAAAGGTCAATGTCTCTTCTGACCAGCTTGGAGAAAGTCTGGTGTTCTTAGCAACTATTGCTTATTAATCTTGATGATCATAATTGGCCTCCAACAGGATCGGCAACTTCTTTTGATAAGATTCCCAGATCTACTTATTAAAAAATCCAAAAGCTCCAGTGATCCATATCAAACCTCTATACAAAGTTTTCAAAAGAATGATGGATGATCACAAGACTATGCTTCCCTGATATCTTGTTTTCCAGAATCGCTGACTTTAGAGTTGAACCGATAAGGACACTGTCAGATTTAAGTGCCTCTAAATTCTTCAAGATTATCTTAAAAAATTGTAAATATTTGCCTTGGATGAAAACCGCTTCCTCTTTGCCCTAACTGCTGCGATAGGTCTTAATGATGTCTTTGATGATACGTCTGCAGATAGGACAACAGGCATTGTTCATCTTCTTGAGTTTCAAGCCACATGTGTAGCACAGACACATATGTCCACAGGAGTAGATGACTGTGTCCACCAGGTTCTCATAACAGATGGTACACTCATCGCTCCAGGATCCTGAGACGGATGGTGAGATCGGTGACTCGGGCATGCTCACTGGGGAATTTGGAGCTGTACCTGTATGGGAATTTTGTAGAGAAATAGTATAGAAGTTACCATTTTAGTCTCTTGTATCAGGTAAATTAGTTAACACTGCAGAATGAGTGCAATTAGGTCAGAATTTTTGGAAGCAGTTAGACGACAGAGAGAAACTCATCTATTACCCTCTTACAGGGGTGGAGTTTGTTATATCTAAACTATGACATAAGAAATAAAAGTAAACTGGTGAACGATTACATCAAAACATTTAATTTATTATAATAAAAATTTCCCAGCAGGAGGAAGAAGGAAAACATTAAAGGCCACAGGCCAATGATCAAGCGAACTAGCACTCATATGAAAGCTTGTTCCCGATCGTTGCCCTGTGCAAACAGGGCAGAAAACAGCCGATGAACGAGCAAATGCTCATTCGCCTGCTGATCTCAACTTTTATGTGGCAAGAGAAATGGTCTGCCGACAAGATGCAAATGTATGCGGATGAATTATCATATTAACGATAATTTTCCCCCATATGTTCTGACCATTGCTCCATGTAAATGGAGCTTACCGAGCACCGATTAACGTGCTACCGGCCAGGAAATCTGACTGTGTAAAACCACCTTTACCTATATGAGCTTGAATTTAAATTTTATCCAAGAAGGCAAAGATTGCTCTCTATTAAATCTAAGTAAGGACATATATACAGTGGGATCATTTGGTTACCTGATAATCTAAGGCTGTTGTGTGAATGGCCAACACATATGTATTTTCACTGAGGAAATAGGATATTACAGAATTCAAAGACTAGTGTGTAATATAGTTCCATATAATGTAAATATTCTTTGCAAAATGCTTGACACCAGCTATAAGTGTTGACTTTATTGTATCTATCTATCTATCATCTATCTATCAATCTATCTATCTATCTATCTATCTATCTATCTATCTATCTATCTATCTATCTATCTATCTATCTATCTATCTATCTATCTATCTATCTATCTATCTATCTATCTATCTATCTATCTCTCTAATCACTCACCACTTATAGAGTTACATAGGGGTCCTGGACCACTCGTGTTGAATACAGGATCAGAGCTGCCACTGCACAGAGCTGTAGGGCTGTTTGGTACTGATGTAGGAGAACTTGGAGTTGATGGTTCTCTGAGATCAGTTGATAGTGTGGACCCTAAAATGGAAGGCAGTACAATTATTATTTAATACTTTTCATTTTTCAAAAACGGGGTATACATTAATATAGTACCATAGCTAAGTCACATTTTGAGATTAATGTACAATTAATATGATAATTTATTGAAGCTCTACATTGCCCCAAGAGCCTACAGCAATGGTGTTTCCAGTGGCTGAGTGTTAAAGGGAACCTGTCACCAGCATTTCACCTATTAAACCAGCAATACCTGGTGGTAGTGGGTGAAAAATTATTTCTATATAACCTATAATTGTCTTCTTAGTCGGCTCTGTACCTTTAGTATTCAGTTTTTAGTGTTCCCGCACCGTATGTGAATGAGCAGAAAAGAGTCATATCTTCATTTGAAAAGTCAAAACTTCATTTGAAAAGAGTCATATCTTCATTCCTCAAGTCTTTCCGGGTTTACGCCGCCTCCTTACTTTTGATAGCTCCACGCCATCCCCCAGCACACAAAATCCTGCGCTTGTACATTGATGTCCTCTTCTGGTGTGTGCGCACAAAGGGACACCGGATTATTACGATAAAAGGCGCAAAATGTTTGCAAACCGTTATTTACATTTGGAGGAGTTTAGGAGAGGGGACAACGGCAATTACCTTTTTATAGCAGCAGCCAGTGAGGGATAAATAAAGTTCAATAGGTGAAATGCTGGGGACAGGTTCCGTTTAACCTCTTAACGCCGAAGGACGGATATAGCCGTCCTCTGCAGTTGCTAGTTTGCGCAGGAGGATGGATATATCTGTCCTCTGATCGCGTGGGTACTGACAGTGTACACACGCGATCAGCGTCAGGAGCACGGCTGTTATACACAGCCTGGCTCCTGCCGCAACTGCCGGAATCGAAGCGTGCTCCGATTCCACCATTTTAACCCATTAAATGCCGCTGTCAATAGCGACAGCGACATCTAATGTGTTTAACAGAGGGTCGCTATCGGGTTTCCATGGCAGCTGGAGGCCTAACAAAGACCCGGCATGGCCTAATAGATTGCCTGTCAGTTTTACACTGACAGGCAATAATGCTTTGATACACTAAGTATACCAAAGCATTATATATGCGATCAGCAGATCACATAGTGAAGTCCCCTGATGGGACAAAAATTTTTTTTTAAAGCAGTTGAATAAAGTTAGTGAAAAAAAAATGTACAGTCAAAATAAAATAAAACTTTTTTTGCCCCATATGTGGTTTTATTTAGTAAAAGTGTTAAAACAAATAACACATACACATATATGGTATCCCCGCGATCATAACGACTTGAACAATAAAATGAACACATTAATTAAACCGCCGGATGAACAGCGTCCAGAAAAAAAGCAAAAAACATTCTCCCATTTCCCCCCATAAAAAAATAAATAAAAGTGAATCTATAAGTCCTATGTACCCCAAAATAGTACTAATGAAAACGACACCTTGGCCTGCAAAAATCAAGCCCACATACGGCCACATTGACGGAAAAATAAAAAAATGACGTCTCTTGGAATACGGCGATGCAAAAACAAGTAATTTTTTTCTAAAAGGCTTTTTATTGTGCAAACGTCGGAAAACATATTAAACCTTTACATATTTGGTATCCCCTTAATCGTGCCGACCCATAGAATAAAGTTAACATGTTATTTACGCTGCATAGTAAACGGCGTAAATTTATAACGTGAAAATCAATGCTGGAATAGCTGCTTATTTTCAATTCTCTCCTAAAACAAAGTTAATAAAAGTTAATCGATATATTATAAGCATCTAAAAATGGTGCAAATACAAAATACAACTCGTCCCGCAAAAAATAAGCCCTTATACAGCTATGTCGACGGAATAAAAAAAAAGTTACGACGAAAAACAAAAAATAATCCTTGGTAATTAACGCGCAAAATGGCCAGGTTATTAAGGTTACAGTTCTTGTGAAAAAGCTGCTTGTGAGTAATCCCCAGAGGCAACTGGTCCAATGAAAACACATCCAGAACAGATGGATTATATTAGAGATGACTACACAGACAGTGTCCGCCATATCTTTAGAATCAATTGTGAAAAAGGGTTATACATGGAAATAACTACTAGTTCTCCCTCATGGACCATGACAAGTATGTTCCCATGCTTGAACATGTATCAGGCTTGTCATTGCTGGTGTAAATCCTCTTGACCCTGACTATATATATATATATATATATATATATATATATATATCGCAGCCAGATGCCACTGTGGCCGTTATAACAAAATTTTGTCCTTGATATTGGTTAAAGGTGTCAAGGAAAGGCTACAACCTACAGGTACCACTTAGGTTGCCCAAGATCAGTTCTTGGGCTCTGTTTTTCTGGGTAGCATCGTTTTTGGCCTTGCAGTAATGTGTGTATCAGCTTTAATAAAAGCCCATAAAACTAATGTTTTTGATAGAAACTCTAAATAAAATATAGGATGGCAACTGTATTATAAAAGTGATGCTACAGAGATCTCACATACTACTAAATACTGCTCGTTGTCAAATGTCAGAGTTTTGTCTTTAATTACTGACATATTATCTCATTATTACTAATGACTACACAGATCTTAAGTAATGGTCCACTTTTAGGCAACCTTTTCCCATATTCACAGTAACTGCAAAATGTCTTTGCTTGTCTGATGTATACCCCCTTTTGTTCCCATTGGGTAACTGACTTTTAGCACTTGCTGCTGGCCCCATTTGGGGGTGTAAACATAAATTATAAGGCCCGATAGCAAAAGTTAATGTTTACCATTCGTCACACGGCTGTTTTCAGAACGATGAAGTTCTATTAGTGTATTCACATGGCCGATTTTTAATGGCAGGTGGATATTGGCTGTCAAAAAATAGGACATGTCCTATTTTTAGCCGTTTTCACGGCCAAGCGGCTCCCATAGAAGTCAATGGATCAGTTTTTACCGGCCATTTTTTAGGAAACAATCCTTGTAACGGCCGGTAAAAACTGATCCTGGCCGAGGACTCCCCGCACACAGCGCTACATTGAGTGCTGAGCCCAGGGAAGCCCTTGCAATTACTGTTAATAGAAGTACAGCGATGTTGGGCTTTCAACAATTGAATCCCTGGCTAGAGCATCGCAAGTTCTCTGACTCGGGACTTCAGTCATATAGCTGGCACCCCTCCATGTAGATAGCACCCCCCCCTGCCTAAAGAGAGAAGCCGCTCACTCATCCCCCATAGATAGGGTGCCACTGCAGCTCCCTGTTTTATGTTTTGATTTAAAAAGTTTGAAAATAAAGCTCTTACCCAATATGCGTATCTGCATGATGGCTCCATGTAGACCAAAAAACATCCACAATGGCTGTGAACAGTCCACACAGACTTGCATTCCAGTACTGACACCATTATGACTCAAATGGAGTTCACCTTCTGTGTTTATCACAAACCCTAAGATGTCCCCACTCTGAAGAGGAACCAGCACTCGACAGACAGCCCAGAACTCCTTTCTGTCAACCAGTGACTCGGGATTATACGGAAGGTCACTTGGTCTCAATGTGCTGGGATCACAAGATGTTACACCATAAGACAGACTACCCGATCTTGAAGAATTTGATTTGTTTATCTTGACAAAGATGGTCTCATTTATTCTCAGTGATCTATTGGTGAACACTAAAGTTCGTTCTTCTCGGGCATGCTCCAGCCTGGCCACAGTTTGGTCATCTAAAGTCTTGATATGGGCACCTCGGAGCTGATGAAACCGGAGATCACTCTCCAACTGTGATGGAAGTAAATGGGAATGCTGTGAGTTTAGAGAGTTCTGTGGAATAGGACACATTGCGGTCATAGACTGAAAGTTTTCTTCCTGCAAATTCAGGTCACACAAGCTGACAGACAGGCGAGTGTCTTCTGTTTCTCTTCGTAGGGATGGGCGGGGGATGGCGGTGAAAGATCTTGGCCTTACAGAGTCAGGTGGGATGATCTCACTATCTGTAGGTACAAAAAAAAATCGGAATTAGCAAATGTATTTGCCATAAATGCAGGCTATATATTGAGTTGTATCCATCTGCGGGCAAACACAGATATAAGTACTACATATCATTGTATTTTCAAGTGTAGATCGAATGAGTATGTTCTTGTGATATATTTTAGAGATCAGTTTGTGTTGTAAACAAGTAATCTCCCATAATTCCCCATATTAGAATATGCATTGTGCAGACACCAGCAGAGGAGGCAGCCAAATGAAATTCTGCAACCTGGAAAGTTTTGGGACGGACTGCTGTGGCAGCACCACAAGAGATGAGGCCTGACTCACATCACGGTTTAGCCCTACCTTTAGCAGTACGTCGGGAAAGCTTGCGACTTACACTCTAATAAGGCTCCATTAGTCCGACAGATTCTAAAAAAGTGTCCTATTGGCCTCCGTCTGGCTGGGTAACGTCAGTATACCATTTTTTTTGTAGGATGGAATAACACAGTAGACTATGCTACTCAAAAAAAAAGTATGCCGCTCGGTATACGTTATTTTTAACATGGGATCCTATGTGTGATGGATGCCACTGTATAGCATCTGTCAGGGGTATATGTTAAACGTATACCTAGTGCCGAAGTCCTTGGGAAGAGCATCATGTAGCGCTCGGCTCAGAGATTCCAGCCTTGGGGAAGCCCCTGACATCACTGTCCATATATGCACAGTGACTTAATAGGATTCTCGAGTCTAAGAGTCCCCGGCCAGATCGCTTTCAATGCCCTGGCTAGGGACTCTGTAATTTATTTATATATATTTATATATGGACAGTGATGTCAGGTGCTTTTACAAGAGCACCTGGCTGGGGATTCTGGCATCTCAAAGTTCTAACATCACTGTCCATATATGTGACAGTGAAGTCAGAGCGTTGCCGGGGATTCTGGGATCTTCACTCTTTCAATGTCACTGTCTATATAGTGACGTCAAGGGCTGCCCCAGGACATGCAGTGCTCTGGCCGGGAACTCCGGCATTGTTGCTCCTGAAGTCAGATGTTTCACCAGGCATAATGCTTCAAATAGCACTCTACCCGGGGTTGTGCGGGCGATGTACCCACTGTATGCCTATAAGGTGGGATAGGCCGCTGCCTTCTGTTGGAGGTATATGCCAGGACTCATCCCGATGTATACCGACAGAAGAAAAACACAAAATGTGACCCAGGCCTAAGTATAGGCTTTATAAAAAAAAATTCAACCTGCTGAATTTTCTGCAGTAAATTCCACAAACAATGGCATTTGTTGCAGAATTTGACTTTCCCATTGTACTAAATGGAGAAATTATGCAACAAATGTGCAGCGCAGCGAATCTGCAGCATAAATTGACGAGCTGCACATTTAAATTCTGCAGTGCAAATCAATTTATTAACGTATTCTGTGCAGGTTTTTTTCTGCAGCACGTGGATGAGATTTCTTAGAGTCTCTCTCATCCACTTTGCTGCTACTGTAATACGCTGCCGATTTTTCGCCCCCAAGTCTTAACAGAAAGGCCGCAGCATATACGCTACATGTGAATGTACCCTAGCAGTGCAAGGATTGTAGGACGTTTCTATACGTATATTGTTTTTAGAAGCGTCCCTGTTTATATTACTGATATAGGAATATATTTTTTAAGTTATTCATCTAACAGGAAACACACAAAGTTACATTATGAACCTTGGAAAAACTGGCAAATCAGTCAATATAAATTGGAAAGTAGAAGGTTTCTTATAACAAGACACTGTCCAGATAAGAACCAGGTATGTTACATGCTCAATTAAATGTTGTCTGTTTAATGTGGAACTGAACATGAGCCCTGCAGCTTGGATATAAGAATGTTCCTAAAATGTAATCTTAAATCTCACAATGTTCTGTTTTATTGGTGCCTGGCAGGCTTCTCACTCTGTCCCAGGGATCTCTACCTTGCTAAATTTTCAACTTGAGGACCTCACATTTTTACTGATGACTAAGCAGTAAAATAAACACAAGTAAAAACAGAGCGTGTCCAGACGCTGAACTACAACATCCATCATCCATAATAGCATGGAACACAGATTTAAAGGGGTTGTCCACTTTTGGACAACCTGTTGTCAAATGTTCTTTTCAAGCAGGTTTACCCAAAGTTTTAAAATGTAAGAGCAACATATGGCTGTAGCAAGTAACACATTACTATTTGACTGTGTAGGGTTTGAGTACACAAACAATGGCTCTCCAGCTGTTATGAAACTACAACTCCAAATGTGCTCTGGTAGTACAAGCTACCCCCTGAAGCTCAGAGGTAACATATTACACAAACACACAGTTTCATCCTTGGTCCATCAGATACCTGCTTAGAAATTCCCAAACCCCACCCAATGTACAGAAAAGGAGGAGGGAGTGAGGAAAAGACTGACTGTGCATTCTCCCTCACCACCTCTTCCATTCAACATTTTAATGTCGGTTACCAAATAATTACATCGGTCTTAACACCTTCCCGAAAGCCCACTGTCTTTTGACGGTGGGTGCTGAAGTTTCAGAGTCTACAGTGACGTATTTTTGTCATTGCCGGCTTATGAGCACTCCACTAGGCGCTGATTTTCTAAGCGGGAGCTGTTACTAACAGTTCCTGTTCTTAGAGAAGCCTCCTAAATACAGGAACCTCCAACCCCAGCTGTTTAACCCTTTGATCGGCGCAATTCATGTCCACGGCATGATAAAGGGAACTCCCCTCTTCGATCGTGCTACCGGAAACCCAATGATGCAATTGGAGGACTCCAGAGCGGTCTGTTCTGTAAGTCTGCTGTTAGAGCAACACATAGTGTGCCCTAACCGCAGCCTGTGTCATAGTGTCACAGTGTAATGTATAAACCCACTGGAGTATGCTAATACATTATAAGAATAAAATAAAGTTACTAAATAGTTATCCCTTCATGAAATAAACTTTTTTTTTAAAAAAACGAAATGATACAGAAATGTCCACCAAAAGTCCTTCTTTAGTATAAAATATATTGTATTTCCCATACAGTTCATAAAAACAAAAAAAAACTATGCATATTAGGTATCTTCACAACCGTAATAACCTGAAGAATTACATTAAAAGGTGAAACTTGAACAGTATAAAAAATAAAATAAAAATTGGCAAAAATCGCTTTTTTTTCTGTATTCACGCTGCAAAAATCAGTTACATAAATGACACAGTGATTTATTTATACCCACAAACTGCAGAGGAAAAAAATACAAACTCTCCTGCGTAAAAAAAGGCTTCATATAGCAATGGAAAAATACTAATGTTTTGGCTGCTAAAGTGCAGAGAGGAAAAAACAAAAAAAAAGCTTTTCAGGCCTGTCAATTAAGTGGGTATTCCCATCTCAGACATTTATGGCATGTTCACGGCGCGCTTGCTCGTTTGTTGCTGTAAATCCCATAAAACAAATGAGGAGAGCGCGGCCACCTCTCTATTCATTCCGTAGATGTGGCGGCTGATGGTGAGGCAGGAAGTCAGGGGACCCCTGATCTCAACAGAGGTGTGGGTCCAAGAGCTGGGACCTGCATCTATCAGACATTCATGGCATATCCCATGTCTGAGATGGGAATAACCTTTTAATGCCTTCAGAAGAACGTGGTGCTCCTCTCAAATTAATAGAATATGAAGGAGGCAATCTTTGCTTGGCCAAAAGAAAGGTTGGATAATCTAAAGTGAAAATTAATCATTCAAAGTTAAAGGGGTTTTCCAGACAATAAAAAATTATGGCCTATCCTCAGGATAGACAAAAACAACGAGGAGACAGCACTTCCAACATATGTCAGCTTTTTAATCACCCGTGCGACGTTTCAGTCCAACAGGACCTTTCTCAAGCATGTTGGACTGAAACGTCGCACGGGTGATTAAAAAGCTGACATATGTTGGAAGTGCTGTCTCCTCGTCTGTTTTTGTCTATCTGGTATCGGGGACCGTGGATCCGGTCCTATTGAGGCGTGCACCCATCTGTGGTCCAGTGCAGTGGTATTTCTCTTTTCTGGATATATCCTCAGTATAGGCCATCAATAGCTAATGGGTCAGGGTCCGAATCCCAGGACCCCCGCCGATCAGCTGTTTTGAAGGGGGTGCTGCGCTCATACAAGCACTGCACCCCCTACAAAACAGCTGATCGGCGGGGGTTGTGGGAGTCGGACCCTCACCCATTAGCTATTGATGGCCATCAATTTGGCTGGAAAACCACTTTTATATGCTATACTTTAAGTCTCTGGTCCATAATTTATCAGAGATCTACATCTGTTCTTGCAATGGTTGGCAAGACTCAGCTATAACAGACACCGACTGGCAGTTGAAAATGACTTGTTAATTTGTTTACTAGATAGAATGAATGCAAACTCTAGTCATAGCGTCTATAAAAAGATCTCAGTCAGGGGCCATTTAACTCCATTTAATCATGCACTGTCTTCAAAGCTGAATAAAGAGGCTATTTATTACATGGAGTGGCTCCATGGAGCTATATTACTCTGAACTGCTTCTATTCTGGTCCATGAAATGTCAGACACCGCGCTATAGAAAGACCAGCACCAGAAATAAGTACGACATTTCAACATTTATTCCCTCGATTGGACAATGGTACAAAGGTCATTTGGACAATCCCTCTACACTGCCTGATTCCCATTTATAAAAGCTCTGAGATGCCTTCATATATTATTTATGGACACTAAGCTAACACTAAGGACTGTGACCTCGGCCTGTACTTCTTTATTATAGATCATAAATGTGATAATATTCTCCTATGATAATTCGAATATTTAGCAAAGGAAATAATTTGCTTAACAATGGCACTCACTCGTTCTCTCCCACACCCTTATGTAAATTATTCGCTGTGACCACAACAGTTTTAGAGGAGACTCCACGGTCACCGAGACAGGAAGTGATGTCATTTGACAACCATAGACAAGATAATATCATTTGGAGCAGGAGCTGCGTCACATAGGAAAATGACTGCAATTTTAACATGGCGTGTTGTATATGTTACATAAATGCATTGTTGTTTTATCACTGAACTTGGGCTTTAAAGAGGACCTGTGGGGACTACTGACATGTCTATTTTAGTAAGGCCCCATGCACATTGCCGTGCCCGTAATCACGGCCCGCGATTGCAGGCACGGCAGGCCGGCCGCCGACAAAGTATGGGATCACGGCCCGTAAAATGCAAAAAAAATGGACATGTTCTATCATTTTCGGGAAACGTTTCTACGTCATGGACAACCATCCGTAGCAAAATGAATGGGTCCATAATTGCGGACCATGTTACGGTCCGCAATTACTGCCAATTTTTACGGTCGTGTGCATGGGGCTTTAATACTTGAAATAACAAGGCTGGAGCATCCTTTCTTAGAAACACTGTATTATGACATTCCTCTGTTATTCCTCCTAGAAATGTATGGTTAAATTGACAACTGGAAGTTAGCATTTGCCTTGGCAGAGGGGCGTGTCCCTACACAGTCTCACGCTGTCAGCACTGATTGGACAGTGTCAGACTGTGAAGAGACACACCTCCAAATGGTAACACCCAGTTATCAATTTATTCATATATTTCTAGGAGGAATAACAGAGAAATGACACAATGTACAAAAAGCTACAGAATTATTTCCTGGGAAATACAATTATTTACAAAATCACACCTGTCAGGAGAGGTGACAGGTTCTCTTTAAGTGTTGCAATGTTTCCAATTGTTAAGGAAACGGTTCCCATGGTAAAAAGATATAAGATCTAGGTTCACTAGACACACAGACATAGTACTTGTGATTTATCGCTAAGTGTTCCACAGACCTATAGACTGCTAGATATGCTTCAGGCTTTGATATATAATATCAACAATTCAAGATCTAGACAAACAATATGATTGAATGTATAAATTGTTTGCTGCTTATAAAGGTGTGGTGGTGCTTTCAACATCAGTACGTAATATGCTTTTTAGTCATTTTTTATGATTTTCCTGCTGTTTATAGGCTCAATCATTATTAAATGTCGAGGAGACCTGCTTATAAGACAAAAACAATTATAAAATGAAATGTGTGTCTTTGCAGATAATCCCGCAATACAAATTATTTTCTGTTCATTGGAAACATCTGTTCTCTCAGCCAGTGTCCATACTCACAAACCGAGAATGCAAAGCTTTATAAGAAGACAAAGGCTCGGCAGCGGAGGGTCAGGCCAGGAAGATAAGCATGTACCATTTATTGGCATTTAAGTGGTTTCTAAGAGACCGGCTCCCACCACCTTTGTCCCTATGAAACACACTTGGACGGCTGTTTCCATGGCTATGCACGTACATGATGAGATTGAGATTTCATCCCTCCCATCCACCGCTCCAAATTTTCCAGAGCCATGTGCTTGGACTACGTGAGAGGAGTCTTTAATATCCATACCTGCAGCATCTGCTGTCCTAGGCGTATAGGTGCAAACTGGATTTTACAAACTGTTTACTTACTAATTCTTTTGAGTTTTTTTTATGTTTTTGGTACAGCATTAGTTATATTTCTATAAAAACACACCATGGCACACACCCACTGCATTTATATGGCCACAAACAGGCATAATGACTATTGCCAGACACAACTGGAGCCATTCATACTGTTTGAGAAGTGGTGCAAGAAATAAGGGGTTGTAAGTCATAACTATCAGATGGTGACATTCTTCTATAGCAGTGATTCCCAACCAGGGTCTCCTGGTACCTGGTCTGCAGTACCCCACAGGGCAACAGCAAATCCTATCCATTTTACAGGCACAGCAAACAGATTTAAGTCTGCCCAAAAGGTGCTTGACATGTGGGTTGGCAAAGCAGGCAAATCTTGGCTTTACCAGCTCGTACATCAAGCTTCTTTGAGAAAGAAATGTGAATAGGGGTTCCCTGGATATATTTCCCTAAATTTCAGGGGTTCCCCCATGGTAATATTGTTGGAAATCACTGTTCTATAGTGACATAGATTGCTACGGGATACACTATCAGTCCGTATTTTTTTTTTTTTTTTGTTATAATGTGCTCCTGGGATATCTATAAACTATAAGATTAAATCTTGTACATTAACTGTATAACGACTGCGACCAATGTTGGTCAGAGATGCAAACATTTGGCCACTGTCAGACAATTTTCAATATGAAAACATTCATCTGTAAACCACACGTAGGTATTACTACAATCATATTGACTTTTGTAAAAGTCATCCAGTTTTCAATATTTTCTTTGCCTTAGATGGTCTAGAATACCTGAATAAAATAAATATCTGTTGGTCAGAACTAGAGATGAGCGAACTTATGAAAAGTTCGGTTCGGCAAGTTCGCCGAATTTCGTGCAAAAGTTCGATTCGGACCGAACTAGTTCTGACCGAACCTGTAATACAAGAAAGCCCCTAAAAATCGTGTATAACACTGTTTTAAAGCCCTAGAAGCCCTGTATAACACTCTTAGGTCACCCATGAGTGTATCCAAGTACTTTTGAGCTGTCTTTAATGCAAAGTTGGTGTCAAAGTTACGCCAACATGTATGGCTCTAGGAAAACGGATGGGACACGGAGATAACTAACAGAAACCACTGCACTTGTGCATGTTGTATGCTTAATGCATTGTTAAAAAGGTACAAAAATTAACCATTTTAGGCGGCTGATGCCTGCCAGGGTTCATACATATAAGGTGGTAAAAGAAGAAGCAATGGCTTTTGACAAGCCCTCCAAAAATTGACCCTTTTTATTGGCAGATGCCTGCCGGGGTTCTTCCATACATGGATGTAAAAGCAACAAGCAATGGCTTTTCACAAGCTCTCCAAAAATTGACCCTTTTTATTGGCAGATGCCTGCCGGGGTTCTTCCATACATGGATGTAAAAGCATTAAAGCAACAAGCAATGGCTTTTGACAAGCCCTCCAAAAATTGACCCTTTTTATTGGCAGATGCCTGCCGGGGTTCTTCCATACATGGATGTAAAAGCAACAAGCAATGGCTTTTCACAAGCTCTCCAAAAATTGACCCTTTTTATTGGCAGATGCCTGCCGGGGTTCTTCCATTCATGGATGTAAAAGCATTAAAGCAACAAGCAATGGCTTTTCACAAGCCCTCCAAAAATTTACCCTTTTTATTGGCAGATGCCTGCCGGGGTTCTTCCATACATGGATGTAAAAGCAACAAGCAATGGCTTTTCACAAGCTCTCCAAAAATTGACCCTTTTTATTGGCAGATGCCTGCCGGGGTTCTTCCATACATGGATGTAAAAGCATTAAAGCAACAAGCAATGGCTTTTCACAAGCCCTCCAAAAATTGACCCTTTTTATTGGCAAGGGTGAGTAGTAGCAGCACATTAAAAGACACTGGACGACAGTCACAGGACAAAGCCCTGTGGTGGGGCAGGCCTGCTTGTAGCAGACGGGCGGCAGTGGAGGTGTATTGGTGGTAGTAGTCGAGGTAGCCAACACAGACAGCAAGGGTGCAAGCAGTAGTAGCAGTAGTAGCAGCACATTAAAAAAAGAGACTGGACAGTCACAGGAGGACATAGCCCTGTGGTGGGGCAGGCCTCAGGCCTGCTTGTAGCAGATGGCAGTGGAGGTGTATTGGTGGTAGTAGAGGTAGACTAGCCAACACAGACAGCAAGGGTGGTAGACTGGTAGTAGCAGCAGCACATTAAAAAAAGAGACTGGACGACAGTCACAGGACATAGCCCTGTGGTGGGGTAGGCCTGCTTGTAGCAGACGGGCGGCAGTGTAGGTGTTTTGGTGGTAGTAGAGGTAGACTAGCCAACACAGACAGCAAGGGTGCAAGCAGTAGTAGCAGTAGTAGCAGCACATTAAAAAAAAGAGACTGGACAGTCACAGGAGGACAAAGCCCTGTGGTGGGGCAGGCCTCAGGCCTGCTTGTAGCAGACGGGCGGCAGTGGAGGTGTATTGGTGGTAGTAGTCGAGGTAGCCAACACAGACAGCAAGGGTGCAAGCAGTAGTAGCAGTAGTAGCAGCACATTAAAAAAAGAGACTGGACAGTCACAGGAGGACATAGCCCTGTGGTGGGGCAGGCCTCAGGCCTGCTTGTAGCAGACGGCAGTGGAGGTGTATTGGTGGTAGTAGAGGTAGACTAGCCAACACAGACAGCAAGGGTGGTAGACTGGTAGTAGCAGCAGCACATTAAAAAAAGAGACTGGACGACAGTCACAGGACATAGCCCTGTGGTGGGGTAGGCCTGCTTGTAGCAGACGGGCGGCAGTGTAGGTGTTTTGGTGGTAGTAGAGGTAGACTAGCCAACACAGACAGCAAGGGTGCAAGCAGTAGTAGCAGTAGTAGCAGCACATTAAAAAAAAGAGACTGGACAGTCACAGGAGGACAAAGCCCTGTGGTGGGGCAGGCCTCAGGCCTGCTTGTAGCAGACGGGCGGCAGTGGAGGTGTATTGGTGGTAGTAGTCGAGGTAGCCAACACAGACAGCAAGGGTGCAAGCAGACAGTAGTAGCAGTAGTAGCAGCACATTAAAAAAAGAGACTGGAGAGTCACAGGACAAAGCCCTCTGGTGGGGCAGGCCTGCTTGTAGCAGACGGCACTGGGGTGGATTGGTGGTAGAAGTAGTAGCAGCTGCAGCACCAACAGCGGTACATTAAAAAAAGAGTGGACAGGACAGAATCCCATAGTAGCAGGCAGCAGTAGCAGGCGGCAGCGGCAGCGGCAGCAGCAATGTCAGATCTAATCAGTGGCATCAGGCACAGGGGTTTTAAAATCCTCACCGATCCACGCTTGATTCATTTTCAGAAACGTGAGATTTTCCAAGCTGTTGGCGGACAATCTTGTTCGCTTAGGGGTGACGAAGCCCCCTGCTGCGCTGAATACCCTCTCTGACGCTACACTGGAGGGTGGACAAGACAGTACACCCATGGCAAACTGGGCCAGTTCTTGCCAATGATCCAATCTGCTGACCCAGAAGTCCATGGGGTCTGGGATCAGCATTTCTGACGGAGAAAGGGCACAGTCCAAGTACGAGTGAACCTGGTTGTTTAGGTGCTGCACCTGGAGATGGTGAACATCCCTTTGGTGACTAGTGCTACGATGTGTGTCAGGTCGGGGTATTGGATGTAAAAATGTTGTCATCATATTTTCCAAACTGAATTGGCTGCTGCTGCTGCTGCTGCTGCTGCTGCCACGGCTGCCGCCTATTGCAGAGGTAGCTCTGCCAGAGGCGGTGGAACGATGAGACAGTGGGGAGCGGAGAGTGGCCCCCCCGGTCAGACATGCTTGCAGCGGGTGTCTGCCGTTTGAAAGCCATGACAAGCTGGCTGCATAGCTTCTCTCTATAATAAGCCAATTTTGCCTCCCTCTCGGAAGGCGCAAAAAACTCCCCCATTCTGGCTTTATACCGAGGGTCTAAAAGTGTGGCTATCCAGTAGTCATCTCTTTGCTTCATGCTAACAATACGACAGTCAGCGCGCAAGTAACGAAGCATACAGTTTTCCATCCTGGCCAGCGTTTCAGAGGGCCCGGTTGGTTCCATCTCCGCCCCATACTGCCATGGTTGTCCATCATCAAGGTCGTCGTCAGACTCGTCATCACCACCATCACTGTCATGTTGTGCGGCTGCCTCGTCCCCTATCCCTTCCTGTGATTCCATCTCCAAATCCAGCTCCTCTTCAGGTCCTGTTTCCTCATCCTCCTCCTCCTCCTCCTCCTCCTCCTCAACATCCATAGCCAGATGTGATCCTTCCTCCATCCTTTGCTGAATCATCGCTGTGAGCGTTTGCTCCATAATGAATATCAGCGGCATAACATCGTTCATTCCGGTAGCGTCACGGCTCACAAATCATGTGGCCTCTTCAAAGGGCCTCAAAACGCGACATGCGTCTCTAACCAGCTGCCAGTGCCTGAGCTCGAAATTACACTGGCTCCAAACGCTGCCCGTCTGCTGCATCAGGAAATCATTCACGGCTTTCCGCTGTTCGTACAGATGGTCCAACATGTGCAGGGTGGAATTCCATCGTGTTGGAACGTCGCAAATCAGGCTGTGTTCTGGGAGATTGTTTTGACGCTGCAAGTCCAGGAGGGCGTGCTTAAATGCATACGAACGTCTAAAGCGAACGCAAACCCTCCTGGACATGGCCAGCACACCCTTCAAACCAACATATGACTTTAAGAAGCGTGTTATGACCAGATTGATCACATGTGCCATGCAAGGAGCGTGTGTCAGGTGACCTAGACGCAGTGCAGCCACAACGTTCTTGCCGTTATCAGAGACAACATTGCCCAGTGTGAGTTTCAGAGGAGACAGCCAGCGTGCGATTTCCTCCTTGATGCACAGCAGCAGCTCCTGCCCTGTGTGGCTTTTCTCGCCCAGGCTCAGCAGGTGTAAGACAGCGTTGTGGCGCTTCACCTTGCACCTATGAAAAGAGGAGGGAGGAGGAGTGGAAGATACGCTGTGTCCTGTCGGGGACGGGAAGACCTCCAAGGAGGAAGGCAAGGAGGAGGAGTAGGAGGAGAAGGATGGTAGGCGCCTGGTGTCCGGAGTTGAACTAGAAACATACAAGCGTGGAGGTGGTAATGCCTGGCATTGCTGCGGTGGTGCATCGGACTGCAAAATATTGACCCAGTGGGCCGTGAAAGACATGTACTGTCCCTGCCCATAGTTGCTGCTCCACGTGTCGACGGTGGCATGTACCCTGCTGCACACGGATAATTGCAAGGACTTGGACACCTTTTCCTCCACATGCTTGTGCAAGGCAGGGACAGCTGTTTTGGAGAAGTAATGTCGGCTAGGTATTCGCCACCTAGGCTGAGCGCACGCCATCAACTGCTTGAATCCGGCGGAGTCGACCAGGTGGTACGGCAGCGACTGCACCACCAACAACTTAGCCAGGTGTGAATTAAGCCGCACGACAAGTGGATGACTGGGTATATATTGTTGCTTATTGGACAACGATTCCGTAATGGATAACTGACGGGACATAGGAGGAGCACTAGATGACAGTGATGATGATGATGACAACGACATGGTGGATAAGGCCTGGCTACTACTTAGATGACAGGGACTCGGAGCAGCAGCAGCAGCGGAAGAGGGGTCTTCATTAGATGTACATGATGGTGGGGCATGTTGATTGTCCCACATGGCCTTGTGATGCCGTTCCATGTGTTTACGTAGAGCAGTAGTTCCTACATTGCTGCCCTGCCCACGCCTTACTTTCTGCTTGCAGATACGGCACTGTGCCATGTTTTCCTCCTCCGGGAAGGTACAGAAAAATTGCCACACGGCAGAGTACCGTAAAGAGGTAGTACCACGTCCACCACCACCACCACCACAACCACCCGAGCTTGCCCCTTGTCTGGCAGGCTTTTTTCGGGAGCCTACACCAGCATCTGTGTCGCCGTCACCGGCTCCTGAGCTGACCCTACCGCTGCAACGTTTTGCAGATTGACTTCTGCCCCTACCTCGGCTTGGCTGTTTATCACGTCCAGTGCCGCCACTACTACCCTCCTCCTCTGACGCCGTCGTCACCTGGTTCCCACGTCCTGTCTAAAACAACATCATCATCATAGCCTTCCTCATCATCCCCGCCACTTCTGTCACTGTGTTGTGAATGTGATGTGACATCATGGCGGGCTCCATGCCCCCCCTCATTACTGCGTCTGCCACCACGGCTACCACCACCAACACCCCCACTACCGCAGCTATGCGTCTCGGTCACCGCTTCCACCTCCACCACCGCCGCAACACACTCCGTTGGCTGACTCGCGGAAAACAAATCATCATCATCACTATGTTGTTCAGTATCTTCCTTCGCACCCGAGGAGATGTCTCTTAGGACTCTCAGGAAAGATGGCTTCCCGCTAGGAAGGGGGAGCGAAGACATAGATGATGGAATGGAAACGCTAGAAATACCTATATTACTACTGTCACCGTGCCAAGGAACTGTAGAGGATCTGGAATCCAACGAAACCTGGCTTGAAGCCAGATCGTCAGAGTCTTCCTGCTGAGATGACCGCGAGCCAGCCAACCAGTCCACAATGGCCATATTGTCTAAAGTAACCCGCCCACCGGAGGAGATGGACAAGTCTGGCTTGCTGATACTACTACGAGCAGGCACATGGCAGCTGCTACTAGTGGAACTGGGCACATGTCTTGTGCCACAAATGCTGCTACTGGGTCTGGCACCAACAGATCCAACATTTGGACTGGAAGAGGAGACGGCATGGGTGTTTCTTCCTCTACCCCGTCCTTTCACAACCTTTTTTTTCCCAGACATTTCAGAGCCCCTTTTAAAAGCGTATTCACACACGGACACTGGCTTGGCAAATGGCAATGAATGAGAATTTCAATCAGCCTCGCTGCAGTGCACTCAGGGAATGCTGGGCCTTGTAGTACTTCTAGGCTGCCTGTATGGCAAGTTGGATTGTTATTCCTGTTAATAACGGCCAGGGATGAGCCCCTTTTAAAAGCGTATTCACACACGGACACTGGCTTGGCAAATGGCAATGAATGAGAATTTCAATCAGCCTCGCTGTAGTGCACTCAGGGAATGCTGGGCCTTGTAGTACTACTAGGCTGCCTGTATGGCAAGTTGGATTGTTATCCTGTTAATAACGGCCAGGGATGAGCCCCTTTTAAAAGCGTATTCACACACGGACACTGGCTTGGCAAATGGCAATGAATGAGAATTTCAATCAGCCTCGCTGCAGTGCACTCAGGGAATGCTGGGCCTTGTAGTACTTCTAGGCTGCCTGTATGGCAAGTTGGATTGTTATTCCTGTTAATAACGGCCAGGGATGAGCCCCTTTTAAAAGCGTATTCACACACGGACACTGGCTTGGCAAATGGCAATGAATGAGAATTTCAATCAGCCTCGCTGCAGTGCACTCAGGGAATGCTGGGCCTTGTAGTACTTCTAGGCTGCCTGTATGGCAAGTTGGATTGTTATTCCTGTTAATAACGGCCAGGGATGAGCCCCTTTTAAAAGCGTATTCACACACGGACACTGGCTTGGCAAATGGCAATGAATGAGAATTTCAATCAGCCTCGCTGCAGTGCACTCAGGGAATGCTGGGCCTTGTAGTACTACTACTACCACTACTACAAAGGCTGCCTGTATTGCAAGTTGGATGCAATGGGGATGAGCCCCTTATAAAAGCGTATTCACACACTGGCTGAGTAGTGAGTAGTGGATGAGCCCCTTCGATTTCTGAATTCCTGCCTTTTAGATTCCTAAAGCTTTCCCTTACTGCACAGAGATGCTATCCCTACAGCTCCTGTCTGTAAAATGGCCGCTGAGCTCCGTGCATAGACTTTTATTGCAGGCTTGAGCCCGCCCCTATGCTGCCTCCCGATTGGCTGGGAGAGCCGTTTGCAAGGCATTATGGGGTAGCCTGATGTCAGGTGATCTTCTGTAATCCTCCATTTTAGATGTAACATGTGGCAGGCGCCAAAATGTAGCCGGGTTCGGTCAAAACGGGTTCGGCCGAACTCGGTAAAGTTCGGATTCGCTGCAAACCGAACTTTTCCTGAAGTTCGGACCGAAACCGGGTTCGGTTGTCCCGGTTCGCTCATCTCTAGTCAGAACCAATGAATTCCTTATGATCGTTCAAATGTTATCATGTGCATAGCATATTCAGCCTCACGCGCACAGCAGAGCTGTGTGAACAGAGCCTGCACTGTGATATGCAGGGTCCATATGGTTCCATATTACGGAGCTACAGAAACTCTCCATATGGCACCATATTACAAAGATAATTTAGGGGAGAATAAAACATAATAGAGAATTCGGTGGAGCTTTCCATGATATTTTGTTTACAATACATAAAATCCCCGATGCAATTATCTTGTGTACTGTATGCATTTATAGCTTTCAATTACCATTATAGCAGAGCTATGCAAAGTCCGTTTTTAAGAAATCATTAATAGGAGTTTTTAATTCAATTACAAACCTGCTGCGATAATGGTAATATAATTGGACACTAGATGTAATGGGGAGCACAACGCTACCAATATTAACTTTAACTAGGTAAACTGGAGCAAATTAGGATTGAAGAGAGTCCCCATCCATCTAGTAAGGCTGGAGTATTTGTTTCAGATTTTGATGCAGATTTTTGAGCCTTAGGCTGAAGTGGATCTAGGAGGAAGAAGAAGTATAAGTTCTTCCTTTTATATTCTCAGTCCTTTAGAAACCACTTCTGGCTTTGGCACAAAAATCTTCACCAACATCTGCAACAAATACGCGATGTGTGAATCCAGCCTTAAACATGCCAAGATAAAATTGACCCTTTTATCACCGTCTGTTAGCCTATGGGTAGTTGTTGGCCAACCTCACATATATGTAAGGAACTTGATCATGTAATAGTTAAGACCATCTAAGCAGAATAATTCCAATCAGAGAGTCTCCTAAAGTTGAATTTCAGCAGGTAGGTCAAACTGTTCATATACACATCTATATATTTTTTATGGAGAGTGGAAGTAATAGGAATTACTTCCTAAGCCCTCCACACACGAGCGTGTTTGGTCCGTGATATAGGGTCCGTATGTCGGACGCATTTCCCGGACCGAACACACTGCAGGGAGCCGGGCTCCTAGCACCATAGTTATCTATGAAGCTAGGAGTCACTGCCTCGCTGCGGGACAACTGTCCCGTACTGTAATCATGTTTTGAGTACGGGAAAATAGTTCAGCGGAAAGGAAGTGACACCTAGCGTCATAGAACACACGGCTTCCTGCAGTGTGTTCAGTCCGGGAAATGCGGCCGACGCACGGACCGTATATCACGGACCGAACACGCTCGTGTGTGAGGCTCCTCAGTCTCCTCGGTTTAGTGTGTTTTGGGATGAAGCGCAGATGTCATCCAAACATAACCATAATAGATTAATGGGTAATCTTCTCTCTTTGAGTGTGTTCACACGTTGCAGTTGTGCACTGCGCGGTCAAAATCCGAGCCATGAACAGCACACGTTTCACCATGGTTTTGCTTTATCGGTATTGGCCACACGGTTTTCATTTTATAGGCGAAACATGTTTATAACATGTTTCACCTGTAAAAAATTGTGTGGCCAGTACCAGTAACCGCTTCAAAAAGAGGATAAAGTGGAGGATGATATAATCTTAAAGAAAACCTGTCACATTGAACATGCTATACGGTCTGCGGGCAGCACATTGTAGAGCAGAAGGAGCTTAGAAGATTTATATTTTTATAGGAAACAATTCAGTATAACTTGGAATACTGTATATTAATTTGAGTCTCTGCTCACTTTGGGCTTATAAGTCTGGAGGGAGGTCCTAGATAGTGATTGACAGCTATCCCTGTGTGCACGTTCCTACAGAGATCGATGTCAATCATTGAGTGAAACCACCCACTGGATTTATAAGCTCAGAGAGAGCAGAGACTGAATTCATATATTCCAGGCTATGTGTAATCTTTTCCCATAAACCACATATCAATCTGCTCAGCTCCTCCTGCTCTACAAGATGCTGCAGATGGAGCAGAATGCTCCATGCTTTTAAGTCGCTTTAATGCCAATCATTTGCTGCTAAAAGGGGTTATTCGAAATTTTGTCACGCTACTCCATTATTACTTCTCTGTTTAGGAAAACCGAAAAACTTCTTTAAATTAAATGTTGGGAAGTTGCCCAGAGGAATCCAGTCTGGTCAAATAACATATTTTTCTACAATAATAACATTGCTTTAAAAGTCAAATAAAAGCATCAAATTTATTGCTCCACTTTTGTGCTTATAGTGCAGGTTCTGCAACCATGGACATAGCACTCCAGTATTAAAAGGATTTCTGTTTTATTCAAATATTCCTTAAAAGATCATGTTGCAAATAGACATGGGGAGTAGACAGGTCCCACCTACGCTTAACGCGTTTCAAACCTTGCAGTTCCTAATCAACAGCAAGTTCTGATACGCGTAAGCTTTTTCAAGGGACCTTTCTACTGCCTATGTCTATTTGCAACATGATCTTTTAAGGAATATTTGAATGAAAGAAAATTATTTTAATACTGGACTGGTGGATAATGACATTTTATTTTCTACTATTATTGCCTTGGGGTCAACTAGGATTCCGTGCACGTAATAGAAACACGGTTCTTATTGCATTTGACGGTCATCTGGACCCGTTGAGCTTTTTTTTCTATTTTTTTCAATGTTGTATATAGTTTATTGCCAGAACATACAGTATAAGAATCTTCTACATAAACAGCTGTCCCAGAGAGAGTCATATTATATTTGTGAGCATTAAGCAAAGTAATCCTATCATTATTCACATACAGCAAGAATAAAAGCTAAAATGTTTAGCCCCAGATACTGGGTGCTAACATATCGGGAACGTGATGACTGGTCCATTGACTCCCAGATCTGAAGTGATAATCAACCAAGGGTTCTGAGTAGAGATGAGTGAACTTATGATAAGTTCAGTTCGGCTGGTTCGCCGAATTTCTTGAAAAAGTTCGATTCGGACCGAACTAGTTCAGACCGAACCTGTAATTCAAGAAAGCCCATAAAAATCGTGTATGGAGCTCCCGTAATCACGGGTGGCTACATGTGTGAACCCGGCATTACGGCAGCGTTGCTAGGCGACGTCAGTAAATAGTCACTGTCCAGGGTGCTGAAAGAGTTAACTGATCGACAGTAACTCTTTCAGCACCCTGGACAGTGAATTCCGATCACAATATAGAGCAACCTGTAAAAAAAAAAAAAAAAAAAAGCCGTTCGTACTTACCGAGAACTTCCTTCTTCTTCTTCCTCCAGTCCGGCCTCCCATCTTTTGCCTTGGTGACGTGTCCCTCTCGACATCCGGCCCGACATCCCTGGATGACGTTTCAGCCAATGTGACTGCTGCAGCCAATCACAGGCCAATCACATGCTGCAGCGGTCACATGGACTGTCGCGTCATCCAGGGATGTCGGGCTGGATGTCAAGAGAGGGACGCGTCACCGTTGCCTTGGTGACGCGTCCCTCTTTCGGCATCCAGCCCCACCTCCCTGGATGACGAGGCAGTCCATGTGACCGCTGCAGCCTGGGATTGGCCTGTGATTGGCTGCAGCCTGTGATTGGCTGCAGCGGTCACTTGGACTGAATCGTCATCCCGGGAGGCCGGACTGGAGGAAGAAGCAGGGAGTTATCGGTAAGTAGGAACGTCTATTTTTTTTACACGTTGATGTATATTGTGATTGGAAGTCACTGTCCAGGGTGCTGAAACAGTTACTGCCGATCGCTTAACTCTTTCAGCACCCTGGACAGTGACTATATCCTGACGTCGCGTACCGGAAAATCAGTGACTCATAAGCCGGGTTCGGTCAAAACGTGTTCGGCCGAACCCAGTGAAGTTCGGATTCGATGCAAACCGAACTTTTCACAATGTTCGGACCGAAACCGGGTTCAGTTGTCCCGGTTCGCTCATCTCTAGTCCAGAGCTTGGAGTGGGAGCGCTCATCTTTTGTTCAGCTTGGAAGGTACATTCCATTATATTAAAGTCAGCCGTACACATAATACACATAAGGGCTTGTCCACATGTAGAGGAATTGCTGCGTATTTTCCGCCAAGAATTGCAGATGTAAAATACGCAGAATACAGCAGCAGCAGCAAAGTGGACGAGATTTAACAAATCTCATCCACACGCTGTGTAAAAATTCAGACCAGAAATTGACGTATTGCGTATTTTTCGGACCGCAACATGTCCATTCCTGCTGCAGAAAGTGGACAGAATTGCTGTGTTTTTCAGAGGAGATGTAACCATCTCCCAGAATTGTGAAAAACGCAGGAAAATAGGCATTTTTAGCAGTCAAAAACACAAGAAATGTTGCATTTTTGCTGCAGTGGAAAGTCTGCTATTTTCAACGGAACTGCTGCAGAAATTTTGGACAAGCCCTACGATAACTAGTTGTCAGCCGACAGCTCCCTCTCCTGACCTGACGATTTACATGGAAGCTGGCCGAGCATGCCTGATTATTTCAATGGGGAGGGGTATTAAGCCCCTGTAAGAAACCTCTTGCAGCACTTTATTTCTTGAGGGAACATAGAATCGGCCATGTTGGAATTCAGCATGCCCAATCTTTTATTTCCTGATGTCTGCTATCAGGAGACTGTAGAGCTGCACCCATACATGTTAGATTGTCGGCTGATCACACAGCCGTCAGATAACTTTAATCTAATGTGTATGCCCACAGCTTTTCTTTAACAGTGTGATCAACTAGAGATGATATATATTCTGTTAAAGTTTGCAGTTTATCATAGGAAAGGCAGAGAGGATTTGCAGGTGAAGCTTATATTGCTCTCAATGTGTAGGTATTTCTGTCCCTATTCATTCCCGACAACGCCTATAACGACGCTGGTAGAACCAACATCATACAAATTATGTTTATGACCAAGAATGGCGTCACTTTTTTTGGGGTTCATGAAATCAAAGAGAATAAAGTGACTTCTTGAGACTTCCTCTCGCAATAAACATATTAGATCGTGCTTTAACAGCTTTCTTTATTAGGTTGCGTTTCAATGTATAGTTTTCTAATTCTCATTGTATAATGATTATCGCATGGAAGTTATACCACTTTCACACGTGGTTTAGTTTTGTCAGGTATATACAGGTCAGATATTGTTGTGCTTCACAATGGCCTTGAGAATGCACATTGCTCATATAATGCTAAACTATCACACGATCAGATGGGGCTTTATTTTGTGCAGTGGCCATACATACATTTAAATGGTTTTTCCCATCCCATATCCAAAGGATATGTCATAAATGTTAGACCCACACCTATCTCTAGAAAGGGGTCCCCTAAACCCTGTTCTACTGCTCTGTGTTGAGACTGAAGCGTGTGATCCCCGGCTGAGCTACGCTGTTTCCATAAGTCCTATAAAACTAAGAGATAGTTACGGAAACAGCGTAGATCGCATGCTACGCTGCTTCCGTAACTGCCATTCACTACTATGGGACTAACGGAAATAGTGTAGCTCAGCGAGCTACACTGTGTCCGTAATTCATCGTCGGGAATCATGCCACAACACAGAGCAGTAGCTAGAGAGAGGTGAAGGTGAGAAGGTAGGACCCGCCTCGATCTGACATTTATGACATATCCTTTGGATATGCCATAAATGTCTCTGATAGGAAAACCCATTTAAGTAGCCCTTGTTTTAAGAATTTTTTTCTCCGAGATCTGTTCTAGATTTTTGTGAACGAAATACACACCAACCTAAAATTACTGCATTTGGTATAGACAAAAGTCCCGATCTTACAATTTAATTTTTGTTTTAGTGCTATATATCAAGAACACAGATCAGTTGTATGGTACATTTGATTTGAACACTCTGTGCCGATCGTCGGCTGCCCTAAAGATTCTTGTTAATTTGCTACCATGGAAAACATTGAATTATTACATTAATTTTTGGAACGTGATGAAATAGATAACATATTTCACAATCATCACTTAACATTTCACAATCTTCCCATCTCCTCTAGAAAGTCTTCGATCAGCAAACTAGTAATGGGAGATATGCAACTTGCACAGTGGTTGGGTGTAGAAGCAAAGAACAACCCTCTAATTGGCGCTGCTCTGTGCTCCGTGTTCCCAAACGAGAATAGCAACAGAATCATCAGAAAGGTAAATCCTTTTATTGGGGTATAGTGATAGTAGCCACTGTCACTGTACCCAGGGCCGCCATCAGGAATTTCAGGGCCCCCTACAGCTAAATTTTCTGGGCCCCCCTACCGTGGCACCGCCTGTTAACGGTACTCCGTCCAGCACTATATCATGGTACCCAGGGCCGCCATCAGGGGGGGTATTATGGGTACTGATGTGAGAGGCCCGGCCAAACCTAATTGAAAGGGGGGCCCGGCAAACTGCCGCGACTTGCCTTTAGTAGAAAAAAAACAGGCCCCTGCAATGGGGCCCGTTTTTTTCACCAAAAGAATGTCATGAGCAGCGGGCCCCCCTTTCAATTAGGTTTGGCCGGGCCTCTCACATCAGTACCCCTAATACCCCCCCCCTGATGGTGGCCCTGGGTAGCATGGGGGCTGTCAAACACCGCCGCCCGTGCGACCGATCACGCGCACCCACAAACTCCCGCGCATGCGCACCGGTGACCGCCTGGAACCGCGCACCGAATTTTGAGGCAGATTTTGACCTGCCCACACTATCTTGCCGCGTTTTTTGCCCGCGGCGATTGAGGACAGCAGACAGAAAACGCAGCGAAAAATGCATTTTCTGCCCCCCATTGATTTCGATGGCAGGTCAGAGGCGGAACCGCGGCAAGAAAGGACGTGCTGCTTTTTCTTTTTTCCGCGACTGGCTCCCATTGATTTCAGATTAAATCAATGGGAGGCGGTTTTGGAAGTTGTTTGGTGCTGATTCTGACGCAGTGTCCGAGTCAATATCAAGGCCCAAAAACTCTGTGAACTGGGCCTTATTGTTAGGGCTTATTCAGACGATCGTGTAATACATCCGTGCAACGTGCGTGCGGACTGTCAGTGATTTTCACGCAGCGTGTGTCCGTGTGTCCGCTGCGTAAAACTCATGACATGTCCTATATTTGTGCATTGTTCGCGCATCACGCACCCATTGAAGTCAATGGGTGCGTGAAAATCCCGCCCAGCACTTCCGCAGACGTATAAACTATGAATGAAAACAGAAAAGCACCGCGTGCTACAAACATACAAACAGAGTGTCATAATGATGGCGGCTGCGCGAAAATCACGCAGCCGCGCATCATACGCTGCTGACACACGGAGCGGTTATGGACCTTTTGCAAGCGCAAAATGCCACGTTTTTTGCGCGTGCAAAAAGCACACGCTTGTGTAAATCCGGCCTTAGGGTAGGAACACACTAGGCATGAACACTGCGGATTTTATGCAACACATTTTATTGTGGAGAATCCGCAGCGTATTACAGTCGCAGCAGAGTGGGTGAGATGTGAACAAATCTCATCCACACGCTGCAAAAAAAATGGACCTGCAGTGTGGCTTTTTGGCTTTTTAAGCCGCTGCATGTCAATGTATTCTGTGGAATCGCTGCTCCTCTGTTGCGGAAATGCTGCGGTCCTGCCTCAAAAATCACACATGAGAGAAAAAAAAAGGCACTTTTTTAAATTTATAAAAAAGTTTAGACTTACCCCGGCCGTAGTCCTGGTGACGCGATCCTCTATTCTTAGCGCAGCCCGGCCTCCTGTCATGACGTTTCATCCCATGTGACTGCTGCAGCGGTCACATGGTCTACAGCGTCATCCCAGGAGGCAGGGCTACGTTCAGAAGAGAGAGATGCGTCACCAGGACTACGGCCGGGGCAAGTCTAAACGTTTTTTTCCCTGCAGGATTCCCGCAGCGGACACGCCTCACCAAACCTGCGCCACTATTTGGTGCGGTTTTGCTGGCAGAATTCCCTGCGGCTACCGGGGCGGATAAGCTGTGTAGTTTTACTCAACATATCCGCCTAGTGTGTCCCTTATGATGTCGCTCCTGGAGCTGCTGCCGCTCTCTAAATAGGCAGTTGGTTCAGTAGAATTTGGAATTTTTTTTTTTTTTGTGAACCAGCTTAAAAAAATACAAAACTTTTGTGTTAGGGCCTGTTCACATCACCGTTCGCTTCCGCTCCGGGGTTCCGTCTGAGGTTTCTGTCGGGTGAACCCCGCAACGGAAAGTGAAAGTGATAGCACAGCTTCCGTTTCCGTCACCATTAGCGCAGTTGACTGCGCTATTGATTCCGTCCGAAAACCAGCCGGAATGGTGACGAACGGAAACCATTAGCGATGTTTCCGTCACCATTGAGATCAATAGTGACTGAAACGGAAGCTGTGCTGTCACTTTCACTTTCCGTTGCGGGGTTCACCCGACAGAAACCTCAGACTCAACCCCGGAGCGGAAGCGAACAGTGATGTGAACAGGCCCTAACACAAAAGTTTTGTATTTTTTTAAGCTGGTTCACAAAAAAAAAATAATTCCAAATTCTACTGGACCAACTGCCTATTTAGAGAGCGGCATCAGCTCCAGGAGCGACATCATAAGGGACACACTAGGCGGATATGCTGAGTAAAACTACACAGCTTATCCGCCCCGGTAGCCGCAGGGAATTCTGCCAGCAAAACCGCACCAAATAGTGGCGCAGGTTTGGTGAGGCATGTCCGCTGCGGGAATCCTGCAGGGAAAAAAAGTTTAGACTTGCCCCGGCCGTAGTCCTGGTGACGCATCTCTCTCTTCTGAACGTAGCCCCGCCTCCTGGGATGACGCTGTAGACCATGTGACCGCTGCAGCAGTCACGTGGGATGAAACGTCATGACAGGAGGCCGGGCTGCGCTAAGAATAGAGGATCGCGTCACCAGGACTACGGCCGGGGCAAGTCTAGACTTTTTTATAAATTTAAAAAAGTACATTTTTTTTTCTCATGTGTGATTTTTGCGGCAGAACCGCAGCATTTCCGCAACAGAGGAGCAGCGATTCCACAGAATACATTGACACGCTGCGGCTTAAAAAGCCACACTGCAGGTCCATTTTTTTTGCAGCGTGTGAATGAGATTTGTTCAAATCCCACCCACTCTGCTGCGACTGTAATACGCTGCGGATTCTCCACAATAAAATGTGTTGCATAAAATCCGCAGTGTTCATGCCTAGTGTATTCCTACCCTAAGGCCGGATTTACACAAGCGTGTGCTTTTTGCACGCGCAAAAAACGTGGCGTTTTGCGCATGCAAAAGGTCCATAACCGCTCCGTGTGTCAGCAGCGTATGATGCGCGGCTGCGTGATTTTCGCGCAGCCGCCATCATTATGACACTCTGTTTGTATGTTTGTAGCAAGTGGTGCTTTTCTGTTTTCATTCATAGTTTATACGGCTGCGGAAGTGCTGGCCGTGATTTTCACGCACCCATTGACTTCAATGGGTGCGTGATGCGCGAACAATGCACAAATATAGGACATGTCATGAGTTTTACGCAGCGGACACACGCTGCATGAAAATCACTGACAGTCTGCACGGCCCCATAGAGTAACATAGGTCCGTGCGAGGCGCGTGAAAATCACGCACGTTGCACGGATGTATTACACGTTCGTCTGAATAAGCCCTAACAATAAGGCCCAGTTCAGAGTTTTTGGCCCTTGATATTGACTCGGACACTGCGTCAGAATCAGCACCAAACAACTTCCAAAACCGCCTCCCATTGATTTAATCTGAAATCAATGGGAGCCAGTCGCGGAAAAAAGAAAAAGCAGCACGTCCTTACTTGCTGCGGTTCCGCCTCTGACCTCCAATCGAAATCAATGGGAGGCAGAAAATGCATTTTTCGCTGCGTTTTTTGTCTGCTGTCCTCAATCGCCGCGGGCAAAAAACGCAGCAAAAAAACGCGGCAAGATAGTGTGGGCAGGTCAAAATCTGCCTCAAAATTCTTTAAGGAATTTTGAGGCAGATTTTTTTTTGCCTGCAAAATACTGTGTGAACAGGGCCATACATGATCAGCACTTTGAGATAATTTACTCACTGTGTCAGAAGAGATGCTCCCACTCCAGTCCTCTTCCGGCGATGTCTTCCAGGCGAGGTCTTCGGTCCAGACGTCCAGGTAAGTTTTGTCCATGTGTGTCCGCGGCTGCGCGCGCTTCGTTCGCGGGTGCGCGCGTGGCCGATCGCGGGTGCGCGCGCGGGCGGTCTCCAGTGCGGGCGTTCGTGGGTGCGCGCTCGCGAGTGCGCACGCGCGGGAGTTTCCTTGTGCGCGCGATCGGACGGTTTGACAGCCCCCCATGACGAGGGGAGGGGGCCCGCAGCAGCAGCTCACGACATTCTTTTGGTGAAAAAAACGGGCCCCATTGCAGGGGCCCGTTTTTTCCTACCAAAAGAATGTCGCGGCAGTTGCCGGGCCCCCCTTTCAATTAGGTTTGGCCGGGCCCCTCACACCACTACCCCTAATACCCCCCTGATGGCGGCCCTGACTGTACCCCAATAGAAGGATTTACTTTCTGATGACTCCAGCATAATATGATCATGGGATAATGCCCTATGCTGTGCCATTGTGTACCTTTTTTGTATTTTAAGTGATTCTATCAGCAAACAATAAACTGGAGCAGAGCATAAATGTTGAGTGGCGTCCGAATAACTTTAGTATGAAAAAAAAGATTTGATCTCAGGTCTGAGCATGGATCAATTTTTTAAAAATAAATAAAAATTGTATCCATTTTTATGTCCTGAGCATTTTATTCTATTTAACCCATTCTCCTTTGTGATGCCAAACTCCATTGCTCCATCCCAGAAAACAAGCACAATCTTCTTAACAATTTCTTACGTTGTCAGGTTTATCCATAAACATGACTACTTCTCCGTATAAAATAACCCATTCTTGTATTATACACAATGATGGAAAAATGAATTCCAAATTACGGATCTGAATCTATAGGGAAACATATTCCCAACTTGGTTCAGGAACATATGAGTCTTTGCATAGGCCACGCAAAACCTGGCGTATCTGACATATGAATGGATATTCAATATATTAGAATATAAAATAATTTGTTAAACCTTATGTTTCTGGATGGACACCGTACCATTTCTGGATCCCTTAACTGGGTTTTCATATTTTATAACTTGCTTCTCTGTTTCTGGTACCCATAAAACCATTGAACTAACAAGACTGTCAACTTTTGCACTGATCATAAGAAAAAATGTGGTTTACTTTAAAAGTAATGTCCTGTTGTGAAATAGAAAGATTTTAGGACATCTCGGGGATCGCATTTCTATGATCGGCTGTCTGAGCAAATGGAACAAAATGTCAACTTTCAATACGATGAATCACAGAAAAAGACCTGAATGATAATGTTCACATTAAACAGATCATAAATGTAATCTGATTTCCAATAAATGGTTCTATTGAGCACTTTATGCAATTTTTACAAGGCAGAATCCTGTGTATTTGCCAGAGTGGAATGTGTTCTCATTTTATCAGCGATTCCAAGGGCTAATTCTAGAGAGAATACATTACTGGTTCCCAAATATTGTCAGAGACACCATGCTGCAACACTGAAAAATAGAAATTATTAGAAGGTATGTTTAATGGTGGATTACTGTAGGGGGATAATAACCTCTAGATTCACCTCTATTAACCCCTTAAAGAGGCTCTGTCACCACATTATAAGTGGCCTATATTGTACATGATATGATCGGCGCTGTAATGTAGGTAACAGCAGTGTTTTTTATTTAGAAAAACGATCATTTTATGACCTATATTAGCTTTATGCTAATGAGTTTCTCAATGGACAACTGGGCGTGTTTTACTATATGACCAAGTGGGCGTTGTACAGAGGAGTGTATGACGCTGACCAATCAGTGACCAATCAGCGTCATACACTTCTCTCCATTCATTTACACTGCACTAGCGATATAGTTATATCGCTACGTGCAGCCACATACACACACATACACACACATTAACATTACTGCAGTGTCCTGATAATGAATATACATTACCTCCACTGCACATTTTGGGGACTTCATTATGTAGCAATTTCATCACCACACCATTGATTAATTTTTGCAATTTTTTTGGGAAAGGAGGGAATGAAAACAAATTAATTGTATTTTTTCTTTTTTTTTTTTCTTTTGTACTTTGTCATAACGATTGCAGCAATACAAAATTAGTTTTTTGTTGATTTTTTTTGGGGGTGTTATACTTGTGCCTCATACAAGTATGTTTTATGGGGGGATTTGGGGCATATTTTTTTTAAGAAAACTTTGCTCAACTTCTTTTATTTTATTTTTTAAGTCCCTAATATAATACTTTGCAATATTCTTGTATTGCAATGTGTTATTCTTGTCAGTGTTATGCTGCCAGCCAGTCTAATAGGGCCTAATAGCATATAGTCATGGCAGTACATTGTTAGACCTCTGCCATGGCAGCCACTATTATCTCTGATCCTGGCCATTGCAGCTGCTGACACTGCGGGCAGAGCTCCCTGGCTCCTGCAATCCGGGGGCCATACGGCGTGGGAGGGTGTAAACAATGTAGTGATATCCAAACCCAGATGAAGAGCTGTAAAGAGCACTAGAGAAATTAATTTAGCGCTCTACACCAACTTTCTGGTGTAGAAAAGTCGCCATTTGCAAAAAAACTATTTTGCAATTTTTGCGCTGCCTCCGCAACTTTTCAAAAAAGTGGCCATTGCTTAGCGTGAAGGGGCATTGCCACCCAAGAAATTAGGCACGTTTTACTTCAGTGTTCTTTATATTAAGACTGGCATAAAAAAACGGCCTTAATAAATTCCCCCATTGTGCGGCATCGTGTTTCTTTTTAGGAGGGTTCTGTAGTCCCCTATGGCATCTACCTCTTCTAACATTCTTATACTCTGGCCCTGGAAATACCTGTTACTAGATATAGACTGGAATACGAATAGTATTTGATGCTGTATGCAGCATTGGGGAATGACAGAAAAGATCCACGTGATAATTTCGGTTAGGTCCCTTATACACAACTAGTGGCAGAGGAAAGAATTACATTAAGTGGACTAGAACCCATTCCCCCTTCCTGAAGCTGTAGGTACAATGTAGGTACAATCTACAGTATGTGGCACAATATACTATGTGACAAAACTGTGTAGGAATAGTACATGCACGCCACTATGCTGTGTAGTATGAGGGTGTGTTATGCTATGTGGCACTGTTGTGTAATAGATTTTTATTTTAGAGGTGGAATTCTCTACAATAGATTGTCATGTTTATTTTTTTCCTTCTGTAAATACTGGCGTAAATACGGGTCCTTGGTCACACGTATTCCACCCGTATTGCACCAGTATTCACGGACCCGTGCCCGTAAATACGGGTCCGGTGTCACCAGTATTCCACCCGTATTTACGGGCACGTTTTCAATTGCACTGCACTATTCGGCAGCCCTTCTCTCTATCAGTGCAGGATAGAGAGAAGGGACAGCCCTTTCCGTAGTAAAAGTAAAAGAAATTCATACTTACCCGGCCGTTGTCTTGGTGACGCGTCCATCTTTCGACATCCAGCCCGACCTCCCTGGATGACGCGGCAGTCCATGTGACCGCTGCAGCCTGTGATTGGCTGCAGTGGTCACATGGGCTGTAACGTAATCCCAGGAGGCCGGAGTGGAGGAAGAAGCAGGGAGTTCTGGGTAAGTATGAACGTCTTTTTTTTTTTTTACACGTTGATCTATATTGTGATCGGTAGCCACTGTCCAGGGTGCTGAAAGAGTTACTGCCGATCATTTAACTCTTTCAGCACCCTGGACAGTGACTATCCACTGACGACGTCTAGCAACGCTCCCGTAATTACGGGTGCACACACGTAGTCACCCGTAATTACGGGACGGGAGCCCCATAGACTTCTATGGGCCTGCCCGTGCCGTAATTACGGCCTAAAATAGAACATGTTCTATATTTTTCAACAGCCCGGGCACCTTCCCATAAGCATACGGGGAGGTATAGAAGTCTGACTCCGCTATTGATTCCGTCGGAAAACCAGAAACCAGCCGGAATGGTGACGAACGGAAAGCATTAGCGATGTTTCCGTCACCATTGAGATCAATGGTGACTGAAACGGAAGCTGTGCTGTCAGTTTCACTTTCCGTTGCGGGGTTCACTCGACGGAACCCTCCAACGGAACGGAAATGAACGGTGATGTGAACAGGCCCTAAAAAAAAGTAGAGAGCTACACTTCCCGTCTTGTAAGTAAACAGCTGATTTACGACTCATGATGCTCTTAAAGGGAATCTCTCGTATTTAATCTTATTTTTTTTTAAAGGGGTTATTCAGGATTTTCTTTTAGAGTTATTGTTTTGTATTTGTAATTGTTGTATTATATATCAACTTACATCTAATAGTTAGTTTTTTGTTAATATCCATACTTTTGTCACTTTATTAGTGCTTTTTAATTATAAATATTCTATTTTTACACTATATCAGATACCTTAACTAGATCTTTTTATATGTATTTGTCACTTTATTGGTTTTATATATATATATATATATATATATATATATATATATATATATTCTCTATTTAACCCTTGAAGCATATGTCCCTGTATGATATGTGATTTTATGTGTATATATAATTTATATATTAAGTTACAATGACTGGTCATGAATCTTTCCTCTGTTTCTCTTCAGTCTATGTTCCGACCTTGATATACATTTTTTGTTATCCTAAAATCTCCCATCATGTTAGCTGTGGTTGAGCGGAGCAAGTTTCAATCAAGTGCTGGCTGGCTGCTTTGGCGATGTGCTCAACTGCGTACATGTTGTCATGGAAAGGAGCATGATGATGTAGTTTACATCGTCCCACTCCTTTCAGGACATGGGCACTGAGCCCGGTCTCCTCGGGGCTGCACCACCATGTTGTCTCTCATATTTTATTTCACTGCCCCCTGACGAAGCTTGAATACCAGTGAAACACACATTGAGGACTTTTGTGGTTTGCTTCCTAAATAACTTTACATGTCTAAGGCCTTATTCAGACAGTAGTGTTCGGTTTGTGATATACGGACCGTATTTCCCGGACCGACCGCAGTTCAGGGAGTTGGGCTTCTAGCATCATAGTTATCTATGATGCTTGGAATCCCTGCCTCTCCGCGGGAATACTGTCCAGTACTGTAATAATGTTTTCGGTATGGGACAGTATTCTTGCGGGGAGGCAGTGACTTCTAGCATCATAGAACCGAACTGTGGTCGGTCCGGGTAAAAAGGGGTAATTCACTGTCCATATATCACTGACCGAACACAGCCGTCTGAATAAGGCCTAAGGGTAAGACATTGCGTTATACGCGGTTTGGCTGGTCTAACAAATTTTTGTGTTGCATTCACTTGTGGGTGAGCCTTTCTCGATTTGTATTTATTCATTATGACTGCTAGTGTACCTCTGCCCTGAATGTCATTATACGTTACATCTATCGTTTTTCTTATGATATATAGATATTTTATGTGATCATATAACAGTCTTACTCTAGCCATATGCACTGTGCCTTATATTAGTACTGGTATTTTGGAAGGCTTCACTGCTTTTTTCTTTGATTTTTGATACCCTTAGGAGAGGCCATCAATATTAGATTGGTTGGGGTCCAAACTAACCCATGATGATCAGCGGTTTGAAGGGGCCACAACCTCAATATTGTTTTTCATTGATTTCATTTTTGTTCGTACTTGTACACGCTGTAACATTTGTAGTGGCTGTGCAAGGTTTGGCAGCACTTGAATGGGACAATTGCTCCTTCAAGCAGCTGATCAGCAGGGATGCCAGGAGTTGGACTCCCACTCAATTAATACTGATGGCCTATCCGAAGGATTTGCCATCAATTTTAAAATCACGGATAACCCCTTTAAATCGATGTAAATCTGTAACAGAAAAAAAAATATATATATTTTTTTAAATGTTGTAGCTATTTATTTTTAAAAACTTTCCTGGGCGGCCATATTAGAGACAGACACTTCCTTTATGTATTGTCTGCCTTTTGGAAGCTGCACTGAATAAGAATTGTCAGAGAAGTGTCAGATTATTACAGTCCCCAGGAAGAGAGAGAGTACAGATTCCTCCCCCAGAGACCAGGAAGGTACAGGGGAGCGACATACAGAGCCTTATATCTATGTAGAGTGTTGCTATTTTACCTTATCTAAGCCTTTAGAAGTAGAATACAGCTGTCCAATGGCAGCGCTAGAACTAAGGTGGGCACTATTTGGTGCACTTAATTCTCCACTAAGTGAACCCGTATTACTATCTGGGGTACTATCTGTTCGCCACGATTATTTTTGTGGACAGCAAGATGCGAACTCTGTGTAGAGGGTGGAAATGTGCTGGAAAAGCGAAGAGCCAAAGATACATGTGCAGCAAACACTGCATGGACGAGTCATGGTCGGGAGAAGTTATCATGGCAGTCTGGGCCAGAGAGCAAAGAAGAAGGGGAAAGTTAATGACACCAATCCGAGAAGAACTCATTGGGTTTAACCGTACTGTATTCACAGCATGATTATACTCTACAGAGCACTAGTGTACAACTGCTATCTCACCACTATTTGGTCACCGGGGATAATATTGGTTATATTGGTCCTTGTGGTATTTATATGTGGTCATGGTGTGTTGGTATTATTATGCCGTTGTATGGTGGCATTATTTGGTAACTGTATGACTGTATATTCAGAGGTAAACTATTATATATGCATTAGTGTTTATGACAGGGGAATTGATTTGGAGGCAGGGCCGTTGTATCTATCCATACAGGATTGTTGTTGGTGTTTTTTTTTTGGGGGGGGGGGGGGCTGTAGGAATGCCCTAATCTTTTAAGGCCCTAGTAACTCACCTGGAGCTGTCATAATATTCATCGCCCCCTCTGCTTACAGTCTATGGAGCAAAGCCGACAAGTGAGCTGATTGATAAATAGGTAGATAGATATTAGGCCTAATGAACACGACCGTAGCCATGTGCACGGCAGTGATTTTCAGGTCGGCCGGGGACAGAGTGTCACTTGCAAGCCGCCCGCAAATAGCGGGCCGTGCACATGGCCGCAGCCATTATTTGCTATGAACCCGGACCGCAGAACACGGCCGTAATAAGACATGCCCGTTCTCTCTGCAGTCTGTGCTCCTGGGCCATGCACAGCACACGGTATAGCTACACATATGAGAATGTTTTTGATCATATAACTTTTACACTAAAACCAACATTGTACATTTTCCTGGACACTTTGCAGATGAGGTACATTTGTTTCTTTTGAAATTACGGCTTGAAAATGGCCATCGGTTGAAAAGAAAAGCTTGTTCCAGCACAAAATATATGCATTCTGACCTATCAAACAAGAGCCTCACTGCCAGCTGTAGACTCTTACTTAAAAGCCAATTCATGTCTAATTTGGCAGTAAGACTCCAATTTGTGACTCGCTGCCATCACTCCTGACAACAAGAAGGTTAAGAAGCCAGCTCACGTCTGACTTGGCAGTAAAACAGCCGTTCAATCAAATAGAAGCCTGTATTTTCATGCACTGTTTGCTTAAAGATGAAGTCACAGTTCCAGAGGGAAAAAAAATACTCACTTTCAAAGACAATCAAGTTGCTGAGAGGATGATATATAAGATGTAACCAATTCTTTAGCAAAGGAATGTATATCAACGCTCCACATATGGATGACGCTGTTACCATACTATTAACATCCATCAGACATGAAGGAAATAAGACTTGGCTTCAAAACATTTTGTTCTTCGCCTATCAATAAGGCAAACTAAGGATCAAAAATTTCCCAGCGTATGAAAAATGCGGCACTCACCAATGCAAATTTGTATTCGTTATTTTGTTAAACACGACCAGCGGGTATGAGAAACAGTATGCGGCTGGGCAAACAAATCTGCACTCTCTCACCCCACATTTAAAGAAGTCTCTTGGGTCTTCCCTGTAATGTCCATTGGAGTTTCCAACCTGGCAAAGCGTTTTCATCGTGTTTAACAAAATAAAGAATACGAATTTGAATAGGTGAGTACTGCATTTTTTTCATACACTCTTTGGGATATTAGAATTTAGAACTTTCTGTTTATACGCTGAGCACTACTGAGTTGTTCAAGCATTGGGGGTTTTTGATACTGATGACCTATCCAGTATATGAGCGGTGGGGGTCTGACAGACGGACTCCGCACCAATCGGCTATTCCAGCTGCCTCCAGGCATCAGAAGTTTTGCAGTGGTCATGTCGGAAACAGCAAGCTTTGGTCACAGTATAGCGGCCGTGCTACAGTGTGTTGAAGCTGCCGATTCCCGGCGGGGACAAGTGGAAAGGGGGCTCAAAAGGAGTAACGGAAACAGATGAGCAAGTGCTGCTTGGCGGTTTCTGTAACTCCCATACAAAAAAAAATGGAGAGCCTGAAATAATCAGCTTGTAGCTGCCGCACCAAGCAGAACAGGGTTTGGGTAGGTGTGGGTATGCCATAAATATCTAAGATGGGAATACCCCTTTAAGGAGGTCCTGTCAGCTCTACTGATGTATTTGTTTTAGTAAATATTTGTATTCCCCATGAAATAACAATTCTGGATAATCTTTTTAAAGAATCTGCATTATGTCATTCCTCTATTATCCTTCCTGGAAATGTCCTAGTCAATGGGGCGTGTCTCTACACATCAGTGCCGACAGTGTTAAACTGAAATCACACATCGCGTATTTGTTGCAGATTTTTGAGCCATAGCCAGAAGTGGTTTCAAAATAAATGGGAAGTATAAAGAAATACTTCTCCTTCCTCTTGGATCCACTTCTGGCTTCGCCCCAAATATCTGCACCAAAACCTGCAACAAATACGCGATGTGTGAATCTGGCCTTAGAGTTACATTTATGCACAAACGTGCGCATTTATACATACATTTTCACAGATACAAACATGCATACACATATATACAGATACACACAAGTGCAAACATTTGCGTACCTGTACATACATTTACACCCTGCCGTACACATAGACACAGTTCTTGGCATGAATTTTTTTTGGCCAGTGGGGCCTCTTAGATGGCTGGCCAAATGAAAGGTGCCACAGAGTTAGTTCCACCTCTGTATCAGTGGATATTATGTTTACGTCTTATAATCAACATATCACATATACTGGTTCATGGAAAAAAAATATTTCCTTTATATTCAAATTCTGTTCTGTAAAAAGACTCTTTGAACAGCCTATTTAAGGTTTTCCAAATCTGGTAGGAGGCCTCTTTGTGCTCGGTTTACGGCCGGCAATCTTGGCACAATTACCTCAGTCTGCATAACTTCTAATTGGCTTCTATTAGAAGCTGGCGGCTGTACCCTCTGCAGACATTGGCTGCTCTGACTAAAGCAGGTGTTCTCGGTGAATAGTGGTGTCACCAATGAGATGTGAGCAACAAGGAAACTGTATCTATCTTAGTGACAAAAAGTGATTCAAGATGTCACAGACAGGAGGCATAAAAATAATTTGTCAAAGTGTTTTGTATCAGTAACTCCTTGTTAACTGTTTTAGTTTAATTTTGATAGTTTTGGGCTGCACATTTCCAATGAATAAATTTTATAATGTATATTGTATTTTGAACAATACAACTTACTTTAGAGAGGAGGAGAAAGATATCAGGACCCAATGGCAGCAACAGAGCTGCATTACATAAAGGAGTCCGCTCCTAACATCTTCCCCTATTTGTTGGTTAGAATCTCCTCCTCGATTTGTTGTGTTAGTCCATCAGTTTTATGTAAGTATTGTTCCTTTCCAAACCATTGGGCTTGAGCAAAACTTGTGTACATGACTCCTGTCTTGTCTCTCAATCTTCTCTTTCTGATCTCGGAACCACCACTGATTTCTAGAATGTATAGCTGGAAATCTATTTCTAAGAAAATCAACCAAATCAATGATTTTAAGGATTTCAGTAAGGCCTGATTCACACGCGCGTTGCGCATCTCGGACGTAAAAATCGGCAGTTTTTCACGTCAGAGGTGCATCCGTGCTCTGCACTGTGGGATGCGATGTCACGAATCCCCCATAGACTGGAGTCTATGGAGGGATGCATAAAGCGTGAAAAAATAAGACCTGTGCTATTTTCTCGTAGAACCTTTACACGGTCCGTTGAAACAATGGCCGTGTGAACGGCCACATTGAATTATATAGGTCCTGTGTGACGGCCGTTGTTTCAACGGTCGTCACACGGACATTTAACACGTTCGTGTGAATAAGGCCTTATGTTCAGGAAATGGTATTGGTCTAAGATATAATCTTCTCACAGGTATCCATGACATCTTTTGACTGGAGTTCCCCTTTAACTTCATTAAGGCACAGGTATACAATGTGAAGGTTTGTTATTCCCCTAATCCTTCATTGTTTGTTAATATACTACCACCAAGCTAGACTGTTGAAATAAAAATAGGAATTTCCCCGGGTCCAAATGAATTTAGAGTCTATTATAAGCGAATACATTGTAATCCCCTGTATGAGAGGTAGGTTTAGCTTTCAAGATTATTGTTAGATTTTGAGGTCAAAATAATTTGGGTATTCATTTAAATAGTAACCTTAGATTTTACTACCTTGCTGCTAGAGACCCCAATCGTTCCTTTATATACCCCTCAGTCTGTGGCATTTGATTGCTCTCATTCTTATTATATCACGGCCGTGCCCATTACATACGTATTTTCCCCATCACATCATACATGTCCTAATAGAAAAGACACTGCAAGTAAAAATACTTACACAGCTGCTGGCCATGTCTTGGTGCCTATGTGAAGTGTACAGATCCCAGTGGCTACCGGTATATGTCATGCCAGTTACTGGTATTTGACCTACCATATGTTCAGTACCCAGTTCCTCATAGCTATTAGTGTCCAGATAAAAAATGCACTCTAACCAGCCTCACATTACAATGCATCACAACAGCATGTTTTATAGTCTACAGTATCTGCCAATGGTTAACCTGTCCGATGCAGCACCCGTACACAGTGGTATGTCCCTGATGAACACTGTATTTCTGTACCTATAGTATTTAACCTACAGTATATAGAGTGCTTATACGCTGATGACCTGGAGGTCCATACACTGATTAATGGCAAGTCTTAGGTCCATGGTGCCCTGATCTATAGACCATGCCCACTAATATTCATAGTAGTCGAAACGAACTAACCACATACCATAGTTATGTCTTTTTAGCTGGAGAGGTGAAAGGAAGAAGAGATCTCATGCCTCTGAGACTATCTGTTATTCCCAATAGAGTACTGTAAATCTGGTGCATGTAAGTCCCCTGGCATTTCCTGTAGGCTACTGGTATATATTGTACATACAAGATTACATACATTCTACAGAAAAAAAAACTGTGAACAAATATTTATTTAAATGCACATTAAATGTATCTTTACGATCATTCAACTAAACAAATAAAAAATTATTATTTTGACTTTAAAATTATAGCAAAACAATGTTAAATCTACAGTATAGCAATATAAACTGTACTTACCTAGTAGCTCTACACCTCGTGTCAACCCATAAACATCAATCAAAGCCCAGAGTGGTTCTGTGGTCCGCACTCCACTGAAGAATAACATTGCACCAGAATCATTGACCCTGTAAAATACTCGGCCTTTTTTATCCACCCAGAAAGCTATGATGTTTCCTTCATTTGCAAATTCTTCTGGTAATGCCTTGGCCCAAAACCCACTCTGAGAAACAAGGTCAGGACAAGCATATTTGGGTAATGTGTCAGGGTTAATCCTTGAAGGATCTTTGGATGTAAACCCAAGTCTGAGAGCTCCACTCCAACAACATTGCTTCTTTGTGATCTGCGAAAACAAGTCACCGCTAATTAAAATAGATTACAAAATTTTAAATTGTATGTTTTCAGGTTTCTTAAAATAATTTTTAACTGTATAGCAGAGTATTCTTTACAAGCTTACTTATGACGCTGTTTAAATAGATCTTTACATAATAGGTCAGGGACTGATTAATTCTGCAAACTGACCCTGTTGGACTAACCAATGTAAGGCCTCATACACATAGCAGAGCCATCTGTACATTGGCACACGGAGTCCCTGTAGCTCCATACCAAAGAGCTGTAGGTCCTCCACGTGCCAACATTTGGCACCAAATTTCAAAGATATTCTCCCCTAAATACATTTATGTATCCGAAGTCACAGAACGATTTCTGTTAGGTTAACACAGAAACCAGCAGGAAAAAATCTTCATATGCCTTTGTATGGAATCAGGGGAATACTGGAGGTACAGTAGTCCACCATAGAAGTCTGAGTGCTTTACCATGGCTCTGTATGACTAGGAGATTTTACAGAGTTGTAATATGGCCATACAGGGGCATAGATATAGGTGATGCAGAGGTTGCAGTCGCACCCGAGCCCAGCAGACTGGTCTCTTTGCCCCATATGAGGAGACCAATACTTCAAACAATTGTGAAGTCCTGTTCTCGTGCGAGTGTTTTCAATGGAGGGAGGTGAATAAGCCGCTGCCAGACACCTCCAGCGGTGGCTTATCCCCCTTGAGAACAAAGGATCAGCATGTTGTAATTCAACATGCTTGGCTCTTTTTTCCCCAATATCTGCCGAAAGTACGTAAACCAAACAGCTAATACAATTTCAGTCCCGCCAAAACTGATGAGATCGGCCACGTAAAGCTAATGTGCACCACTTTGAGTAACACAGGTTGGACCTTAAAATGACATGGTGTTAAAAGGTGGACATTAACTTTAAACAATAACTGAAGAAACTAGAAAGTCTTATTGTATTTCCTCCACAAAACAAAGACCGGTTATTTTAGACCAGAATTACACAATCATACAAAGCACACAATTGCACAATGAATACGTGTGACAACAGTTCATGCCCTGTGTGTTTAATATTGTTCATATACCCAGATATTTTTTTTTATATAAGGTCCCACTTCAAAATGTGTATATATATATATATATATATATATATATATATATATATATATTAAAGAAAAGGCAAAAGTACATATATAGTCAATTGATTGTATATTTTGATTGTCAAATGCCATAAGATGTCACGTATAACAATACAGAGGCTCCATCTACTTTTGAGATCCATTTTATTTTTGTAGGATAGCCAGCCAAGACAAATAGTTTGCATGTAATCAGACTTGACAAACTATAGCCGCAATCATTCTGGCTGGTCCAAATATGCTTGTTCGATACGTATCTTTTCCTTCAATTTAAATTAAGGAAGCGAGGCGTGAAGTTTCAGAACTTCGAGCTGTCTATGAGTGTGGTTTCTCTCACAAAAGATATTGTGTGCACTATTTTTTTTCTTAACTTGCAGATTTTAAATGCAGTGAAAGGCCAGATGTATTTTCTTTTAGCAAAGAAAATTAACATATCCCAAATCAGATTGACAAGCGAAAGTTGCCAGAATACTTTTGCTGCAAATTGTAATTGGCTTGGAGGCTCTGAAATGGCTTGACTCCATGTTATTGCTAGATGAGGTGGAAAGGTGCATGACCGACAGATTTCGGGAAGTAATTCTCAGTAAGTTTCTTCATACTTTGCTGATAAGTAGAAAACAATGAAGAGCCATACCGCAGAGCTGACACTCAAGGCTATATGTACATTTATTTTTATGATCATAAAGAGGACCTGTCTTCTTTAAAGGCTATGTAAACCTTCGAAAGCGATATATATATATATATATATATATATATTTATTTTTTTTAAATAAAAATCTGTGTGTTTTGTGCTACTTTATAATTAGTTTTTATTAAAAATTATTTTAACTTTTTGAGATGCAGCTGCTCTGTGTTCTGTGTACAGAACAGCTGTATCATGCACTAAAACTGTGACACGCAGGATCTACCTGTAATTGATCACATCTAGGTTATGAACCTGAACCCG